>NC_044033.1:90142892-90513674 GCF_901765095.1 Microcaecilia unicolor | reverse complement strand
GGGACACTCTGAGGTGAAACTGCTGAAATGGAAGTCATAGAAAATTTAACATCATCCCCTTAGGTCTGAATAGGGACAATAATCATGGTTCATTATTGATGTGAATGGACTTAACAGTTCTAAGCTGATATATTGAAGAAGTTAATAATATGCTGCTTTATTAATAATTAAGAACATGGTCGACCAGACTCAAAGCTTTACTGGCTTCCTATTTGACAACCTTGACATTTCTTTTCCTGTTCTTGAAAGGTGCGCTTCTGATGATGTTTGGTTAACTGCTGATGTCTCTCCGCTATGTTGATACAGCACTCTCAGATGATAACCTTGTTAACTATGGAACAAATTGGAATTCAGGACCTTATCATGGTCAAAGGACCATGTTAATGCCAGTAGCTCAAAGTAGAATCCTAAATTTTCTGTAACAATATGGTGTATTCTACTTTGTCGTTGCTTAACAATTGCATTGTACTGTCATAGGGAGTGGCGGGGGAAGGGAATATAGCAATACTTTGAAAATCACAACGTCTTAATTCTCTGTGTCATGGATATGATCTGGTATCTTTATTTCCCATATAATGTATCATGCAGCTCTGTGATCCTATTGTGATGTTCTTTACTTTGGTGTTATCAGTAAAATGTATTTCCATGGTATTAAATCACTATTTTAAACAAGTTCAACCAATCTTTAGTATGTAACTGAATTAAGCAAACATAAATGATTAAGACATCATTTATTTTATACATGTTGCATTTTCTCTGTTTTCCTGTAGGTGGCAGTACAATACTAGCTATGTTATAGAATTCTGCATCTTGTGTGGGCAAAGGGTGTATTGCAGGAACATTGCAAAATAGATAAAGTACATTAATTATATTAATAATGAAGTCATGTTAATTTTAAGCTAAAGCATACTGTTTGTTTTAAAGGTGAGCAAGCATTCTTTTTCATTTTTAGATCTAATCAATAGAAATAAAACAAAACATGGAAAAGAAAATAAGATGATACCTTTTTTATTGGACATAACTTAATACATTTCTTGATTAGCTTTCAAAGGTTGCCCTTCTAAGTCAGATCGGAAATAAGCAAATGTGGTAGATGACAGTATATATAAGTGAAACATTGTAGCATTTCAGTGACAGTCTAACAGGGTGGGGGTGGATTGGTGAGAGGAGGGTGACAAACAGAGCAATACAGCTTTATGGTTTACTAGTAAGAAAGGCCCGTTTCTGAGGCCAATGAAACGGGCGCTAGCAAGGCACTTTTGTTCCCACCCCCCTCCCCTTGATGGTGGACTTACCCTCCGTGCTTCAGGGTGGTCGTGGGCGGCCCGCCCCGGTCGGTGACCCGCCCCGTGACATAGAGAGTGGCTGGCTGGCTCCCTCGCTGCCTGTGACCTACAGCCTGCCTGGCTCACTCCCTGCAATCATCGTCGCCTAGTAGATCGATGTATGCCCTGCCCTCGCGTCAAACGTGATGACGTTGAGGGCGGAGCGATGCGATTGGTCCAGTGTCATAGCTCCGCCCTCAATGTCATCACGTTTGACGCGAGGGCGGGGCAAATAGTAAGGGGCAAAATTCCGATCTCTGGCACCTCACAAACCGGAAGTTGGAGCTTCATTAGAACGTTGAGGTAGGCAATTATGTGCGGAAGGGGCGTGGCTGTGGGTGGGTCTATCAGTGAGAGTGGTGCATGAGTGACAGTGATGAGTGATGACAGCCTAAGTGCAGGGCTCCAGGGTTTCCCTGCCACAGAGTGAGCTTCAGAATGTTTGAGGTGAGAATTATTAATATAGATAATGGGCTAGAAAACCCAGATCCTTGTTAAGTCCTGTCTTAATGTAATTGCATTTACAAATCCAAGCTAACCTGTGTAGCTTGTGTTGAGTAGGTACTTGCTTGCTCCAGAAGGTTTACATCGAAGGTTTTACTTCTAAAGTGCATTTAGGGCCTCTTTTTTCAAGTTGCGTTAGCAGTTCCTGGTGCGACAATTCCGACAAAGCACATTCACTTTGAATGGGCTCCATTGGCATTGCCGTGTGGAAACTGCTAACACGACTTGATAAATGATGCCCTTAGTAACTAGGCTTCTTTGAGAAAAATGAGATTTGTGTTACATAATGTGCATCAATCAAATTAACACGTGTTAATGGGTATTAATGCACTCCAACAGAAGCTAATAAATGAGGCCCTTAGTTTGTACCTGGGGTAAGGGAGGATTAGTGGGAAAAAATAAAACTATTATAGTAGAATTTAATTTTTAAAAGAGAGATCATGATTACTTTAGGCGGTAAGGGGTCTATGTTTTGAGTTCTGTAAATTGTACTGTTATTTTGCCTCAGCTAGCACTTCTCCTAGTAGGGTGTGAGAATTTGGTGCATGCTAAGGCTATTACTGTATAATTGTAAGATGCGTTTTACACAAAAGCATGAGCATCTATTATGGATGGTCAGTCTATCTTTCTGTCTGTACATATCTGTGCTCATGTGCAAAAAATCAGTTTCTCATTGAATAGAGCGAAAAATAACATACTTTAAAAAGACCGTTGGTTAAGGAAAAAGTTCAATAGCTTGTGAAATGTGCTGCAGTGTTTAAAAAAAAAAAGAAAAAAAGAAAAGTGGCATTTCACAAGCTATTGTACTTTTTCCTTAACCAACGGTCTTTTTAAAAACCAGTTCATGTTTGTTTTACCAGACGCATTTACCAAGGATATGTGACTGTCAAGTATATACATCAAGACTCTTGAGTCAAGCACATATGTGTCGAAACATGGTGCCATGTCGAGTCAGCTTAAATAAACACCTATAATTTCACTTTGGAGTCCTGAATCTGTTTTTGAAGAGCCTGATCCAGCTCCCACTCCTTTTTGTTTCAAACATATTTTCAAAGCACTTAGCCTTCCAAAGTTCCATAGAAACCTATGGAACTTTGGAAGGCTAAGTGCTTTGAAAATGAGCCCCTCTGTCTACTTTGTGGAACCGTGTTCTTTCCACTCTTGGTGGTTTTCTTTTTTTGTGTGTGTGTATTTCATGCTAGGGCCCTTTCTTTTAATCTAATTTTTGTTTGCTTCTAAGGGACCTGTTTACTAAGGTGTGCTACAGTTTTTAGTACATGCTAACGCTAGAGACACCCATATATTCCTATGGGTGTGTCTAGTGTTAGCCTGCAGTAATTTTTAGCATGCACTAAAAATGTTAGCGTGCCTACAGCGCAGCTTAGTAAAGAGGGTCCTTAGTTTTTTTCACCCTCTTCAACTTTTGTGACTGATTTGAGTAATTAAGAGGTTTTTTTTTTTGTTTTGATATATTTTCCTTTAAATTTTGCCTTAAATAATTTATTGTTTCTATAATATAAATAAAGAATTTGAAAAGAAAGTTGGTATATAAAGTGTTGGAATAAATATAAACATTGATGCAAGGTTTCAGAAAGTGCCCTGGTGCATGGCTCTGAGCCTCAGAATTGTTGCTGGAATGGTCAGACTAACCGCAGTGGGAGCATGGATCTGTCAAAATAAGGGAAAACTCCTTAGGTAGTTGTGAATGGAAGCTCATGGTACCAGGATCCCAGCACTGTTTTTGACTGAGCTGAAAGAAAAAGAAAGATAACTGCTAGGGAGGGGATAGGGGGAGAAAGAGGAAATTTAGAAAGAAACTGAAAGGACCAGTTGTGAAGAATAAACGTCTGCATGAGATAAGGAGAAGGTTCAAAAATACACGGTAAAATACGTTCTACAAATTGAAAAGGTCAAAAGAAGAGCAAGCATCTGCCATACTGTTGTGAAAGAAGTAAAAACTGAAAAAGGCATAAAGCAGGACCTAATAAAAGTAGAAAAGAGGTTAAATACTGGTAAATATTTTGTTGGTCATAATTTGCAGTTCAGTGTAAACCACACTTAGGGACTGTGACAAAACACTGCGGGGAGGGGGGGGGGGGGTGGCTTTTATTATGGGCCTTGCTGCAGATAACTCAAGCTGATCTTTAGTAAAAGACCCCCTGGGTTTCTAAGCCTGAAAACTATTATTTCATGAAGTGTATTTCTCCTAATTGGCCAGCAGATGACGTTTGTTTTGAGTTCAAAGCTCTTGCAGAAAAAGACTTTCTCTTTTCCAGTTTAAGCTTATGGAAAGGCAATCTGCAGTACCATTGGGCAGCCACTTTCAAAATTGATGCCCTGGGCTCTGATTGGCCCTGGATTTCAAATCTAGTCTGAAGGTACTGGATTTTCCCCAGTCTCAGCCAGGGAGTGGAGAGAGAAATATCTCTTTGCTGAGGCTCTTTGAGCAGTTCTGTTTTATAATCTGTGAGCAGCTATATTTCCTGAACACCCCGGGTAGTAGCAAGTGGTATATAGGTTTAATATGGCTCCTTGTTTTGGTTATCTGTTACTAGCCGTTAAGCTCGTAAAAACGGGCGAGTATTGCAGCCTTCCTCTCTCCCCTGGCCTCACCCTGTCCACCGATCCTCCCCCCCCATATCCAGCGATCCTCCTCTTTCCCTTGGCTTCCCCCCCTCCCCCCATGTCCAGCAACCCTCCTCTGTGCCCTGCTCTCACCCCAAGTCCAGCAACCATGGCCTCTCCCCCCTGCCCTCCTCCCATGTCCAGCTACCCTCATTGCCGCCGCTCCCTCCCCCCTCTGTGCCGGGCCCCCTGCACTGACCTGACAGCGCCTCTCACCTCCGTGTGAAAGCTCTACAGGCAGCAGCAGATCACTCTGCTGCTGACTGCAGTGCTTCCACACGGAGGTGAGAGGCGCTGTCAGGTCAGTGGAGGGGGGCGGGAGCAGCGGCGGGGAGGGAGGAGGTTGTTTCGCGCAATGTTCCTTTCCAGGCGGCAGCGTCCAACAATTCGACTCCATTTCCCTCTCTGTTCCGCCCTCTGACGTCATGACGTCTTGACGTGAGAGCAGGACAGAGAGGGAAGTCTGTACTGCGCATTTGCAAGTGAGTACGGTCACTTGCCGTTTATATGTTTGATTGCTTGCTGTACTTTTTCACCTGTTTGTTTTTTTGTTTTTTTTAATGTTCACTGTTTACTGTAACAATAAACCTACTACTTTATTGGCTCTGATGTCCTGTCTTATTTTTCATCCCTTTCCTAATTATTCCTAGCATCCTGTTTGCTTTTTTGGCAGCCGCCACATACTGAGCAGAAGATTTCAGTGTATTGTCTGTGATGACACCTAGATCCTTTTTCTTGAGTGCTGATTCCTAAGATATACCCTTGCATCCAGTCACTATGATTTGGATTATTCTTTTGCAATGTGCATCACTTTGCATTTGTCCACATTAAATTTCATCTGTCATTTGGGTGCACAGTCTTCCAATTTCCTAAGGTCTTCCTGCAATTTTTCACAGTCTGCATGTGTTTTAACAACTTTGAATAGTTTTGTGTCTTATGCAAATTTAATCACCTCACTTATTCCAATTTCCATATAATTTATAAATATGTTAAATAGCACCATTCCCAATACAGATCCCGTGTGGCACTACACTATTCACCTTCCTCTACTGAGAAAAATGGCCACTTAAACCTACTCTTTGTTTTCTATCTGTTAATCAGTTCCTATTGCACAAAAGAACATGGCCTTCTATCCCATAAAATTTTAATTTTCTCAAGAGTCTCTCCTGAGGGACTTTGTGAAAAGCTTTCTAAAATATAGATACACTACATCTACCAGCTTGCCCTTATTGTGTTTATTCACACCTTAAAAGAAATGAAACAAATTGGTGAGGCACGACTTCGCTTGGCTGAATCCATTCTGACTCTTTCTCATTAAACATGTTAGTCTATGTGTTCCGTAATGTTATTCTTTGTAATAGTTTCCACTGTTTTGGCTGGCACTGAAGTCAGGTTTACCAATCTGCAATTTCTTGGATCACTCCTGGAACCCTTTAAAAAAAAAATGGGGTTCCATTTGCCACCCTCCAATCTTTAAGTACTATGGACAATTTTAACAACAGGTTAAAGATGACTAACATTAGATCAGCATTAATTTTGTGACTGAGTTCTTTCAGTACCTTTGGGTGCATTCTATCCAATCCAGGTGACTTATTACTCTTTAATTTTGTCAATTTTGGCTCAGTATGTCTTTAGGTTTACCAAGATTTCTTTCAGTTCCTCTGCATCGTCACTCTTGAAAACCATTTCTGGTACAGGTAGATCTCTTCCATCATCTTCAGTAAAGGCCAAGTTCTCCTTTTTGCTCCTTGAGGATCTAATGGTCCCACAGATTCCCTCACAGGCTTCCTGCTTCCCATGTATCTAAAAAAGTTATTACTATGAGTTTTTTTTTTTTTGCTTCTGTTTTAAATCTCCCCCCTTATAGACCTCTTTCTGACTCCGTCACACGGGGGACTAAAGGTACTTAGTTCATATATCAGGTTCTGTATAGTTTCTCTAACCTCCATTGTCACCCAATCATAAGGGGGTCTGTTCTGGGGTGGCATTAGGAGCCGTAATTGAAAACTAATTCCCATAACTACAGCTTTCTGTTTTTCTGGGTCTAGGTATATTCTGGGCCATTTATGTTCCCACATAAATCTTATTAAACATCTGTCTAAGTTTCTGCAAAGACTGAGTGTCACTTGTATATGATCTACCTTGTAGACTAAATGTTAGGTAAAGAGAAGATAGAATTAATAAAAATAAAGACAGAGATAGGTTTAGATAGATAAGTACATTTTATTTCTTACCCAAAGACAAGTCTTCAAGTTGATACAAATACAGACATCAGATTCTGGTTTCATCCGCACAGGGCTTCGCCGTCTGACAGAAGCTTTGGAGAGGACTCTCAAACCAAGCCAAAATCTCCCTTCTTTTATACTCTATCCTCTCCATAGAAGTGAATGGTGAGAAACCTTGCTCCTAATCTTTCTCACTTTCTGAGATCATACTTTCCCATGCGATCTGCTGTCGGATGTGCCCACCTCCTTCCGTTCTCAGCTACTGCTAATTATCAACATGTTTTGGGAAGCGTTGAGATAACAGTTTCACATCTTCCGGCTGCAATACTTTTCATACTTTTCTCATGAACTCTGTATTACCTCTGTATCATTGTATACCAAAACTAATAAGCTCCATTTTATTCATCTGATCTTTCATTACAGGTGCTGTATTTGATTTAAAAGTTGTACCAAGTTTGTATCAGGACTCATTGTTCAGACCTGCTTTTTGCAGATTCTCAAATATTAAATCACTTCAGTACTTTTTAGCAGTTTAGGCTGTTTAAGGTATGTAAATTGACCCACCACTATTCCAGTGGATGGATCCCAAGCGGGGACACATATTAACTTACAGGAAAAGCAAGTCCTTGCTCAGCCAGTCATAGATTTTTAAACCTAGCTGGTATTTTTACAGCCTGAGTCCTAAAATCTGGCCTTCCACCCTTCCGGTGGGCATCTTGCTGTAGTATAATTATACATTCCCCACTTGTCACCCCCTCTGGAGAGGGGTGACACAAAGCTCGTCAAGCTCGTCATCATCCATTCCAGAAGGTGGCAAGCTATCAAACGAGAGGGGGAGTTTTGTTCTTATGGATTGCTAGCAGATATTATGCAAGACAGAAAACTTCACTCTTAGGTGGTATTGTTTTGGGCATATGGAATTCCCTTTATATTACCCAACCCCTTGGGCCTTAATCTTGATGTTACCCCTCTTGAGGCGTACTCAAACCTGTAGTGAGAGAGGTTTTATGAATGGGACTAATCCATGAGCTCATTCACAAAATCCCATGAAGTATAGGTATACGGGTAATAGCAATTTCAGGTGGATCATACTAATAAACACTTTCAGGTCTTTCTATGACTTCTATTGTATCTAGTGCATAGTACATGGGGAGATAACCTAATGTATGTATCTCAGTGGTTTTGATTAAGTATTGTTATGGGCTCAACAAATAGTACTCTGATTGCAGGCTGTTTTAGGTTGTCGGTATGCAGAATATCCGTTACCCCACTTGGAGCTTAGTCAGACCTACAGAAAGACATGCAGCTCAAGTAAGCCTACACCAAAGTTAAACAATTGCATAACAGGTTGATACTAACAGAGTTTACATCTACATTATGATATCTTAGCCAGTATTAGGGTTTGATGTTACCCTTGTATCTGAACAATATCAATTTTCACTTTAAATTACATAAACAGAAATGACGGGGAAACTCGTGGAAAAACAATTAGAACAATTAAAGGAAATAATGGGAAAATAAAAATAAAACCTTTTCAATATCTAGACAGGATTGCTGCTAAACTGAAAATAAAACAAAATATGAATCTATAATGTCCATAAACAGCAACAGTAATTCTCAAGTTAAGTATCAGTTCTAAATTCTCTTTCATCGATCATGGTTGAGGCGGTGGAAGCGCTGAAGAATCTGGAAGATCTAACAGGGCTGGGTTTTCAGGCTGGCTTGCTGAAGGAAGTTGCCGGTCTTGAGATGGTTAGGCTGGTAACATCTGGTTCTGCGGCTGAGTAAACACGTATATCTTTCACATGGACCCAAGACTTGTGGTCCAGTAGTTTGCAAGGTGTAAAGGTCATTGCCACAACCTTGGGGGATCTAACATCATTTGGGCCAGGATAGATCTTGAAGATGTACTTGTGGTGTACAAACTGGGATCTTTTCATGTCTTTATTCTAGGCATACACCATCATAATCAGTCCATCAAGAGCCAGAGGCTGGCAAAGGAATAAGCAAAATAACTGTATGCCTGAATGATACATTGCTATATCTTAGTGGGCATAATGCGGTGTGAATTGAATAGACATGAAAGACAATGTCAACATGGAGAAAACAGTGTTAATTAGGTGCAAAAGCAAAAGGGAAACCAGAAGGGTTCAATAATGAAAAGCCAATTTACATAAACAACAATAGTATATATGAAATTATATCTCCTGATTGGTAGGGGTCAGAGCTTTAACTTCAACCCTCTTAATACTAGGAATTGGGATTTGCATAATATATCTACACTTCTGGCTTGCATAATGTGCAAGACAGATTGGTAATTATTACAAAGACATGATCAAATAACAATGGTAAAGTATATGGAACAAAAGAGAAGATTACAAAAAAACAATTAAAAATTTAGAGATGATGGTAAATGTTCAACTATTGATGTATGGAGGGCAATGCCTCGCAATCTATCGCCAATAGATATGGAATCTTCACCTACGATGACTACCATTCACCAAGAGTTGAGCCCTCAGCTGCAGGAGGCCAGCAGGACTTACGAGTTAGATGATTCAAAAAGAAGGGTAGCTTAGGAAATAGTCATAATCAAAGCAGAAGACTAATGTGCAGAAATTTAAAACTCATAACTAGTCCAGGTGATGGAAGTATCTTCTGGAATCACGGTCGATGTTTGTTGTAAAAGAGAGCTCATATGTAAAGTGTCATGTAAGTTCTGGAAAAGATGAGCCTGCAAAAATATTTAATATAGCAGAATATTTAAGAGCATAACCAAGAAGGTCTAAATTAAGGACATCATTTGGACAAAAGAAAATTCTCATTGGAGAAGTTGGTGCTCCTTTTTCTTGCCAGAGGTCAGTTGCAGTAGAAGTACTAAACTGAAATAGAGGCGGTAGATCAGGAATTGGATTTGCAGTCTTCACTCAACCTACAGGACTTAATAAATAGAGATGAGATACGAGTAATGCCTAGTAGTTAAATCTTAGCACAGGATCATTAGAAAGAAAAGTCAAAGAATGCATTGCTAGTTCTTTGGGGCACCAATAGGAGCATAGTTTTAATATATAAAATCATAAGTTACAAGTAGAAAACAATTTTTCTCTGTAGATGAGATGTTGCTGGCTCAGGAAGTCAACAGAGTCTGAGGAAACATTGTGGTCAGAGTCTGCTCCAGGAAAATGTAGCCTTTAACATGATATTTTAAAAGATAGAGAAAAGGCAATATCAGAAAAGAAAGATGTAAAAACTATATATTTCTATGAGGCCTCCTCACGTGACCTTTACAAGGTTTAAATAGGTCAAATGAGAAGGACAATAACCTATAGTCCTCTGTAACAGTTCAGAACTAATTTGGAAAATAAAAATTATATTAAATTTTAAACTGATCCTTTTTATGCTTTCACAATTTGGGCCCTAAATTATGACAGCATATCAAGATTCACATACAGAGGGATAGCTAGAAATAAGCTTATATATTCCCAGGAATCAATTTACAATTTAGAATATATTTTAAATACAGAGGAGAAGCAGCTCTATAAGTAGGAAACGAGTAGAAGCATTTATTAAAATATTTTAGTAAAATTCAAAAATCAAGAATATAATAACAATTTTTATTAATGCAATAAATGCACAAATTGATCAGTAGGATATGTTCATATGACAAATGGAACAGCTTGTAAGCCTTCATTGTAAATTGAATTCTAAACAAAGAGTAGCAAGGATAACACAGAATCACAGAAAAACCCATCCAGTCATTAAAAATCTGATACACGTAATGAATTTCTTTATCATATATTGTAAAGATGAACTTTAGAGAAAATAAGAACTACAAGGGTTAATCTCTGTCATTTGGTCTTAAGGATATCACGAAATAACGGTGCTTCCTGTATCTAATTTGAGTTTACTGCTCACTGCAAGCATTGGATATAATGGTGACTGAAAATAGGTCTATACCTATACCTGACACCAAAGTGGGGGGGTCAGGCAAAAACTGTAAGTTGAAATTTTTATATTAATACGTCATGCTGGTGTAATTAGTCTTCATAGAATTAATACTGCAGGAGAGGAAAAGGAGGAAAAGAAGGTTATTACTTTATCTGTTTTCCATAGGTACGGGTCTCAATAAAAAGGAAGTTGGCAATTGTAGCTAGTCTTTTCTGAACATAACTTTAAAATAATAGCAAACTGAATTTCTTTAGTTCGGATTTACCAGTTAGTTGTGTTATGCAAGGGTTAATCTTGAAACCCTACTGAGAACCAGAAATGCTGGAACTCTGTCTTAAAACCATAAATCTTTAAGAGGCAGGGAAGGAAGTTTGAAAGTTGTAGATAAGACGTGAAAAGAAAAAATTAAAACAGTTAATTCATTATTACGGAACACATCCCCAATAAAAAGCCAGGAAGTGAACATCAGCACTGGTTATTTTAAACAACATCACAAATAAACAGTGTGTTAGATGGCATATAATATAGAACCTTTTATAGTAAATATCTGGAATAATTATGCAATTTTCAAACATTGCTTAAATGAAATAATATACAATCATGGAAAAAAACACTCCTTTGAGATTTACTACCACTGCAGTTGATAGGCAATCTCGCAGAGTAACCTTAAAGCACTAATTTAAAACTAAAGAAATGATTCCTTAATAACTAGCTGGTTTAATATATGCTATAGGAAAATGAACTAGATTAGCAATATATATATATATTGATTAGATCTAGAACCTGGTACAAGGTCAGTGGTTCACAAGGCAGCTTCAGGGATAGCAAGGAGATCTAAAAATGATAATGTGCTAACAGTTTACAAAAACATGCAATGATTATCCTAATAGTAAAACATGCAGAGACATAACACAATCATACTCGCGCATCTATTAATGTGCTCCGACAAAGGGATCCAAAATAAAAATTACTAATTGGCGGAAAGCTCAACGCTTTAATCGCAAGTGACATTAGGAGAAAGCAAGACAAAAACTGTGAACAGAAATATGCCTAGAGAGACAGTACAAAAGTAAATAAATACGTAGTGTCAGCTATTATATATTTATACTACTCTATCCCAAATTAATAAAAACTACTCCCCAGAGTGTGCTTCTAAAAAACAAGAGTAATCCCAAAACTATCTTGTCTGCTAACGGCTATCAGCCATGAGTATAAACCCATGATAGAGCCCCCAAGAAGGGACATTGCAAACACTCCCAAAAAGAACTCAAAAGACCAGCGAACAAGGTCTCGCAAGTAGAAGAGCAGCGGTCCAACGGGGTTCCGCTGGTTTAGGGAATCACACGCGACTAACCATCCCAATGGACCTTTAAAGCTTTGGCGGCATCCCACACAATAGCGGCATCCACTCAGCACCCAAGCATGCAAAAATTTCATGGCTAGGCAGCATCCACATTACCTAACTGTCCTAAAAATAATTTAGATGCCCTAGTCAACCTGTATACAATCTCAACTAGTGTCTTAGGCGTCCCTGTATTGCCACAGCGATCATCTATACAGGTAACCCATAGGTGGGCAATAATGCCGAAACCGCAGGCCATTCCGAAAATGGAATGGAAGTCTGCTCCTAGTAATTGTGATACCGTCATCCATTGAAGGGTTTGCGGCCCTCCAATGGGTGTAAGTCCCAGGCATCGGTATCGAACCCAATGATTATAGCGTGACACAGGTATTTAAGAAAGGTAGAAATAAAGAGTTGAATAAAAGGGAAGAGCCCCTGAAATAAACTGCAACGATAGTGAAAATAAAATTAATCAGGTTAAAAGAAAATTGAAAGAAAGATTTATGACTCAACACATGTAAGCTCTTCGGGTAAGGCACAGTCATAAAAAGAGCCTTTAGTTAGAACACCTTAGTCAGGACAAAAAATGTGAAAAATTCCACGTTCATCATTCACTAGACAATATATTTTCCACTCAACAAACCAGGAGAAGGAAACTCAAAAGCATTAGAGCGGAACAGATACAATAAGAAAGCCTGTAATACAAGGGCAAACAGTACAAATAAATTCATTCATACCTGTAGTAAAAGAAGAAAACTATTTAGGAAAGATAAGTGTATATGAAATTATATGATAAAAACTGGGCCTACCTAATTTGTAATGTAAGGCAAAAAATAAGCTGTAAGGGTAGGTTGGGAGCTGTATATGGAAACAAAATATAGACTTTAAACAAGACATGAAACTACTACATACTATAATAAGAGTAACAGGGGATAACCATATATGTTACTGAAACACCGATTTCAACAAAAGGCAAGAAAGGTATTGTAACATGTGTAGTCCAGGCCTATACCCCTAGAATAAATGAAATAAAGGTAAATACATATTAAATGCTTTTGGGGCGGGTACCAGATAGATCGGAAGTAGCATCTAAACAGGAAAATATAAGAGAAGCATATAATGCAATAAATTGTGAAACAGGACACCAGAATCGTGGTACGGCATAAAACATACATACTAATCAGTGACTGAAATGGTATGTCTAAATGATGACAAACAGAACAGCTGCAGCATTAGAAGGAAAGAGAAGGTGGGTTGGGTTATAAAGAAACAACAGGAAATAACTTGAGATGTGAAGCAACGCTGTATTATCATGGTGCGCAGCCATTATCTTCTCAATCGGAAAGATAAAACATATTTTATATGCATATCTATTAAGGTAAAAGCAAAGAAATGCTTCTTTAGCTCTTAATGTAACAATAAACCACTGTAATTTCTAGCAACTGTCTGTGTTGGATCCCGGTTTACAATGCTGTCGAGTAAAAAACAGAAAATTTGTTATAAAGACTTACACAATTTAATTCATTATAGAACCATATTATTTAAAAGTGATTGTCATTCTTAGAACGTGGAAATATTCATCAAGAAATATTATAACCTAGCTCATTATTACAAGTGTTTAAAATAAGCCAGGACGAAAATCACAATGCAAGCGAGGAAGTGTAGTATTTCTTGTAGATAACGTTATAATATAGTCCTTAAAATGGGACTTAAATATGAGGACAATTTATAATTCTGACAATCTATAATACTGTTCAAAAATCAATGTTTCCTGAAGATAAGCAGGCTTGTATTAAACTAACACGATAGTACGGTGCTGGGGCTGTAACTTATATTTCTTTTAAACGAGTACACCATTAAAATAGAGTACAAGAAACTAGAACCAGAGTATCGGAGATGCAAAGCATACGAGAATCTTATCTAGAGGGTAACATTGTGGTTAAAAGACTGCTTCTGGGAAGTAAAACTTTTAATATGATTTAGCAGTAATCCTGTAGAGAGTTTAAGAAGAACCAGAACATCAAAGAGGTTTACAGAAAATTGTTATAAGGATTTAATGTTGACGTGGATGTTATAGGAAAAGGAGAATAAAAACCAGAAGGGAAGTGTGCTAAGAAGCATTGTAATGTGATCACAGGAAACCACACTAGGACAAAGAAGGAGAAAGCTGATTTTTAAAGGGGAAAGTCAAGTAATGTATGTTTGAAGGAAAAATATCCTTTTAAAACTTTGTAAGCACATGGTGTAGCACAATAAGGTCTATCAAGCTGTTACTTGCAGCACAAAAATAAAGAAACCTGTCTCGGGGTTAAAATCATGACTCAGAGACAGAATGAGAAAGCCTTTGTTTAAGGGAGATGGAATGAAATAGAGAGCAACACCTAAAAGTCAAAGCAGTATGAGCCGTGAATTTTTGGGGAGTGGGAGACAACGTCCTAATAAAATGACACAAAAGAGGAGAAAAAAGTATGCCCTGATAAAAGGAGAATGCAGAGTAAGACTAAGATACAGTGAAAGCCAAGAAATACATCCGTACAATCTTACATGCTCAGAAGTGCACTTACAACGGACTTGGCAGCATGAGGCATGAAAAGATAAGTCATTTTACAATTATGGTGCCTGCTTAAGGAACCAATTTTGAGGGGAAACCGGAGTTGAAAGATACCTGTGTAAAAGACTGTTGTACCACTTCAGCATAGAACAGGGACAAAAACGAACGGAAAAGGGGGAGAGGAGAGAAAAAAAAATCACTTTCTTAGCTTTTAAAAGTGAACTGTAGAGCCTCCTCTGCCAAAGCAGTGCTGGACTGATAAGGCAGCTAAAGTGGGCAATCTTCCCAGATTCTCATGTCCTTGAGATAGTGAACTACAGCACTTATTAGGGAAAACTTTTAAAAGCTACAGAAAGAAATGGCAGTTTCGGGAGCCTGGATAAGGATAAGGATATTAAAAAAAAATGTAAGAAAAAAAAAAGGGGTTTAGAACTTACAACTCCTCGGGCAAGTTTAAATAGATTTACAAAGGCAGATTCGAAGCCCAAGAGGGAGTATATATATCAAATATTGACAGTTACTAGTAATATAATAAGCTTTGTTCCGGAAAGAGAATCAACCCTCACAGCACATGGGACTGAGAAGGAAAAAGAAAAGTTTCCTAGGAAATCAAAAAATAAATGATTTCTGGTTTGCACAAGAAGCCAAAAAAGGTGTATGTAAGGTATCAAGTTACCCCAATTGGTACCGTGCGGGCCACAGCCTTATAAATTTCACACGGACCACAGACATATGGTGTAGGAGTCGGTAGAGCATCAGAGAGGAGGGCAGGGAAGATTATTGTGGCAGAAAAAGGGGGACAAGAACAAAATGTTGTGGAGGAAGGGATTCAGATTGGACTATGGGGGTGGGGTGAGAGCACAGGACTGAATAAAGAACAGGAAATGCGCTTCAAAGTGAAAAGGCCAGGCCAGATTTTGACAGATGGAAACCGGTACCGTGCATGACAACGGCATAATGAGATGGGGTGAGAAATAAGGAAAGCAGAGGTGGAACAGCAGTCCAAATCAGACAGAGTGCAGAGACACACACAAAGATGTTTTAAGGGAGAGCAATCTTAAAGCGTGCTGTTCTCCTAGAGTAAAGGAAATTCCCTCGATACGGGAACATACAGAAGAGAAAAGAGCAGGATTAGACCCAGGGGACTAATAGGAGAGGTAGGTAGAAGAAGTTAGGATGAAGGAGAACAGGAAAAGGGATTGGGGAGGAAAATAAGGTCGACAGAAGAAGAAAGAACAGAATACATAGTGAGAACAAGGGGACAGGGATTTGAAAAGGAGGGATTAAGACAGAACACAGGGTGGGATTGGAAGCAGAAAATGCGCAATCTCTAAGGATTGTTAAGCGAGAATTGCTAGCATAAAGACCAATCCAAAGATTTTGAACATTGAAATAAGCTTACAGCAAACCCCAAATCGCAGTCGCCTGGATTCGTTGGTATGCATCATTCACACAACAAGCACAGCCTTGCGCACATCACGCAAATCAAAGAGATGGACAGGATAGGAGAAAGAAAAGAGGGTGAGAAAAAACAGAACAGAATATTGAAAGACAGAAACGAAGGTTTGAACACAAATATTCAACCCCACTGCGTTAGTGCAGCGCAGGGCAGTAAGACGTTCAGGGAAGAAAGTAAAAAGACAGAAAAATAGAAGAGTATTTAAAGTAGGGGGGGAAAACGGACAGAACATTGGTGCCCAATACCCCTCTAATGGGCAATGTCCGTGTGAGGCAGAAGGACGGAAAGTAGCGGTAGGGAGAGGCAGGTGAGTATGAGAGAAAAAAGAGAGAAGGAAAATAAAGTGACAGAGAGAAACAGAGAACATTTGAACGCACAAAATTAAGTATCCCCTCTTGCGTTCAAAAGAAGATAAAGAAGGGCAGCGAGTACTGTCAGCGTTCGGGGCTCACCACTGTTTTAAATCTCCCCCCTTATAGACCTCTTTCTGACTCCGTCACACGGGGGACTAAAGGTACTTAGTTCATATATCAGGTTCTGTATAGTTTCTCTAACCTCCATTGTCACCCAATCATAAGGGGGTCTGTTCTGGGGTGGCATTAGGAGCCGTAATTGAAAACTAATTCCCATAACTACAGCTTTCTGTTTTTCTGGGTCTAGGTATATTCTGGGCCATTTATGTTCCCACATAAATCTTATTAAACATCTGTCTAAGTTTCTGCAAAGACTGAGTGTCACTTGTATATGATCTACCTTGTAGACTAAATGTTAGGTAAAGAGAAGATAGAATCAATAAAAATAAAGACAGAGATAGGTTTAGATAGATAAGTACATTTTATTTCTTACCCAAAGACAAGTCTTCAAGTTGATACAAATACAGACATCAGATTCTGGTTTCATCCGCACAGGGCTTCGCCGTCTGACAGAAGCTTTGGAGAGGACTCTCAAACCAAGCCAAAATCTCCCTTCTTTTATACTCTATCCTCTCCATAGAAGTGAATGGTGAGAAACCTTGCTCCTAATCTTTCTCACTTTCTGAGATCATACTTTCCCATGCGATCTGCTGTCGGATGTGCCCACCTCCTTCCGTTCTCAGCTACTGCTAATTATCAACATGTTTTGGGAAGCGTTGAGATAACAGTTTCACATCTTCCGGCTGCAATACTTTTCATACTTTTCTCATGAACTCTGTATTACCTCTGTATCATTGTATACCAAAACTAATAAGCTCCATTTTATTCATCTGATCTTTCATTACAGGTGCTGTATTTGATTTAAAAGTTGTACCAAGTTTGTATCAGGACTCATTGTTCAGACCTGCTTTTTGCAGATTCTCAAATATTAAATCACTTCAGTACTTTTTAGCAGTTTAGGCTGTTTAAGGTATGTAAATTGACCCACCACTATTCCAGTGGATGGATCCCAAGCGGGGACACATATTAACTTACAGGAAAAGCAAGTCCTTGCTCAGCCAGTCATAGATTTTTAAACCTAGCTGGTATTTTTACAGCCTGAGTCCTAAAATCTGGCCTTCCACCCTTCCGGTGGGCATCTTGCTGTAGTATAATTATACACTTCCATGGCAGGTTTCTCTTCATATTCTCTTTTAGCCTTATTCATCAGTGTTTTGCATCTAACTTGCCAGTGCTTATGTCGCTTCTTGTTTTATTCATTCAGATACTTTTTCCATTTTTTGAAAGATGTCCTTTTGGCTGTAATAGCCTCTTTCACTTCATCTTTTAACTATGCTGGCTGTTGTTTGCTCTTTTTTTCACCTTTATTGGAATACATCTGATACGGGCTTCCAAGATGGTATTTTTAAATAATGTCTATGCCTGGTTTAAAGTCCTAACCTTTGCGGTTGATCCTTTTAGTTTCTTTGTAATCATTTTCCTCATCTCCCTATATAAAAGGCAAAACCAACGTTCTATGAAGCCTCCAGCCGGAAGTGTGAAGGGGGCGAGATATCCGGTTTCCCTATGAGTGTCTGCCCCGCCCTCTCTGTAACACAGTCAGTGAAGGAAAACAACAGAGCACAAAATCAAATCGCTGGCTCTGTAACAGTGAAGGACTCAGAGAGGGGAGGGGAGAGAGGCCAGAGGGCAGGGACACACACACTCCCACATGCACACAGAAGAAAACATTGCTAGACCCCGTTTCATTTGCATCAGAAACGGGGCTTTTTTACTAGTTTTATCATAGTCATCCTTTTGAAAAATTAAATGCTGTTACAATAGATTTCCTTAGTGAATTCACTCCAGATATTAGCTCAAATTTGATCATGTTATGATCACTATTTCCCAGTGGCCTCAGTACCGTTACCTCTTATACTAAGCCCTACATTCCACATTCTTGTCAGTTCCTGGAGCATTTGCCCTAAGAAGCAATGTGACCCGATTCCAGTGACATGATGATGATGTCATTAGCATCAGGTCACACTGGAACAAATGGCTGAATGCATTGAGTACATGCAATATAAGAAGATAACTAAAAAATAATCTGAGACATCAAAACAAACACTAAAAGGTGCATGGAGCTGATTAATCATGTAAATGACACACAAAACACATTATCATTGTGCCATTGGAACTCATAAAATGGCCACTGGAATGCATAGATTTAAACTTTTTTTTAACAATGTCACAGAAACAATTGTTTTTTTTAAAAGCTTGTGAGGAGTTTATAGAACAGATTAATAGAACTTATAGAACAGATTAATCTCATGAACCCATCTACCTTACATATACTGAAGAGAAAACGACATTGACCCAGAATCTATCTCCCACCTTACTCTCCTCTTTCTATCGCCTGTCTCTACCTACCTACCTATCCATTTACTACCCATCCATCCTTCTATTATGTTATACTTAATTTCCTACTTTACATAACAAAATTCTGTGTTACCTATTACTATGTAAGCCGCATTGAGCCTGCTTTTACAGGGAAAGTGCGGGATACAAATATAATAAATAAATAAATAAACATACATTGTCTGTCACCCTTAGGAAAAGTCCCCCTGATAGCCCTGGGCCACCTTAAGAACAATCCCTCCTATAGCCGGGTCCACCTTAAGAGCACTGATCCTGCTCCGGAATTTATCCAGTAGGAGCAGAGCCCAGACCTGGGAGTATAAAAGGGCCTGCCTGGGGTTAAGGAGGCCCAGGGAGAGAAGAGCCGAATCCCCAGCATATGACGCTGAAGTTAGTTTCATAATTGTGATCTGGCTGAGGTATGCCATTTATTATTGCTAGATTTAACTTTGTAAGTTTTGCTTTGAGGTCTGGCTGGAGTCAGACCTGAGCCTCAGCAGAGAACTGAGAACTATTCAACTGTGTTTGGGGCTTGTCAACACCAGCAGTCGCAGACTGTTTGGCCTACCGCCAGAGGCTTGTTTACAACTGCATGTACTAGACTGCAGAAGCTTTCTATCCTGTACCTCTCTGGCCCTGTGAAAGGAACAAGCCCAAGGATTCCTTTGAATGAATACTTATTTTGGTTTCACCTCTTTGTCCGGCTGTGTTTTTTACCTGCCTACTCTTCAACCCAAGCTTGGGGTCTCACAAGGTTTAAAACTGTTTTTGAGTGTGTCTTCCCTTTTTAGTCATGTTTTCATGTCTACATGCATTTTGGGGGGGGGGGGGGGGGGGGTTAACAAGAATAAATTATTTTTTTAAGCAAACGTTTACAAGTGATACCTGAGCACAGCAACTATAAACTTGCTGGTCATAAGTTTGGATGACATTCTGATAGAAGCTATGAAGAGAATTGCCGTTACTGTTTTGACTGTGAGTAGTCTGCATTTATGCATCCCTTTTATCATTTGCCATTTTTTCAGTTGTAACATTTTTATTTTTCATAGTTTTGATACGTTTTTTTTTTTAGATCTGTCACTACTGTTGTTAAAGGGATGTGTGTTTTAATCATTTCCTCTGGGTAAGTGTCCTACCTAGTTCTTTAATGTTCTTTTTAAACACAGTGTGGTGCTTCCACCAGTGTAAATCGCCAACTTTGTGATGAGCATCAATTCACCCACTGACTGATAATTTCACATCACCTAAGCTAGCTCAATAATTGTGTTTAAACTGGGGTGCACATTTGTATGTATATGTTTATATGTCATTGTTTATAACTAGCAGCTGGTTTGGTCTGTTAGTCATTATTCCTTCTATAATGGACTAATTTTATGCATCTCCTTATATTGTCATTGATCTTATATAATTTGGTTTTAATCATTTTTAGTTTTTAATTTCAGTTATGTTTAACAGTTATTTGCCCCCGACGCAGCCTTACATAGGCGAAATGTAGTCACGTTGGGCACTGTATTTAGTTCTGCTGCTCTAATTGCCTATTACCCTACGTACTGGTTTGTGTGGTCTGCTCTATCTGCACTGCTTGAGCATTTGCAGATCCTTGCCTCACTTGTTTCTGCTACTTTCTCCTGCATGGTCATATATTCAATACAGTCAATCCATTCTGCATTGTATTCTATGATCTCTGTAGGAAATGATTCCTTAACACCTTCCACACTTTTTGAGACGTCCATCACCCTGGGTCTCTTCTCATCACACTCATACAGCACTCATACCCACTCTAGCTAATATAACCCTGTTGAATTAGCTAGAGTGGGTGACATTAATTTATCTGTACTCCTACTTCCAAACGCCATTTGCTGCTACTCCAGTTAGGTCCCCTACCTGTGTTTCCTGGGCCAGTTCTATTGCAGTAGTTCTCAACTTGGTTTTTGGGGCACACCCAGCTATGGCCGTTTTAACCAATGGGTAAAGGGGGCAGTTGGCCCAGGTCCCTGCATAGAGGGGGCCCAGCCACACAGTTGCCCATTGGTGAGATTAGCTCAAAGTCCAGTTCCTCATTCTCTCTTGCTTTGTGTCTCATCCCCCCCCCCCCCCCTTGGTCCTCTGTACTTTAATTTCTCAGGCAGCAATTATGACAGGCTGCTGGCGTTTGGGCCCTTCCACTGCCATGTCCCACCTACTCTGATTGAATTTCCTGTTTCTACGTAGGCAGGATGAAGCAGTGAAAGTGCCCCAACACCAGCAGCCTGCCATAATCTCTGCTGCTGCCTGCACAATTGAAGTATGGAGAATAGTGGGGGGGGGGGGGGGGGGGGAAGACCAAGAGAAAGGTCAGTGGAGGAGAGAAAGAGAGGGACAGAGCTGCCAGACCGCAAAAGAGGGGGTGTTGTGTGCAGGAAGGCACAAAATCTCTGACCCGCCTTAATAGTTGTCTGTCACCCGCTTCTAGTTGGCTGAAATCTTACCTTTTATTTCTAAACTCTGCTATCCTTTTTCCATCCTTCCAGTCCATTTTATCTTCTCCTCTTTTACTGGATGGGCATTAGCTCCCTTTCCGTAAAACTGTAATAATTCTCAGTGTTATCTTTGATTCATCCTTTTTGCTCACGCCGCAAATCAATACTGTTCTTTGTTCTGCCTCTTTGCTCTCCAAAGTGTCTGTTCCATCCATCCTATTGTCTCCTCCGCGTTCCTCTGTCCTATCATTCTGGGTCTTGTCATTCCCCACTTAATCTATTGTAATTCTCTCTGTTTAGGCTTACCTCCTAACTCTCTGAAAAATCTTCAGTTAATTCAGTCAATCGCTGCTAACATCTTCACAATGCACACAAGTTTGATCATGTCACACCTTTTGTTTGTGCTGGCTTCCTGTCTTTTCCTGCATCAAATTTAAGATCCTTTTGCTGTTTTTCAAATCAAAATTGCCTTCTATTCCTTGTCATCAAGCAGATGAAGCCATTATCTATGGGTTGTGTCCATCAACCAGCAGGGGGAGATAGAGAGCACTCAACTTTTCACAGTACCTCATGGCCAGCCAGCTCCACTGCCTCTTCAGTATTCTCTATCTCCCCAAGCAGGTTGGCTGCAGCTTCTTCGAGCTCCATCAAAAATCTGTCTGGGGGTGGCTCCTGGCTTGCCAGTTGTTAGCCGGGGTGTTAGAGGCTATAGCAGCTTCACTTTGAAGGCACATAGGTTAGCCGTTTCCCTGCCTTACCCATGCCCCCGTGGATGTGGACATATTAGCTTGCTTTTCCCTGTCCTTTCCCACTCAGTGGATGCAGGCACATTGGTTCGCCTTTCCCACTCATCTGAGCCTCCGGAGTTCTTATTACCTCTGCTTTCCTCACAGCGTTAAAAAAAAAAAAAAAATGGAACAGAGGTTTTCCTTTGATTCTTCTATGGGACCGGAGCTGTGATACTCGGTCCGGTGAGGTGAGAGTGTTTTCTAACTCCTCCAGGGTGGGCCCGCAATCAGGGCATTTTTGGCGCGAAACCGCCACTTTGAATTTTCTCGCCGTTTACAGCGATGGCTGCAGAGAATGTAAAGCGCTGTTCCTGGTGTGGCAAGCGCAAATCAGCAGCGGGGCTCTGTAAATTGTGCTGTACAGGTGTAAGAGCCGGCCCGAGCATGGCGAGCGTTGATTCTTCCCGCTCAGAGCTGGCAGCGGATGTCATTTTGAATTCTCCGCATGGTGCGGCCTCCGTAGAGACGGAGAGCCCTGAGCCCAGGGGGGAACTTCGAATTGAGGCTATTCAGGGAGCGGCTAGCCCCGGACGGGATCTGGGTGCCCAGGGTGAGTTTTTCTCCCCTGATTTTGTGTTGTTATTGCATAAAGCATACATGCTGAAAAGAGCTCTCCCTCAAGGGTTGTCTGAGGCCCCTTCTATTGTTCCCCCCCCCCCCCCCCCCCGGTGGATTCTGGCCTGGGACTGCCCGCTGAGGCTATTTTCCCTGATAATTGGCATAGAGGAAAGCGTAGAAGGGCTAATTCCCCTTCAGATTGTGGTGCACCTCCTCCCCCCCCCCCCCCCCCGTGGTCGGGCTGTGAGGATTCGGAGAGTTCTGGCAGGCCTTCGTTGTCTGAGGAGCCAGAGTCAGGTGCAGAATTACCACAGGATCTGGATGATCCCTCCGCGGTAAGGATTTTCCACCGTGATGAGCTGCCAGCGCTTATTTCAGATGCCCTACAGGTCCTTTCTATTGAAGAGCCTGACAGTGGCACGGCCTCCTCTGTGAATCCTAGGATGGCTTGTACCAAAAAGCCTGCTCGAGCCTTTCCTTTGCATGACTCCATCCAAGAGCTTATTTCTGCTCAGTGGGCTGATCCCGAGGGACCTTTGAACGTTTCCAGGGTTATGGAGCAATTATACCCTCTGCATGAGGAGCATTTGGCTCGCTTTGCAATGCCTAAAGTAGATGCCCTAGTCACTGCGGTGACAAAGAGAACTACCCTCCCTGTGGAAGGAGGAGTTGCCCTGAAGGATATACAAGACTGTAGGCTGGAAGCAGCACTTAAACGGTCCTTTGAAATTGCAGGTCTTACTGTTCGGGCATCTGCATGCAGTTGTTATGCTGCTAGAGCCTGCCTGGCGTGGTTGCAACAGGCAGTGGAACAGCCCGGAGATGGAGCGGAGCCCTTCTTGGATGTGGCTCTGCGGCTGGAGTCGGCCTTGTCCTTTTTGACTGATGCCCTTTATGATATGGTCAGAGCTTCGGCTAAACAAATGGCAGTAGCAGTGGCGGCTCGCCATCTTAATTGGCTACGAAATTGGGCAGCGGACATGGCCTCTAAGCAAAGGTTGGTGAAGTTGCCCCTTCAAGGCCTTCTATTTGGTGAGGAGTTGGAAAAAAAATTGTTAAAAGCCTGGGAGATCCTAAACCCCCCAGTGCTTGCCCAAAGATAGGCCGAGGCCTTCCTCCAAGGGCCAGGCAGTCCACTCTTCTTATAGACCTCGCTTCCGTGAAGGTAGAAGGTACCGCCCGGGGCGTTCTGCTGGGTTCACTTCTCGTGCCCGTTTTTCAGCAGAGGAACTCCTTTCGCTCGGACAAGCGTTCCGCAGCCACTGGCTCTAGGCCTGGAGTTCAGGGTCGACCCTCTCAATGATGGTGCGCCGGCCCCCTCCTCGCTTCCTGTCATCGGAGGACGTCTTTCCCTCTTTGCCGAGGAGTGGGCCAATATTTCCTCAGATCAGTGGGTTCTGGACCTGATCAGAGATGGCTACAGAATAGAATTCAATGCCCCAGTAAGAGACGTGTTTGTGGAGTCCTGATGCGGTTCTGCCACCAAACGGGCGGCGGTAGAGGAGACTTTGCAAGGTCTGATTCAGTTAGGGGCTGTGTCCCCGGTACCTCCCGCCGAACACGGCTACGGCCGATACTCCATCTACTTTGTGGTGCCGCGAAAAGATGAGTCTTTTCGCCCTATTCTGGACTTAAACGAATTAAACAAGTCCCTGAGAGTGCGGCATTTCCACATGGAAACCCTGTGCTCCGCCAGGAGAGTTTCTCACGTCTCTAGACCTGAAAGAAGCTTACTTGCACATCCCAATTTGGCCCCCGCACCAGAAGTTTCTGAGGTTTGCGGTGTTGGGAAAACATTTCCAGTTCCGGGCCTTGCCTTTTGGCCTCGCCACAGATCCCTGAACCTTTTCGAAGGTAATGGTGGTAGTAGCTGCTTTGCTCAGGCGAGAAGGTATCGGGGTTCACCTGTACCTAGACGACTGGCTCATCAGAGCAGACTCTGTAACAGCTATCAAGCTACAGCCAGAGTGGTCTCAGTACTTCAATCTCTAGGCTGGGTCGTCAATATGGCCAAAGGTCACCTGACCTTCTCGCAATCTCTAGAATATTTGGGGGCCAGGTTCGACACAGACTCGGGCTATGTATACCTACCCGAGCTAAGGCGGTGCAAGCTTCAGAATCAGGTCCGTCTGCTCCTGAGGATGCCCCGCCCGCGAGCTTG
The DNA here is from genome assembly GCF_901765095.1 of Microcaecilia unicolor. Taxonomy (NCBI): domain Eukaryota; kingdom Metazoa; phylum Chordata; class Amphibia; order Gymnophiona; family Siphonopidae; genus Microcaecilia; species Microcaecilia unicolor. The sequence goes on along the minus strand of NC_044033.1, from coordinate 90,488,922 downwards.
GGACATTGTCCAGCTGCTGGGATCGATGACAGCCACATTGGAAGTGGTGCCCTGGGCGAGAGCGCACCTGAGACCTCTACAGTATTCCCTACTTCAAAGATGGTCTCCAGTTTCTCAGGATTATCAATGCAGACTTTCTTGGCTCCCTGCGGCCCGACTCAGCATGGAGTGGTGGCTCTCAGACAGCATGCTGCGGCGAGGAATGCCGCTGGCGCTCCCCGATTTGGTGTCTAGTAGTGACAGATGCCAGCCTGAAGGGTTGGGGCGCACATTGCAAGGGGAAGCATGCCCAGGGTCTATGGACACCCGAGGAGTCGGAGTGGTCCATCAACCGCCTGGAGTTGAAAGCAGTGTTTCAGGTGCTTCTGGCCTTTCAAGTGACCCTGGAAGGATTGGCTGTCAGAGTGATGTCGGACAACACGACAACAGTGGCCTACATAAATCGACAAGGCGGCACTCAGTGCAGAGCACTGGCCGTGCAGGCCAAACAGATTTGCCACTGGGCCGAGCTGCATCTTCAGTTTCTGTCGGCAGCTCATTTTGCAGGTCAGAGCAAAGTGCAAGCCGTTTATCTAAGCAGGCATCAGATCGATCCAGCAGAATGGGAACTAGCAGACGAAGTATTCCTGCAGATATGTGCCAAATGGGGCAAGCCCGTGATGGATCTTATGGCGACAAGTTCAAATGCCAAAGTCCCATGCTTCTTCAGCAGACGGAGAGATCCTCGCTCGGCAGGGTTGGATGCCTTGACTCAGCCCTGGCCTCCGGGCCTACTATATGTGTTCCCTCCGTGGCCCTTGATAGGGCGTGTGCTCCTGCGGATTCGGCTGCACCGAGGAGAAGTGGCCCTCATCGCCCCGGATTGGCCCAGGAGGCCTTGGTATGCGGACCTCCGACAGATGCTAGTGGAGGCTCCCCTTCCTTTACCTCTGGTACCGAACCTGTTGTCACAGGGCCCGGTAGCCATGGAGGACGCCTGCCGCTTTGGTCTTATGGCATGGCGATTGAGAGGGCGCAATTGAGGGACAAAGGCTATTCACAGTCATTTCCACTCTCCTGCAGGCCCGCAAGCATTCCACTTCCGTGGCTTATGCCAAGATTTGGCGCCAGTTTGAGTCTTGGTGTGCTTCAAAAGCGATCACACCCATGCGGGCTCCTGTCTCGCCGAATCTGGACTTTTTGCAGGATGGTGTACAAATAGGCTTGGCCTATAATTCCCTGCGGGTGCAAGTGGCAGCGTTGGCCTCCCTTCGTGGTAAGGTTGAAGGTGTGTCTTTAGCTGCTCATCCAGATGTGGCACAGTTTCTTAGTAGGGTGCTTCGGCTTCGGCCTTCCGTGCGAGCACCCTGTCCAGCTTGTAACCTGGGGCTAGTTTTGAAGGCCCTGCAGGCTTCTCCTTTTGAGCCGCTTCGGCAAGCAGCGGAGAAAGATTTGACACTAAAGGCCGTTTTTCTTGTGGCCATTACTTCGGCGAGACGGGTGTCAGAGGTCCAGGCGCTGTCCTGTAGAGACCCATTTCTGCAATTCTCAAGAGTCCAGGGTCATGGTTCGGATCGTGCCTTCCTTCATGCCTAAGGTGGTTTCAGCGTTTCACCTAAACCAGCCTATTTTCTTGCCCTCCTTTGATATGGAGGAGTTTCCAGAATCTTTTGGGCAGTTGCACCTGTTGAATGTGCGCTGGACTCTGCTGCAGTATCTGCGAGTTACTATCTCTTTCAGGATCTATGATCATCTGTTTGTTTTGCTATCAGGTCCTCGCAGAGGGCCTCCAGCGTCTAAAGCCACTATTGCCCGCTGGCTCAAAGAAACTATCTTTTCAGCTTATCTGCTTGCCGGCCGGTCTCCGCCTGTAGCCTTTAAGGCGCATTCTACCAGAGCGATTTCTTCCTCTTGGGCTGAAACTGGAGCACTCTCTCGTCAAGAGATATGCAGTGCAGCAACATGGACTTCTAAGCTCTCTTTTTGCCCGACATTACAGGTTGGATGTGGCTGCTAGGAGGGATGCGCGTTCTGGAGCACAAGTGCTAGCGCGTGGTGTAACCTGTTCCCACCCTATATAGGGATTGCTTTGTTACATCCCATACATAATGGCTTCATCTGCTTTATGACAAGGAAGGGAAAATTAGGTTCTTACCTTGATAATTTTCTTTCCTTTAGTCATAGCAGATGAAGCCATGAGCCCTCCCTGTATGATTGTCTGTATGCTGTGAATCTGTTTCAGGTTCTGTTCTTGTTTCCTGAAGTTCCTTCCTTGGGAGAAAGTTGGAAAACAGTCTTCAGGATTCATGTTCACTTATAGGAGGATGAGTCCATTCCCTCTAGTTTATGTTTTGGAGGATGAGTTTATTCCCTCCAGGAGGTTGCGTGTATCCCCTCTAGTTATACAATAAGGAGGACGAGTTTATTCCCTCCAGGAGGATGTGTTCATTCCCTCCTTTGAGTTCATGCCCTTGTTAAGGGGCCATCGTTCACTGTGAGGAAAGTTCATGTTATTCCCATTGTGGTTTGCCATACTGCTTTGGAAGCTTCAAATACTGAAGAGGCAGTGGAGCTGGCTGGCCATGAGGCACTGTGAAAAGTTGAGTGCTCTCTATCTCCTCCTGCTGGTTGATGGACACAACCCATACATAATGGCTTCATCTGCTATGACTAAAGGAAAGAAAATTACCAAGGTAAGAACCTAATTTTCCCCTCCTGCCTATCTGAACAATCTCCTTATCCCCTACATGCCTGTATGATGATTACATTCTGCTGCATCCAGAGCTGTGGAACGACCTTCCACTACATGTCCGTAACCAAACATCACTCCCTAAATTCAAAACCCACCTCTTCTGTTCTTTTTTCATTACTTCATGAATCTTTCCCTAGGTGTATTCTATAAACTACGCCTAAAGTTTCTTGCGGTTTATAGAATATGCCTAGCACCCACCAGTGTGACTAAATGTAGTCTTCGGCATTTATGCCAAGTAAAACTTGGTGTAAACACCTTGTATTCTATAACAGAAGTACAAACCAGGGTTCTATAGAACTTACTAAAAAAACTTTAAGAGGGTATAGATAGAGAACTTAATACAATCTCAAATACACAAAAGAAATCTTAAAAACATTTTGTGTGAAAAGGAGAATTTCTCAGAGGTCAGACTCACCCAAGCCCACTGAAAGTTAGGCTATTCCAAGAGGGTGGATGGGTTTTTCTATCATAGAAAACCTCCAGATGTTCTAATGAACACCAGTGAGCAAACACATGCTCCCAATCCAATCAAGTGATGGCCACAACAATAACGTGCCTAACGTATTACCTGCAAAGAATAAACTCACTATTTGTATCCTAAAGAATAAGAAAAACTTCCCTACTCTCATACATCGCATAAACATTCATCCCTCATTGAACAATTTTCTAATTTGTTTGCCTTTTTTCCTTTCTAATTTGTTTGATCAGAGCATTGATACATGTGTCACAGTATAATCATATGAACATTACTACTACTACTACTACTTAACATTTCTAGAGCGCTACTAGGGTTACGCAGCGCTATACAGTTTAACAAAGAAGGACAGTCCCAGCTCAAAGGAGCTTACAATCTAAATGACGAAATGTCAAGTTGGGGCAGTCTAGATTTCCTGAATAGAGGTATAGTGGTTAGGTGCCGAAGGCGACATTGAAGAGGTGGGCTTTGAGCAAGAATTTGAAGATGGGCAGGGAGGGGGCCTGGCGTATGGGCTCAGGGAGTTTGTTCCAGCCATGGGGTGAGGCGAGGTGAGGCAGAAAGGGCGGAGCCTGGAGTTGGCGGTGGTAGAGAAGGGTACTGAAAGGAGGGATTTGTCTTGAGAGCGGAGGTTGCGGGTAGGAACGTGAGGGTAGAGAGGTAAGGAGGGGCTGCAGATCGAGTGCATTTGTAGGTTAGTAGGAGAAGCTTGAACTGTATGCGGTACCTGATTGGAAGCCAGTGAAGTGACTTGAGGAGAGGGGTGATATGTTTATATCAGTCCAGGTGGAAGATGAGACGTGCAGCAGAGTTCTGAACGGACTGAAGGGGGGATAGATGGCTAAGTGGGAGGCCAGTGAGGAATAGGTTGCAGTAGTCAAGGCGAGAGGTAATGAGAGAGTGGATGAGAGTTCGGGTGGTGTGCTCAGAGAGGAAAGGGCGAATTTTGCTAATGTTATAGAGGAAGAAGCGACAGGTCTTGGTTATCTGCTGGATATGCGCAGAGAAGGAGAGGGAGGAGTCAAAGATGACTCCGAGGTTGTGGGCAGATGAGACGGGGAGGATGAGGGTGTTATCAACTGAGATAGAGAGTGGAGGGAGAGGAGAAGTGGGTTTGGGTGGGAAAATAATAAGCTCGGTCTTGGCCATGTTCAGTTTCAGGTGGCGGTTGGACATCCAGGCAGCAATGTCGGATAAGCAGGCCGATACTTTGGCCTGGGTTTCGGCAGTGATGTCTGGTGTGGAGAGATAAAGCTGGGTGTCGTCAGCATAAAGATGATATTGGAAACCATGAGATGAGATCAGGGAGCCCAGGCAAGAGGTATAGATTGAAAAAAGAAGGGGTCCAAGGACAAATCCCTGAGGAACTCCCAGAGAGCGGGATGGGGGTGGAGGAAGAACCATGAGAATGTACTCTGAAGGTACGGTGGGAGAGATAAGAGGAGAACCAGGAGAGGACAGAGCCCTGGAACCCAAATGAGGACAGTGTGGCATGAAGTAAATTGTGATTGACGGTATCAAAAGCGGCGGATAGGTCGAGGAGGATGAGGATGGAGTAGTGATCTTTGGTTTTGGCAAGGAACAGGTCATTGCAGACTTTAAAAAGTGCTGTTTCTGTCGAGTGTAAGGGGTGAAAGCCGGATTGAAGCGGATCGAGGATGGCATGAGAGGAGAGAAAATCAAGGCAACGGCTATGAACTACGTGTTCAAGTATCTTGGAGAGGAAGGGTAGGAGGGAAATTGGGCGGTAGTTGGAGGGACCGGTAGGGTCAAGTGATGTTTTTTTGAGGAGAGGTGTGACTACAGCATGCTTGAAGGTGTCAGGGACAGTTGCAGTGGAGAGAGAGGTTGAGGATATGACAGATGGGGGGGGGGGGGGTGGGGGTGACAGTAGGAGAGATGGTGTTAAGTAAATTGGTGGGGATGGGGTCAGAGGAGCATTGCACTCTATTGCCCCTATGCGGGGCTATATCACATGTATCCTGTGTCTATACAATAAAGAACATATATATATTGTGTAAGGAAGAAAATATATGGGAAATGTTCTTAAAGAAAATGTTCTTGAAAAAAGGCACACTTATCTCTGAACTGCCGAGTGTGTGCACAGCACCTGGCAGCTACTGCTTGTACCGGCGTTTGTAATATTTCCTTCGCTGCTGCTTCCAACTTCAAGTGGCAGAATCCATCTGTGTCCAACATTGCAGGGTTTTGAGACGACCTTCGTCAGGGACCCGGAATGCAACAGCAAATCGGAGATACATCTCAGTGATAGAATGTGTCTCTATATTGCTTTGTGCACCCTTCAGGTCCAGACAGCATAGCGTTTCTCCTTTGTTTGTAAATAGAATAATACTGCTAGGAGAAATGACAGCCAGTGAAGATTTCTTAATGATGCCTAATGAGAATACTTTCAGTAGTATTTTGGATAAATTTGGAGTTTCTATATGCCTTACAACATATATTACAGAAAACCAGGTGTTCTCAACCCAGTCTTCAGGATACATCGAGCCAGTCAGCTTTTCAGGTTATCCACAATGAAATATGCATGAGATAGATGAGCATACAGTGGAGGTACATAAGTATCGCCACACTGGGACAGACCAAAGGTCCATCAAGCCCAGTATCCTGTTTCCAACAGTGGCCAATCCAGGTCACAAATACCTGGCAAGAACCTGAAAAAGTTCAATACACTGTATGCTGCTTATCCCAGAAATAATCAAAATTGTAACAAAAAATGGCACCCCTCCACCAAATTTAACTTGAAACATACATAACAAATCTGCCGGTGGAGCAGCTAAAGCTCATTTATTATTTGATAAGGGGATGTCTCATACTGTCACATAGGCATTTCTTTTTGCACTTCTTTAAAGCCTCGGCTTTAGTGACTATATTATAATCATCAACGGCCCCCAACCACCGATAGTGCTGTCAACCATCTGAACATTAGTGTCCTACAAAATACTGATAAGTGCTACCACAGTCCTTGTGCTGCAAATAATTATTTTTTCTTTGGTTTATATCTATTATTTAATTAATTTTTAAATGCACTATCTATAGCTTATGTGCAGAGCTTAAACTAATGCAGAAACAATGTTTAGACTTATCTTCATCTTACTGAAAACCACACGCTTCTTTGTTGTCTTTAACTCATGCTGTGGATTCAGTTGTCCTGTATTGCTTGGATCTCATTTGACAACAGTCTGTTAAATAGCCGGTAGATGTCTTGTCCCCACAGGAGCCTGTTTCGCGTTGCCTCGCTTTGTCAAGGGAACTTACATGTACTTCACCAGCGACCAGTGCAGACAAAGAGATCCCAGAAATAAGCAGTGGATTTTCCCCAAGTCAATTTAATAATGGTCTATGGACTTTCCCTTTAGGTAGTGCATGCAGATTTATCTAATGCATATTCATTGTGGATATCCTGAAAACCTGACACTCTAGGTGTGTCATCTGGGTAGTGAGAACTGATTAAAGCTTGAATCAATGTGGCCAGATTAGTGTGATTTAAATTTTGTTATAGAAACCAAATAAATGTTCAAGATTACTTGCACTTGACTGATAAAACACGAAACTTGTTTGTATTCATACATAACTTGGAGGTTGGTGTGACATCCATCTATGAATCCTTTGTTTAAAGGAAGCATAATAACATTAGTGGCGTGGGGGAGAGGGATTAGGGTACTTTACCCAGAAAAAGTACTTGTTTTTAGAGGTAAGCTTAAATTTATTTTTAAGCTTTCAAATTAGGATGAATTCCAGATAGCAGTTTACTGATTTAACAACTTCCTTTGTATTTGACCATAGGGCAGCAGAAAATTGCAAAGTCTAGGAGGTAATTTTTATAAAGCATTTTACAGGTATGAGGCATTTTTTACATGCGGACTTTGGTTCTTGTAAAATAGTGTTTTGGGGGGTGGGCTGGGGGGGGGGGGGTGTATACATGTGTAAAGAGTAAGAACACCACAACCTAGCACCCAATCTGAGCATAGATTGGTCAGAGCGAGGACAGAGTTGTGATCTATATGCATATTTTATCAAGTACATGCGTCCTCATATAGAATACAAGCACACATTTATCACCTGTCTCGGAGAAGAACTAACTCCCCCCCCCCCTTTTTTATAAAACTGTGTGGTAATGCCGATATAGCCCATTGCTGTGTGGGTTTGTAAAAGGGAGGGCAAATTTGTGGATGAGCATTGGCAATTATGGTAGGTGCCTGTGTTGCTTTTATAAAATCCCTTAATTATCTATATTGTATCTCTTCATAGATCCTTTGTTTATGTGATAATTTTATAGTGTCCATGTTCAAGTTAGGGCAAGTCAGGGATTATTTCAATAACAGATCATAAATCACAGGAGTAATACATAATTTCAATTCTGACAAAGGTTATTACGTAGTGAGTTTAGTAAAGGAGACCATATTTTGTTGTACTTAACAAGTGAATTATGTTTTTCAGCCGCAGCATATTCATATTTAGCTAAATACACACAGAATTCCACCATGATAAATAAGTTACTTTGTCAAGATCTTTCCAACAAAAGAAAAGTGTTCTAAGGGCTTGATGTAACATTAAATCCAGTAATTGTGCTTGATATTTGTCTATTGATGATTGTAACATTAGTGATCCACATATAACTATATTATATGATAAAACATCTTGAATATTCAAGGTGGAAGATATTGTGTCCCATACAGAATTCCAATACCCGTTTTATTTTTTAATTATTTAGGTGCCCTTTTACTAAACTGTGCTAAAAAGTGGCCAGCGCTATTCCAAGTGCAGGTCTTTCCTGCGCACTGAGGACACTTTTAGAGGGGTAGTAAAATGGCCGATTTTTCCATAATTCCCATTAATGGCAATATGCTAATTTTCCTGTTAGCACATGAGCACTTACCAAATGCTTATTTTCTAGGCAGTAAGGACTTGCACTAACATGTGCTAATTGGTTAGTGCATGGTGATATAGCTGCACTAACCGATTAGCTTAGTACACACCTACTCTGCTCCCTCAGACACCCCCCCCCCCCCATGTTAAAAAATGAAATCTATTTTTTTAGCGCATGGGAAGCATGTGCCAATCCCAAAACTACCACAGGACACCTGAGCCTGCTCCCCTGGTAGTGGTTTTTAACCTTCGGTAAGCATGTGTTATGCTTACTGCAGCTTAGTAAAAGGACCCCATAATGGTATAACTGAAACCCTCACAGGCTTCTTGCTTTTGATGTATTTGAAAAAAATGTTAGTACTGTAGTAGTTTTTACCTCTTTGACAAGTGTATTCTCTAATTCTCACTTAGTCTAGCTTATTAATATTTTTATCTAATTTTTCAGTACTTAGATCTTTCCCAGTTAAGACTTGCTTACCTATCACAAATGACATTCCTGTTTACAGATATTACAGAGTGCAGATTGTGTCCTTATGTGCCATTATCCTACTTGACTCTGCCATTCTTATTGTATATTGCCATCCCACCACCAGTTGTTCCTGTCCATGAGGAAAATGCTTAGTACATAAGCCCCTTTGTTTCCGCCAGGGTAATTGCTATTGCATCAAGAAATGAACAGAATTAAGCCCAAAACTTTATATAGTAATTGAAAAGGCAGTCCATCAAGCCAGTCTTGCCACCAACTTTATCAAGTGTTTCCAGCATTTCCTGCCCGCTCATCTCCACCCTTTCAGCTAACAATTTCCAGTTAGTAGTAGCATCACTGAGACTCATATTTTTTATGTTGTTTTTATTTCTTAAATATTTAGCAATTGCACAGTTCTTCACTGAGGGCATGAACTTAAGGCCCAATTCATCGTCTGACACTTAAAGAAATAAACCTGAATAAATCAGGCCCATAACCATATACTCAACTATTTTTTTCTAAATGGTAAAATTATGTATCATACCTGATAATTTTCTTTCCATTAATCATAGCTGATCAATCCATAGACTGGTGGGTTGTGTCCATCTACCAGCAGGTGGAGATAGAGAGCAAACTTTTGCCTCCCTATATGTGGTCATGTGCTGCCGGAAACTCCTCAGTATGTCGATATCAAAGCTCCATCCGCAGGACTCAGCACTTAGAGAATTACACCCACAAAGGGACACTCTGCCCAGCTCACCACCGCCGAAACGGGGGAGGGGAAGTAACCCAGCTCATCCCCACACAAGTGGGGGAGGGGAATCCGTCCAGCTCATCCCCGCGGAGCGGGGGAGGGACACCACCCCGCCGATGCGGGGGGATCTGGCTTATCCTGCAACCGCAACCACGGGAGGAGCTGACTGACCCAAACACCGCCGAAGCGGGAGGGGTACAAAGCTGCCCTACAGCCGCACGAAGCGGGAGGGAGTGCCGGCAGAATTTAAGTCTCAATCCAGCCCCGTAAAACGGAGGGGAGAGGAATGCAGCAGCTCACTGTAACACAAACTCGTCTCAACTCTTGAAGAATCCAAGTGAAAAAACTTGAACACGAAGTCCTCCTGAAGTACCTGAAGACTAAACTTGAACCTAAAATTCAACCAGAATATAAACAGTGGGGGGTCACGTGATGCTAAGAGACTGAACGGACGTCTATCGGCTCGGCTCCCTTCCCCTCAGCCTCTATAACCTTACAAGTTGGCACATACGATACCTTAGTGGCTTATAAAGCGTTTTGGGGGGTGCTTGAAAGATCGTGGATCAGGTGGGTGAGCATTGCAAGTAGTGGCAGAGCGGCATGCCAATAAAATCGCAGAAAGGTGGAAAGGAGAAAGGTACCCTGCTCAAACCCAAAATGGCGTCGCCGATCCCACCAACTCCGTCGCCACCATCATTGGAGACACAGAACCTGGGCCAGGGATCCTCACATGAAGAGATGGTTCAGATATCCCTGAGGCACATGTCACAGCTCCTGGATGACAAGCTTGCAAAGCTAAATGTCGGCATGGACGAAATAAAAGAATGTATTGCCTCTCATGCGGCCCGTTTGCAAGAAGCGGAAGAACGAATATCATCGCAGGAGGACCACATGGCAACAGCAGAAGGCCGTATAGGGGACCTCGAAGCACAACTCCGCACTCTGAGAGATCGGGTGGAAGATCAGGAGAATCGCAGTCGGAGGAACAACATTCGTATCGTGGGAATCCCTGAATCTGTGGCAGAGGCGGACTTAAAAAGCCTCACAGAAAACTGGCTCCCGAAGCAGTTGGGGATTGATCCAGAGTTGTGCAGGGGGCAAGTAGAACGGGTCCACCGAGTTGGTCCACGCAGAGAGACGAGTGGGAAACCACGCTTGATCATTGCAAGGTTCCTGAACTACCTGATTAAAGCCACAATTCTGGATAAGTTTAAAAAGATGCGTCGGGTGGAATATGAAGGAGCTGTGATATTGCTGTTTCAGGACTTCTCAGCACGTGTTATGGAACAGCGGAAATTGCTGGCACCGTACTGCACTAAACTATTCCAGAAAGGAGTTAAGTTTGCCTTTCAGTACCCAGCCAAGGTGCGGATAACTTATAGCAACAACTCCTTTACATTAACAACAGCTGAGGAACTGCAAGCTTTCCTGGATAAACTGCCAGGTGATATGGTGCGTGGTGAGGAGCGGCGATGAACGGAGGTGTTGGGTTGCAGAAGAATCAAGCCAGGGAAGGAGCAGCACTGGGGTTTTTGTTTTTGTTTGTTCACAAGTCAGCAAGAAGTATTGTGTGTATGCAGGACAAGATGTAAAAACTCTGTTTGTTTTGCTGATTGGGATATGGAACTCAAGCCCTGGGGGAAGGGAGCCTCTGCAGTGTCAAAACTTTGATCAGAGCACCAAAGGTCTACCCGGTGTTTGTTAATTTGTCAGAGCGTAGGAGCCAATCTGATTTTAAGATGTTCTAAGCAGAAAGTAAATGTTTGTCTTTGTAGGGTTTAACCACCCGTGGAGAGACGTGTTTTTGCAGTGCTGGGGGAAAGGTGGGTGGAAACCTATTAAAGTAAAGTAAAGAACTAAAAATTAAATGCGAAAAGAAAAGTGGTCAATGCATATGCCAAACGCACTGTGATGAAGGGCTTTAAATAATAGTATTGTGCTGTGTTGGGAAGTTAATACTGTTGGAAGAATGTTGAAATGTGTATATGGTTGTTAAGGGCTATTTGGTTGTTCCTTGACATGGAAATACATAGGAGTTTTGCATACCAGGTGGGGAAGCAGGGATTGTAAAGCGAGAGGCCAGTTAATTAGTGTCTCTATGATGAGGGGGAGGGGTGCTAGATGCTGGGAAATGTGAGGGTAATGGTTGGGAGACAGGGGATCTCAACTGAGTGGGGAGGAAGGTTAGGGAGGGGATGGGTACAGGGGATGTGGGTTCTATTAGGGCTTGTGTGGTTGAGCTTGGAAGTGTGGATGTTTTTGTACGTTTGGGGAGATGAAAACATGGAAGGGAGTGTTTGGACTAGTTGGAGATTGCCGATATTAAGTTACTGGTGGGGGGGTGGGGGGGAGCTTCTGCTTGGGGGAGGGACAGGGGAGGGAGTGAGGGGAGATCTAGGGGGGGAGGGAGGGTGTGTGAGTGAGAGACTGTTGAGCAATACAGACAGGGGATTAATGTGGAACCTCAGACTGCCAGTAGAGTATGATAAGAGTTCTATGACGGACAGCACTGCTGGGATGTTGTCCGGTAGAGAGTTGTTGAATTATTGGTTTGCTATGAGGATGATTCGGGTTTGGGACAATGGGTAGTCTGAGGGTAGCTACATTAAATGCTGACGGAATACATTCCCCGATTAAACGGAAAAAACTACTGCATTATGGGAAACAGCTGAAAATTGATGTTTTGATGTTGCAGGAAACCCATTTATCTGCCCCAGAACACCTTAAATTGAAGCAGGGTTGGGTAGGTGAAGTAGTGTTCTCATCATATAATAGCAGGCAAAGGGGTGTGGCTATACTGTTTGGTAAAGGTTTAGATATATTATGCCATAAAATAATACAAGACCCAGAGGGAAGATTGGTGATTTGGACAGGAACTATTCAAGGGTTAAAAGTTGCGTTATGTTCGGTTTATGCTCCAAATGTCTACTCCAAAAAATTCTACTTAGGATTGTTAGCTAATTTGGCACAGGTGCAAGATTATCAGGTACTTGTAGGGGGAGATTTTAATTTGACAGCAGACCCCTTAGTGGACTGTGAGCCGCCGAAGGTACGGCCCAAAGGGTTGGGTGAGAGGGGAATAGGACTGCTACAACGGGATTTGGGCTTAGTGGATACATGGAGAGCATTACACCCAGATGATAAAGAATATACCTTTTTCTCACATGTACACAAATGCCATGCACGGCTCGATTATATTTTGATGGCCCCTCCCCTTTTTGCGGTGTGCCAAACAGCAGAGATTGAATCATGTGTCGTTTCTGATCACAGTTTAGTTCGGGTGGACATTGGATTAGTGGGAGATAGGACCAAATCGGGATGGCGTATGAACCCAACTTTATATAGAGATGAAGATTTTAAGGAGTTCCTATCCCGTGAATGGGAGCTCTACTTAACAGAGAATATGACGGGGGACATTGATCCTTGCATACTCTGGGAAGCGGGAAAAGCAGTAATGCGAGGGAAAATTATAGCGTACACTGCTAGCTCGCGTAAAAAGAGAGAGAAGGAACTGCTTGATAAATTGGGTCAGCTTAATGATGTAAGAGCAGCAGCGGTGAGAGGAGATGGGGTGGCGCAGGCCCTATTTAAAGAATTAAAAATTGAGATTAATGATATATTAAACAAGCGAGCTCTGCGAGACATCCAAATTTACAAGTTCCGTCTGCACAGGTGGGGGAATAAGACGGGGAAATTGTTGGCCAATATGGTGAGAAATCGATCAGCAAAGCAGGTGATAACACGTATTAAAACGGGGACGGGACAGGCAGTGGATAAGGAGGCAGACATTCAGCGAGCTTTTGTTGAATTTTATAAAGCCTTGTATGATAAGGGGCAGTGTGATAGGGAAGCCAGGGATAATTTTTTTAGGGATCTTAGACTTTCAACTCTCACACAAGAGCAACGAGACTCTCTAAACGAGCCATTACAGGGGCGTGAATTGCAGCTGGCTATCAAAAAGTTGAAACTAGCCAAGGCTCCAGGACCTGATGGGCTGGGACCTGAGTTCTATAAAATACTGGGGGGACGTATAGAAGGGCCCTTTAGTGCCTTATTTGAGACATTGTGCAAGGACGGAGGGAACACAGGAACCCTGACGCATGCATCAATTATTGTTCTGCCTAAGCCGGGGAGAGATAAAGAGCTTCTGGGCTCCTATCGTCCTATTTCCCTTCTCAACCAGGATGTTAAGATCTTTGCTGGCATTATGGCTGCTCGGTTGGGGAAGGTGTTGCCCTTTCTGGTGCACGCTGATCAAACGGGATTTGTTCCAGGACGATATGCCTCTACAAACATCCTGAGAGCGCTGAGTGCCATATTAGAGAAGGGGGGAAAGCCAGGTGACAGCTTGTTAGTGAGCCTGGACGCGGAGAAAGCGTTCGATAAAATACTCTGGGACCATCTTTTTTGGGTTTTACCACAATTTGGGATTTTGGGGGAATTTCTACAGGGGGTTCGAGCTTTGTATAGGAGTCCTACAGCACAAATCTTGATAAATAACAGGTTATCCCCATCCTTTGAGCTACAGAGGGGTACCAGGCAGGGTTGTCCTTTATCTCCTATGCTTTTTGTCCTGGCCCTGGAGCCCCTGGCTTGTAAGATCAGACAGACAGCAGAAATACAGGGAGTTCAAATTGGAAAATGTGAGTACAAAATAAATCTTTTTGCAGATGATATGCTCCTCTTCTTAGGTAAGGCGTCCAAGGGGTTGCCCATACTTATAGATCTCATTCAACAATTTGGTTCATTTTCTGGGTTGAGAATTAATTTTGACAAATCGGAAGCGATGGGGCTGTCTGATAATTGTGCTTGCAGGAAGAGTCTGGATTTCCCTTTAGCCTGGGCAAAGGGCCCAATGAAATATTTGGGAGTGTACTTACATTTAAATTTTAGTGTGATGTATACAGCAAATATACGTGATAAGCTAGATAGAATTAAACAGTTGTGCAAGCAATGGAGGGAGCTGCCTGTCTCGTTCCTGGGTAGGGTGGCGCTAGTTAAAATGGTGCTATTCCCCAAAATCTTATATAATTTACAAATGATGCCCATGTGGATAACAGGCAAAGATGAGGCAGCTTACAGGGGTGTGATTACGTCATTCATTTGGGGAGGGCGAAGAGCCAAAATTGGATACTGTAAACTTACTAGGTCTAGAAGTGAAGGAGGGGTTAATTTACCTGATTTAAGAGTGTATAACGTAGCTGCACTCCTCCGGTGGATTCACGAAGTACATACGGGGCACTATGTGTTCGCATCCCCTGAGGTGTGGGAAAATGCTGCTCTTCCATGGTCAGTTTTTAACGCCTTACATGCTAGACATAAGTGGGGCAAACTTTCTCCACTTTTGAAACCTCTGAGGGCAGCATGGGTATGGTGGCGCCAACGGGTGGGGGGGGACAAGGGCCCCTCTCCGTTTATAGAGATTCAGGCTAATCCAGATTTCCCAGTGGGACAGGGTCATTCTCCTTTTCGAGTATGGGCAAAGAAGGGGTGTAAATATGTAGGGCAGTTGGGAACAAGGAGGGGGAATGCACTTCTGACCTTTGCAGAATGTCAGAATAGATGGAGCATCCCTGGAGCTCTCTCCTTCTCATATATGCAGCTTAGACACTATTTGCTTTCACTGCGCCAGGAGGATAGGCGATTCCCGGTATTCACAGGACTTGATGTGGTATTTAAACAGATGCCAGTGCAGAATAATAAGCTTTCCTGTTGGTATCATCTAGGTAAATCATGGGTCCCTAGTTCAACTCTAGTTTTCTTAGCAAAAAGGTGGAGTGACATGCTTGGCATGGAAGTCTCGGTACATGAGACTCAGAGATGTTTTGACTTGGCATATCGGCTAACCCCTAATGTGAGTTGTCACGAATCTCAATTAAAGCTATTACACCTCGCGTACCTCACTCGCAGCAGGGGTAAGGTAATGGGCCTGTGGGAGTCTGAGGATTGTGATAAATGTGTGAACCATAAAGGTACGTTGGTACACCACTTTCTAGAGTGTCGGGTGTTGCAGACATTTTGGGTGGGGGTGCTGGCACATCTGGAAAAAGTAGTAGGATTCTCAGTAGCTTGGAACTACAGGATATTATTGATGGGATTAGATTCAGATTTAGTGATTCAGGGGCTTCCTGTCCTGAAGTGTCGGTTTGTGCTCCTGGCTCTGGTGTTAGCAAAAAAAGTTATACTACAACATTGGGTGGATAAGTCTCCCCCACCCCTAGCCAAATGGTACGCATCCATGAGACAAATGGCACGTTGGGAGGGGGGTGAGATGATGCAGTTTGAGGGCGAAAGGGAACGACTATCTGCGGGACATCAATTGTGGAAAAGAAGTTGTGACTGCATTTCGAAGTTAATCTGAGTGGGGCTTGTAGAAGGGAGATTGAAAATACTGGGAGCTTGCACTGGTAGATGTTGTTGACAGTCTCTGGGGAGGGGGGAGGGGGGTGCAACTGCGAGCATGGGTGAATGTGTGTGAGAATGTGGGGGTTGGGGAGGCCGTGGGTACTTGGACTGGGAGGGGATGGGGATGGTGGGGGGAGAAAACTAAAAACAAGAACAGGAGGGAGTGACGCAGATGTTATGCTCTGTTATGTAGTGATAGGTCACAGAATTTGTACTAGAATTTAAGAAGTTAAGTGGCACTGATGTGATATACAGATAGAGCAATGGATTTGTGAGATTTTGTATATTTTATATATATATATATATATATATCTTGTGGTGTGCTACTGTTGGTTTATGATTATATGGTTGCAGGCTGTGTTTATTCCTCTTGTCAATAAAAATTATTATAAAAAAAAGAATATAAACAGTACAGATATCTGGGAGGGGCTATGGATTGATCAGCTATGATTAATGGAAAGAAAATTATCAGGTATGATACATAATTTTACCTTTCATATCATCATGCTGATCAATCCATAGACTGGTGGGATGTACCGAAGCAGTACTCACCCAGGGCGGGACATTGAAATCCCTGACCTCAACACTGAAGCTCCAAACCGGGCCTCTGCCCGTGCCGCCACAGTCAAGCGGTAATGCTTGGAGAATGTATGGGCCGATGCCCAAGTTGCCGCCTTGCATATCTCTTCCAAGGAGACGGACCCGGCCTCTGCCATCGAGGCCGCCTGAGCTCTAGTGGAGTGAGCCTTCAGCTGGATAGGCGGCACCTTCCCTGCGGCCACATAAGCCGCTGCAATGGCTTCCTTGACCCATCTTGCCACTGTAGGCTTAGCAGCCTGCAGACCCTTACGAGGACCTGCAAACAGGACAAACAGATGATCCGATTTCCGGAAATCATTGGTCACTTCCAAGTATCTGATGATGACTCGTCTCACATCCAGATATTTAAGAGCAGAGTATTCCTCTGGGCAGTCCTCCCTACGAATGGAAGGGAGACAGAGCTGCTGATTCACATGGAAGCGAGAAACAATCTTGGGCAGGAAGGAAGGCACTGTGCGAATAGTCACTCCTGCCTCAGTGAACTGCAGAAAAGGCTCTCGACATGAGAGTGCCTGGAGCTCGGAAACTCTTCTGTCTGAAGTGATAGCCACCAAAAAGACTGCTTTCAACGTCAGGTCTTTCAGAGATGCCCTTGACAAGGGTTCAAAAGGCGGCTTCTGTAATGCTCTTAGCACCAGGTTGAGATTCCACGCAGGCACTACCGAGTGCAGAGGAGGGCGCAGGTGATTAACTCCCTTGAGAAAATGCACCACATCTGGCTGCGAAGCCAGGGAAGCACCCTTCAGGCGGCCCCTGAAGCAAGCCAGGGCCGCTACCTGGACTTTAAGGGAACTGAGCGACAGGCCTTTCTCCAGACCTTCTTGCAGGAATGCCAACACTGAAGAAATTGGAGCAGTGAATGGAGAAAATGAGCCTGCTTCACACCACGCTGCAAAGGTACGCCAAACCCTGGCGTAAGCAGTAGAAGTAGAGCGCTTCCTCGCTCTCAGCATAGTGGCGATGACCTTGTCTGAGAAGCCCTTCTTCCTCAGACGCTGCCGCTCAATAGCCAGGCCGTAAGACCAAAGGGGGGAGGGATCCTCCATCACCACGGGACCCTGATGTAACAGACCCTGCTCCACTGGCAGCCGCAGAGGATCGTCGACTGAGAGCCTGATCAAGTCCGCATACCAGGGACGTCTGGGACAATCCGGACCCACCAGGATTATCCGGCCCGGATGCTTTGCCACCCGGTCTAGCACCCTGCCCAACATGGGCCAGGGCGGGAACACATAGAGAAGCTCTTGTGTCGGCCACTGTTGGAGAAGAGCATCTACTCCCAGGGATCGAGGGTCCCGTCCTCTGCTGAAAAAGCGCGGCACTTGGCAATTGGCTGATGACGCCATCAGATCTAGGCTCGGCTGGCCCCAGCGCTTCGTGATGTCCAAGAACGCCTGAGCAGATAGCTGCCACTCTCCGGGCTCCAAGGTATGGCGACTGAGAAAGTCCGCCTTGACATTCATGACTCCGGCAATGTGGGCCACTGACAGCTGTTCCAGGTTCGCTTCCGCCCACTGGCATAGATTCATGGCCTCCTTGGCTAGAGGGGCGCTCTTGGTACCTCCCTGGCGGTTGACATAGGCCACAGCCGTGGCATTGTCCAACAGGACCCGTACAGGCTTCAACGCCAGTACCGGGATGAACTCCAAAAGCGCCAACCGAATGGCTCTGAGTTCCAGGAGGTTGATAGACCACTTTGCCTCTGCAGGAGACCAGAGCCCCTGCGCTGTCCTTCCCAAGCAGTGGGCTCCCCAGCCCGACAAAGAGGCGTCCGTCGTGACGACAATCCACTCCGGGGTCACCAGAGGCATTCCTGCAGACAACTTGTCTGTCTGCGTCCACCAGCTCAGCGCCTTGCGCACTGCTGGGTCCAAGGGAAGGCGCACAGCATAATCCTCTGACATCGGAGTCCAGCGCTGCAGCAGAGAGAGTTGTAGTGGTCTCATATGAGCCCTGGCCCAGGGCACTACTTCCATCGTGGCCGTCATAGAGCCCAACAGCTGCACATAGTCCCAAGCCCGAAGAGGAGAGGCTACTAGGAACTGGTCCACCTGAGCCTGAAGCTTGACAATCCGATTGTCTGGCAGGAACACTCTGCCCACTTGGGTGTCGAATCGAACTCCCAGATACTCCAGGGACTGAGTTGGTCGCAGCTGGCTTTTCTCCCAGTTGATGATCCACCCCAGGGAGCTCAAAAGAGCAACCACCCGGTTCACAGCTTTGCCGCACTCTGCATAAGAGGGGGCTCGGATCAACCAGTCGTCCAGATAAGGATGGACTTGTACTCCTTCCTTCCTCAGGAAGGCCGCGATGACCACCATTACTTTGGAGAAGGTCCGCGGAGCAGTAGCCAACCCGAAAGGGAGGGCTCTGAACTGGAAGTGTCGGCCCAGGACTGCAAAACGCAGAAAGCGTTGATGGGGAGGCCAGATGGGAATATGCAAGTACGCTTCCTTGATGTCCAAGGATGCCAGGTACTCCCCTGCCTTCACTGCCGCTATAACAGAGCGGAGAGTCTCCATGCGAAAGTGCCGAACTTTCAAGGCCCGATTGACCCCTTTGAGGTCGAGGATAGGCCGTACAGAACCTCCTTTCTTTGGTACCACAAAGTAAATGGAGTAACGCCCCTTGCCCAGCTGATTTTCTGGCACCGGAACGACCGCACCCAGGCGGATCAGATTGTCCAAGGTCTGCTGCACTGCCACAGCTTTGACCGGAGACTTGCAGGGAGAGAGTACAAACCCGTCTCTTAAGGGTCGGCAGAACTCTAGCTTGTAGCCGTCTCTGATGACTTCCAGCACCCAAGCGTCTGAAGTTATTGTGGTCCACTCGCCCCGAAACGAGGACAGCCGTCCTCCAATCTGCACTGGGGCGTGGACCAAGGCCCCGTCATTGGGTACGAGACCCTGGGGGAGGACCGGAGGGAGCAACTCCGGGACGGCGGTCTCTGCGAAAGGAATGCTGCTTGGGGGAGAAGTTCCTCTTAAAGGAAGAGGGGGCAGAGGAGCCCGACCTGCCCGGGCGGTACCGACGGGCTTCCTGAAACCGTCCTCTGGAGGTACCGGGGCGAGTACTAGCCCGAGCCCTCACCTCTGGTAACTTCTTGCCCTTAGACGTGCCGAGATCGGTCACGATTTTGTCCAGCTCGACCCCAAAGAGCAGCTTGCCTTTAAAAGGCAATCTAGCCAGGCGGGATTTAGAGGCGTGGTCAGCAGACCAATGCTTCAGCCAAAGCCACCGCCGCGCAGAGATTGTCTGAGCCATGCCTTTAGCTGAGGCCCTCAAGACATCATACAGCAAGTCTGCCAAATAGGCTAAGCCCGATTCCAGGGCCGGCCAATCAGCCCTCAAGGAATGATCCGAGGGGGAAGCCCGCTGCCCCATAGTCAGGCACGCCCTGGCCACATAGGAGCCGCAAACTGAGGCCTGCAAACTTAAAGCAGCCGCCTCAAAGGACGACCTTAAGGCCGCCTCCAATCTTCTGTCTTGGGCGTTTTTTAGGGTTGTGCCACCTTCCACCGGCAACGCCGTTTTCTTAGTCACCGCAGTGATTAAAGAATCCACGGTAGGCCACAGATAGGCCTCACGTTCACTTTCAGGCAAAGGATAGAGGCGGGACATAGCCCTAGCCACTTTAAGGCTCGCTTCCGGGACATCCCATTGAGCCGAAATTAAGGTGTGCATGGCATCATGCACGTGGAAGGTTCTAGGCGGGCGCTTCGTCCCCAGCATAATGGCAGAGCCAACAGGGGCTGAGGGAGAGACGTCCTCCGGAGAGGAAATCTTCAAAATGCCCATGGCCTGCACTAACAGGTTGGGCAAATCCTCTGAGCTATAGAGCCGCGCTGCAGAGGGGTCATCCGCTCCATCCGAGCGGGGATCCGTCTCCTCCAAGGAATCCGCAAAGGACCGTTGGGAGAACTCAGATACGCTGCCCTCATCTACATCGGAGGAGACAAAGTCCTCCAAGGCCTGGGAATCAACCCGAGGGCGTTTACCTCCGGGGGCCTCAACCTCTTTACCAGACGAGGGAGCAGGGGCAGCGTTTTGCATAAGGAAGGCCTGATGCAGCAGCAAAACAAACTCGGGGGAGAAACCCCCCAGACTGTGCACTTCCGCAGCCTGGGCTACAGCCCTAGACGCACCCTCAACCGGCGCTCGCAAGAGCGGGGGAGAGACATGCTGCGCATCCAAGATGGCGTCCGGCGTGACACACCGCGAAGGAGCTGCGCGGGAAGAACGGCGCTTAACTTTAGCCGCTTTTGTGCCATCGCCCAAATTAAGGGCGTTCATGGCATTAATGTCTCCCACCTCAAGGGCGGCCCAAGAAGAAGCCGTCCGAGCCGCGTGGCCGGCCAAGATGGCGGAGGCGAGCAGCGGGGGATGGGCGTTTATGGCGGGAAAAACCGCCACACCGGAGGAAGGACCGGGACACTCATCGGTCACGAAACTGTCACCCAACAAGGGCGAATCAGACTTTAAGACCCCCGCATCCCCTCTAGAAGCGCCCAAGCGATCAGGGGAGCGACTCTTTGCGCCCTCGCCCTCCGACGCCATAGGCCACGTGGAGATCAATCGGGGAACCCCCTGCCCGCTATAAAAAGGTAAAAATTACCTGCTTTCCGCTCCGAGCTGTAACGACCTGGTGTCCCAGTGAGTAGCTGCAATAAACATTTAAATAAACGTCGAAATAAACGCCTTTAAGGACGTTCAAAAATTGTTGTTTTTTTTTTTTTAAACGGAGCCAGCGGGAGGGGGGAGAAAAGGAGGGACCTGGCGCCACCAGGTTTGCACTTGCTCAAGAAGAGCCCTCAACCCCAGGCACTCAACAAAACCTAAAAATTAGGCTTGGAGGCCTAGCCAGAGCTGCTGCTGTGTGTGACCACCACCTGCTGAGATAGAGAACATACTGAGGAGTTTCCGGCAGCACATGACCACATATAGGGAGGCAAAAGTTTGCTCTCTATCTCCACCTGCTGGTAGATGGACACAACCCACCAGTCTATGGATTGATCAGCATGATGATATGGAAATATAATTCCTACATAAAAAAAAGATAGTTTTCCATTACCATCTATTTTTATCCATCGAAACTTTCTATCTAAGGACATTACTTCAACCAGAGTACACTTGGACAAAACTGTATATGTAGATAAGAAAGGAATGAAACAGAGGCACTGTGAACCTTCATCTGAAGCTTTCAAGTTTTTTCCCCTCCTTTAATTCATCCACCATACCAAATTTAGCCCAGGCTACATATTTTCCAGTTGTATTTTCTAATCAGATGGAACATATTGTGCCTGAATTATTCTAAACAGGCAGGACCTCACAGTTGGGGTAGAAAGTTAGGAATAAGGAAAACTCATAGTGGCATGCAAGTCATTTTATCTCACTTTTTCTTAACTGACCTTTAAAAAAAAAGTGTGTATTTTTTGTTTGAAAATATCAGTCAATATTTTTAATTGTATCTTCCATTTTTTAAAAAAAAAACTCTTTTTTTTGTTTTGTTTGGGAGGGATTGAAGGGGAGAGAGGGAGAGATGCGAGACCTAGAGGCGGAGGGAAGGAAAGGGGGAGAAAGAGTGAGACCGTGAGGTGGAGTGGAGTGCGAGAGAGAGGGAGAGATATGGGACCTGGAGGCAGAGGAGAGGTTTTGTATTATTTTACAATGTGCTTGGTAGTGGAGAGATTTGTTACCATTGCTCAGATGACATGAAAATTAGAATTATTTTTTTTTTTTGGTATGGTGACTTCCATGGAGAAATTTCCTAGTTGTGATCTGGATCTGTTGTTGAGGGGAAGTCGGATTTTTGTGGATGCAGAGCATGTTACATGTTAAATGTGTATATTTTTGATACTGTTTCATGGTAGTTCTATTATTAGGTTTCAATTTACTCTTTTCAAATTTACATCACTTATTGTATTTATGTTTATTCTTGGTTATTTTACTATAACAAAATTTTAAGTTTTATGTTAAACTGTACCTGCTGTACACCACCTTGGGTGAATCTCTTCATAAAGGCGGTTAATAAATCCCAATAAATAAGAACTGCTATGCTGTGTCAGACCAAAGGACTGTGAGTGAGGGTCATGTATGCACTATGTCACATATATTTGAGCATAGTCCATCAGGTGTGTTCCAAGTGAAAAAAGGTTGAGAAAGACTGTCCCAGAGCCTGTGGAGCATTTAGAAAGCAAAACAATATGTATATCATTCCAAATGTATACCATGAATGCACTGCTAGCATGATTTAATTACTTTGTATATTTCTACATTAGGGGTTTGTCTAAAGTGAGTTAGAAATATTACAACAAATGCAAGACCCTAATTGCCCGGAGGCCCAGATTCCTGTCAGTCCTCCCCTGGTGTTAGCACATAATGCAGTTTAATGAAAAGATTCCAAGTTCATTTCAAAATTTCTGGCACATGAAAAGTGTGAATAACTTTTATGACCCATGCATTCTTTCATATTATAACACTTACTAACAATATTACATCTCCGTCTCTCTGTCCATTAGAAGCTATCACGTGGGCCAACAGTGAAAAGTGACAGACTACCTCCACTTAGAGGTAGCTGTATACTCATTTCTCCAGTGTAATGCTGTTATGTGTCATGTGGCTGAATAGTAGATACTTCATAGTTCTACTATTTATTAACATAACTTTAAAAGAATTAACCATTGTGGATTTTGAGTACTAGGATTTGAAGATAAGTTGTGGTTCCATCTCGGGGATGTTGTGGCCAGGCTCACACTAGCGGAACATGGGGTTTTAGGAAGTGCCAAGAGTCAAGTGAACACAGCGAAGGAGCCAATGAAGATGATGAAAAAACATCCAATGGACTCAGAGTTCACATTTGAAGTTTATTCCACAATAAAAACTGGACTTGACACGAATCATGTTTCGGCCGCAGAGACCTGCCTCAGGAGTCCCTTGTGGTTTGGTAGCTGAAAATCCTAAAATGTCTAAGAAGAATCAAACCAATAAAAGGAATGCACGATTGTTCATAAAATCATCTATGGAGATACCTCGACCTATATGCTAGACCTCGTGGAGCTGCCACCCGGAAACGCTAAAAGATGTTCTCGCACCTTTCTGCGTTTTCCAGTGTACCAAGTCGGACACACCTTTCATCCCATGATACCATCATGGATCCAGGAGTGGTGGTCTTACAGCACCCATACTAGATTCTAGAAGCCCAGCAGCAGGCCATGGAAAAGAGATCGCTGAGATGCTGGAACTGGGGGTCATTGAAGAATCCACCAGTAATTGGTTGTCCTCCATTGTGCTGGTGCTGAAACTGACAAGAGTATCTGGTTCTGTATTGATTTTTGAAAGATGAACACTCTTTCCAAATTGGAAGGCTACTTGATGTGCTGATTGACAGGTTGGAAGGAACCCAGTTTCTCTCAACACTGGACCTGACCAAAGTGTCAGTTTCCAGGGCCCGCCTTTGTTCATGTTACCACACATTCGAACTTCACTCCCTTAGTGCAATTAATCTTATCATGGTGAGGATGTTAGGATTTATCAAAGTTTGGATCCTAAATTGAATTAAAGTTCCCACCTTGTATCACTGGAACCAAATCAAAGCCCGACAAGGTATGACAAAGGCCTCGATATTCAGACTACGGGAGATAGCCGGGCTGTTTCTCGTGGTCGGTGCTAAATCCAGATATTCACTGCCAGTGAATATCCAGTTTAACTTTGGCTGGTAAAATTTTAACCGGCTACGCTGATATTTGTGCTGGCCGCTTAAAGTGAGGCTGGCTAAAGTTATTTTAGCTATTTGGCTGCCAAACTTGGCCGGTTGGGTTGTAAAAATCAGGGTTAGTTGATCATATCGCGTGATATAACCGGCCATCTTTAAGCTGCTGACTGGCGATATTCAGCGTCAGATAGCTGTTTAAGTGATGTTTTTGCTGCCTTTAAATATCGGGTGGAAAAAATTTTACAACAGCTTATTGGCCAAGTATTAGCCAGAGTAATAGCTGTTGGCTCTCAGTAGTAATGTATGCTTTAATGAACTGGCCAACTTATTCCTTAATGATGTAATTCTCTTTCCGGTATGAAATCTATAACTACTACCAGTTTGCTAGAAAAATCAAAGCAGTCCAAGTATCACATTATTTTATAATATAATAAACAGCCTGATGCGGAAGCTCCAATGTAGATTTAGGAGAATTACATTGTTCATAGCTTCCCCTGTCCACACAGAATTCAAATGATCCTCCAGGTTGGCTCTTCTTTAGCTGAACTACCTCCATAGGGCCTCTGTTGCTATCAAACTCAAACTTTCAGTGGTGAAATTGGCACAAGATGACATTTAGGCCTGTTAAACTCGCTGATATTGTCCTTAGGTGGTCTTATAAAAATTCTGTAGCCTTTATGATCCTGGAGCTGCGCCATTGTGTAAGTAATCCTGTCGACGTTTTTTTTCTCGGTCATAACCTCCAGGAATGCTGCAATTAGCCAGTAGTAGCTCTTTCAAAGGTCCAACAAATCACAAACCATTTTGATGAACTTGAACTCCACTATGCAAGTTCTAGGTTGAAAGTGTCAGATGAACCAGGATAAAAATAACTGGAACTATGTAGCTATAAAGCTTTCAGATGTGCCCACAGAACTTTATTTACTATACAACATTATCCCATCAAATTCCGGATCCTTCCACCAGCAAGATAGCCTGAAATTCCTTTGCAGCAGAGTTAAAAAAAAAAAAAAAAAAAAGTTTTTACCACCATGAGCAACACACAGTTTTGCAGGGTTATAACAAGATAAATTTTCTTTTCTTTCAAAAAAAATGTAGAACACACTGAAGCATATGCTTTTTGCTGTGCTGTTACTGCAGCGGAATAATCTTGAAAACAAAATTTTTTTATCACAGGTCAATGACTTCCCAGCTCAGGGCGCTTGCAATATGCCCTGCTGGTGGACAGAATTTAGGACTTTATTTAAATGACTGCTCTTGGGTAGGATCCCTCTGAGCATTTTGGGCCCACTTGATAAGAAGGACTCTGGCAGTCCCACTAGCTTAAATTACTATGACAAGATCTGTTTATTTTCCAAGTCATCAAACTTGTTTTCCAGTGCTGCCACTTGTGCCCTTAGAAATTCCTGTGTATGGTCCACGATTTGCAAGTTCTCTTCAAACACATCCGTACAATGCTGATATGCATCAAATTTAAACCCTAGACTGTTAGGTGATCATGTACATCTTCAGTTTTATCAAACATCAAATGCAGCTTCTTATCCAATTCAGCCTCAACAGCTGCAAGTCACCTCAGATGTTATCTCTGCAGCTTACCGATGGGCTCAGAGGGATAAGTATGATGTTCTACATAGTTTGAAAACAGATATAAATGAACAGTTTGAAAGTTTGAATTAAAGCATAACACACACAACAAGTTTTTGACCAATGATGAAATTGGTGAGCCATGAGTTTACATTGTGAAATGAGTCATGACCAAGGTCTTTCAAATGATTGACTGCAGTAAGTGAGATTATGATGTGATTGTGGTTACCTTTCTGACAGAAATATGTTGGCAGCACTGAGCTTTTTTTTTTTGTAAATATCTCTATTGAAGCACAGGTTATACACGCACCACAGGCCACATCAACAATCTTTGTCAACAGTCATAAAACAGCTGCCAGTATGTTAAGAATAGCACTGAGCTTTTATATCGTGTTTAACTGAGATGCTATCATATTGTACAGTGTAGTAATGTAGTCTTGATGTAATGAAGGCATAGTTCCTTGTGGAAGCATAATTTCCCAGATTCTATATATGCCATCCAAAATTGGATTCTGATATTGGGCACCGATCCAAGATGTGCGCCCAAGTAAATTGGCTAAGGATCCAATGGGACTTGATATACCGCCTTTCTGAGGTTTTTTGCAACTACATTCAAGGCGGTTTACATGTATTCAGGTACTTATTTTGTACCAGGGGCAATGGAGGGTTAAGTGACTTGCCCAGAGTCACAAGGATCTGCAGTAGGAATCGAACTCCACTGCACTAACCACTAGACTACTAGCTCAGCTGTCCTTCCAAAATGTTTCTTAGCAGCTTCATTTCATTTACCATTTATATACCGCCCTTATCTGGAGCAGTGTGCATAGACATTCGTAAAATAAATCAACAACTCAAAATATAATAAAAGCCAAATCAGCTGCCTAGGTCACCATTTAGCCAGTGCCAACAAGTGCCGCTTACAGTTTCTTTTACAAGTTAAGGTTAACAGTATCACAAAGTCTTATACAAGTAAATGAGATACATAAAAACATGCAGCCCTCTCTACACGTCAGAAGAGACAAAACAGCAAGTATGGTAGACCACCACTAAAGAAATGTAACAATTCCGTATTATGCGATATAGTATCTGAAAGGACAACCAAAACCCTATTCTAGTTCTGTACTTTACCTCTATCAAAGATGACAAGTCAATTTGGAATTGGGCGCACATTTTGTTGTGCTATTCTATAGCAATGTGTGCCACCCTAAAGGGTGTGTGGCCATGGGAGGTATATAGGCAGATCAGGGGAATTCCTAAAATTTGCACGCAATGTCATAGAATACTGAGGATGTTCGCCCCATTGGGCACCAGGAATTACACTTGGTTTCTGCAGGTGTAAGTCCTGGCGCCTAAATTTAGGAGTTAAAATTGGCACTCTATGGCTATTCTATAATGGGTGCTCATTCTTGAATGCCCTTTATAGAATTTTCCCCAATATCCCTCCAGAAGTGAGAGAATACTTTCTACAGACAGCTGAAAGCTGCTTTCTCAGGCTCAATGTACCAAAATTGTATGCATCTTTGAAATGCAAATCATTAATGCAGAACTCATAGGAATTTTTTTACAGTAAAATTGACTACAATATCTAGCTCTATATATATATATATATATATATATATATATATATATATATATATATATACTAGCCGTTAAGCCCGTTAAAACGGGCGAGATTTGTGTTTTGCAAAATGTAATAATTCTCACCTCCATCCATCCATGTGCAGCAACCCTGCTCTCTCCCCTGCCCTCCCCCCCATGTCCAGCAGCCATCCTGTATCCCCTGGCAACCCCCCCCCCCCCGTCCAGCAACCAATCCTCTCTCCCCTGCCCTCCCCCCATGTCCAGCAGCCCTCCTCTCTCCCCTGGCCTCACCCTGTCCACCAATCCTCCCCCCCATATCCAGCAACCCTCCTCTTTCCCTTGGCCTCCCCCCATGTCCAGCAACCATGCCGTCTACCCCCTGCCCTCCCCCCGTGTCCAGCTACCCTCCTCGCCGCCGCTCCCTCCCCCCTCCAAGCTGGGCCCCCTGCACTGACCTGACAGCGCCTCTCACCTCCATGTGAAAGTGCTGCAGGCAGCAGCAGATCGCTGTGCTGCTGCCTGCAGCGCTTCCACACGGAGGTGAGAGGCACTGTCAGGTCAGTGCAGAGGGCCCGATATGGAGGGGGCGGGAGCGACGGCGGGGAAGGGGGGGGTGGGGAGGGTGGAGGTTGGTGCGCGCGATGTTCATTTCCAAGCGTCAGCGTCCGACAGTCTGACTCCGTTTCCCTCTCTGTTCCACCCTCTGACGTCATCACGTCTTGACGCGAGGGCGGGACAGAGAGGGAAGTCTCTACTGCGCATTTGCAGGTGAGTTAGTCACTTGCCATTTATATGTTTGATATAGATATCAGATTTAAAAGGCAGGAAGGGATACTTTCATGTGCTACAATGGATGACACAATATTACATAGGAAATTTATATTTAATATAATAAACAGTATAAGGAGTGATTTTAATTATATTTACACTCCCAATTATAATTACATTTTGTATATGGGAGTGGTTTTAACATGCTATACTGAGCTAATATTTCAGCAACAGTATGCTAAACTTCTCCCAGACTCGGAGAACTTGAAAATCAGGGAGTAAAACCCACTCCAAAGACAGTGAGTCGCCTGAAGCTTTAATAAGACAACATCTTCTCTAAGTTCTAGCTGCTAGTGGTGGGGGTTCACTATTCTTTGTCTTCTCCGTGCAGTTAAAATGTATTTTATTGAGGATAGCTTGCATTCTCTTATTCATTCCTTACTAAGCTTGCAGCTGGATTATGGTGTTTTGGCATATGTAGGAGTTGCTCAGTATTTTATGAAGTGTCTGCAAACACTTCAAAATGCAGCAATTTCGCCTGCTAAGGTGGGGGGAGACATAGATGGGACCATGTGACACCACTGTATGTGCATTAACATTGGTGCCTGTGGAATTGAATTTAAATTGCTCATCCTGATGCATAAAGCATTGTATGACTGTACTATATTGTACCTAGAAATATTGGTGCAACTGTATACAACTGGAAGACAGCTTAGATCTTTTGTGGCTTTACCGACTTTTACTATGGCTTGTATAGTGTCTACTAGAGAGAGTGCCAGCTTTTAAAGAGGCAGCTCTAGAATCCAGTCGGCCTTGAAGCACCTGTGTGGATGTGTGGGGTATGTGTGTAGGGGTTTGGGTATGATTATAGGAGAGGAGTAATTGTTCTTGGTTCAGATGTGTTGTTTTTCTTTCCTGTTGTTTTGGGGTTCTTTTCTGCTTTTAATTGTTCTTTTTGTTTGTAACCCATCTAGACCTTTGATAGAAAAGGTGGGCATATCAAGAATTAATGAACTATAAACTATATCTTAAGGCTCACTCACATTTCATCTGCTCTTCTGTGACTGTAAGAACTGACTAACCAGAGTCAATTTCAAAACTGTGTTCTGTTTTTTAATTTTGAGGGTGCAGTTCCTGATCCATTGATTTTATTTATTTTCTCAGTCTCTTTGTTGTCGTTTGCCCAGATTGCAAGATCAATTATTGTTAAGATGCCCCTTTACTAAAGGTATTCACTAAAAGCGACTTCTTAAATCCATGTTTTCGTTTCAGGCTATTTATATTTGGAACAATCTTCTTCGTTTTTTAAGACTGGCTACAAACTACTTGATTTTTCAAAAACAATAGAAGACATATTTGATTTAAACAAGTAACTACCTTGCTAGGTAACGTGTTGTTATAATTCATTGTCCTTCCCCACCATTGTCTGGGCTTCTTTTTTCCTGAAATGGAAACATGGATTTAAGAAATCACTTATAGCTAATATCTTTAGTAAAGGGGCATCTTATCAATAATTGATCCTGCAATGTGGGTAAATGACAACAAAGAGATTGAGAAAATATATAAATCAACAGTTCAGTAACTGTACCCTGCAAAACCAAAACTGTAACACAAACAGTTTTGCAAATAACATGATTCTTCAAAGGACGCCAGTGCAGTTCTCAAATGTCTGGCATCTCTATCGTCCTTTAATAATATCATATCTTTAATAATAATATTTTTAGTGAAGAAATGTGTATGCAACCACAACTGTATCAAAGGAACAAGATAATACATCATACAAATGTCTGGAAAACAACTCTATCCTACCCAAACCACCCTGCCAACATATGCAAAACTATAAAGGGCTCAGCATCAGGGTTCTGATGACCCTGAAACTGCCTAAATCACCTCCCCCGTCCCCATCCAGATGTCCATGGAAGGCACCCGAGAAGTTACCTGCATTGTGTTCAAAACTTGACTTCCAGCTCTGGAGGATATTGAGTATAAATAAGGTTCCCAGATAGCTAAAAACTGTTTTTGCCTCTTGGGGTGAGTGGACTCCCATAACATTGTTTCTCTAATACCAGAATGTAGGAGGCAATTCTTGTAGCCGTGATTCATGATGCATTTCTTCCCCACCCCAAAGGCTTTACCCAAGAAACTTTGCTCACCACTACCCTTGGCCCCATAAAGCTGAGTTATGTTAAACAGAATCTCCTCGGCTGACTGCCGAAGAGGATGTCCCAAAATTTGTTGCAAATATATGAGGAGGGCCACCCAGAACACTTGTATGTGTCTGCACTGCCAAACTCCATGAAAAAAAGTTTTATGATGAGTTTTACATTTCAAACATTTTGAGGTGTTGGTACATTTGTTACATTCTGTTACACTCCTCCAGAGGTGCAGCCTGCTTGCGCAGGGTATGGGCATTCGAGGAGGCGGTGGCCATCTTGGATGTAGGATAGGGCGGCCATCTTGGAGATGGGCGTCTCAGGTTGTGGCAGCCATCTTGAAGTTGGGCAGCTTCAGGAAGGAAGCCCATATTTGGGCGTAGAGCATCTCCTCTGATGGGGGCAGCCATCTTGGAACAGCTGCACATGTTTGAGCCTAATTCCTACACTATTTAAAGCCCTGCCACCAGTCCTTCCATGCTTCGGCTTCTAGTGCTTAGAGGTCGTGAACTACGTTTGTGTTCTACAGCCGGCTATCTTTGTTCCTGTGATTCCTGTGTACCAGACCCTGGATTGTTGCATGACTACGCGCTGTGTTGCTGCCTGCCTAGACCTCGGACTGTTTCTCTATTTGCTGCGCTGCTGATTCCTTTACTCCTGGATAGTGTCTGCTCTCCCTGCCTGTCGGGTCAGTGGCCGTGCAACCCTGCCGGTTCCGGAAGTCCTGGTGGCCGCCTGCACCTGGGAGCTCAACTCCCGGGGAACGGCGGTCGCTTCCCAGGTGAAGCTAGGGGTTGTTTGGCTGCTTGACCGAGTGCGGTGTCACTCCATCTTCGCTGTGCTCAGTCGGGGCACAAGGGCTCACATTCCCAGACATAACACATTTGAGAAAAGTAAGCTCTGTGCACCACTCTATATTGGCACTCTTGTAACTCTGCACTATGTAGTAGTGTTGGGATAGCCTTGAATGTATTGAGATCAATGGACGTAGTAAGAGGGCTACCCATATCTTTAGTCCAAGTTTCGAGCAGAGAAATGTAAAGTTGGGGAGGATGTAGTTTAATGCTTTTTTAAACCAGGAGCTAGAAATTTGTCCTGCCGCATCATCTTCCAAAAATTCTCTGAAGCTACAAGTAAACTGTAATGACAGGCTGGCAGAGGGTAAACTCTTGTAATACTGTGAGAATTGCAGACAAGCAAATCTATCAGCCAGGGCTAAAGAACAATGCTGTTGCAGATCTGCATAGGAAAGTAGGGAACCCCCCTCTCCAGTCAGATGTTCCAAAATTACCAGGCCCTGCAATTTCCACCTCTGAAATACCACATTATCTTGACCAGGCTGAAAATCCAGATTCCTCACCAAAGACAAGCATAAGCTACTAGCAGGAACCTGGTTCCACAAGGGTAGTGTCTCTCCATAAATGCCACCAAGGGGGCAATAATAAATTGCTTTTAAAGTTGGCATGCAAAAGATGAGGCAGGTGCAATGGCTTAAAGAACTCCTATTCAAACATAACATCCATATACAAAGAGGACCCCAACACCCAATCCTTAAGATGACGAAGAAGACAGGCAGTATTGTATTGTTTCAGATCGGGAATACCCATTCCCTCCTCCCTCCATGAACCCATAAGGTATTGCCAGCGTAATTTTGATTTTCTCCCATTCCAACAGAAGCGACTAATCAGTTGCCTCTGCAAAAGCCGCAAGGGAAGGGACCTGCAACACATAGAGTCACCAAGGAAAAAGAATCATATGAAATAATTGAGCTTTCCCTGACACCGAAAGAGGCAAGTGCACTCAAGTGTCCAACTGGTGGAAAGTATCCCTTAAAAGCTTATCTATATTTAATTTGTATATCTGCCTGGGGTCCATGGACATTTGGATACCCAAATACCAAAAAGATTGATCCGTTCAACGAAGCGGAAACATTGATCCCCACTCCTGACACAGCGCTGCTGTCCCTGCTAAGGCCTCCGACTAATTCAAATTTAAACAAAGGCGTGAGAAATCCCCGTACTCCTAAAAACTTTCCAGGAGAATGGGAAGAGATGATCTGGGCTCCCAAAGGAAAACCAGCACAGTGTCCTCAAACGCTGCAAATTTAAACTCCCCATTACCTAATGGAAAACCCTTTACTTCCAGATTACTTTGTATGTCATGTATCAGAGAATCCAAAGTTAAGACATAAAGGGAGGGTGGAGAGAGGGAAACCATGGTGGGTGCCCCTTTGAATTTCAAAGGGCACAGACAGGCAACCGTTCACCCACATCCTAGCCTGAGGATGGTAATACAATGCTGTGATTGCTTGAATTAAAAAGCCCATATGCCTCAAGCGTTCCAAAAAGAAAATCCCACACTACCCATTCAAACGCAAAGCTGATAAGTAATGATGGAGTCCACTTGACCTTGGTGGCCTTCAACGCTGCCAGAATTTTCCTCATATTTTTAGAGATCACTGTCATACTTATTAATTTGAAAAGCTATATTCTGGATCAGTTGCAATTTTTTACTCTTGAACTATTTTCAACAGGCAAAGAAATATCTGAAGACAAAAAAATTGAAGAAGGAACCTCAACATCAAGATTTCTAAACCATAAAACTTTGATTTTAGCAGTATTAATTTTTTAACATATTACAAAGCGCCCTATTTTGAAGTTCAGAGATGCAAAAAGATATTCTATTAAGAGTATCAGTTAAAATGGCAGAGGCAGGAGCAAGCATAAAAACGTCATCTGCATATGAGAATAGTCATTCGCCTTGGGAAAGTTTAATTGAGTCAAGTGAACTGATAACAATATTAAATAACATTGGTGACAAAGAGGAACCTTGAGATGCCTTACCTTTTGCTGGCCAACTGTTAGAAACGATAGGGTATCCTTCCTGATAGTGAGGTTGCAAAAGAGAAATGGATACGTGTTGGACAGACATCATCTTGTCCATACACAATTGATACTTTTGGCATTTTCACATTATAAAAAAAACAAGGCAGCACTGACCACATAAAACGTTTTTGAATGTTGACCTCTGTGTTTTTATTTTATTATGCTTGCATTATTTTAAATTGTTGTAGGTTCTTGGTATTGCTTTCTTGATAACTCAGTATTTATATTCCACTTTTACAAAATATGAATTAAATAAATTTTGTGTGTCCATCAGTAAGCCTGTTGTGCCTTAGAATGCATTACCTGCTTCATTTCCCAGCATGCAAGTCTCATTCCTTTTAGGACATGCAAAGTTATTATGTTGATGTCTATACACTACAGAAACAGACTGGGAATCTACTCAGAACATGTTGAGGCCATGTCATCAGCATGATATAAGGGCAAGTTGCTAAAAATGCCTGCCCATACTGCCCCACTCCTCATTTGCATACTTCCTAAAATATCACTCTCCCTGACTCTATAGAAATAAATGGGGTAAAGCCCAGCAATCAAACTCATGGAAAAATAGTCATCACAATTTGGGAGGATACATCAATACTTTATTCCCTTGTATGTAACTTTTTTCCATTATTTGGTCACTGCTGTACTGTTAAAGAGGAGACAGCATTCACTGACCACTAATCACCCACTTTCCGGTAATGCATATGTTGTATTTGGTGTCATAGTCTCACAATCTTGCACTCCTGTTCCACGCAGGCCAACAAAGCTAGGAACACAGAACATTTGAGCTTCATTTCATCACACAGAATGACTTATCAATGCATCATTATCCTACATTCCCATCAATCATTCCTCTTCCATTTCTCTTCCACCATCCCTCCACTGCAGCACCTTTCTGTCAACCAGGGCCCCATTATTGTCTTCTCCTACTGAGATCCCAGGTGGTCTATTCATCAGGGCCCCAATCAGAGCCGAATACACCAAGACCAGGCAAGTGTATTTTTAAAACCCAGCAAAAAAGACTAGAAAAAAGTTACTCTCAATGGGTTTGCCAGACCATTAGTACCTTATCACAGTAACTGTAATTTCTTTAACAGAAAAATGTACCATCTCTGTAATAGTGCAGTATTTGACGGGTACGCATGGCAATCAGTGTTAATTATTCTTCAGTACTTTCAAATTTTACTGCTCAGTATTTGTTCTTTAATGCTTTAAACTGCACATCTGCCAGCCACTATGTCTGTGTGATGTCATTTATGATGTTGCAATTAATGCAGAACATGTTGAGCCAATCCAATGCAATGGGCCACTTAAAAATGACTAAAAATAAACTTCATCAATGGAGAATGACTATTACATCTAAAACAATTGTGACCTTCACAGAAAGAATGACTTCCTTTTAAAGTGATCCTCTAGGGTAAAGTCAATACAGCCATGGAACAGAAAAAACCCCAAGAAGGTTCTCTTTGGAGTTGGACATTTAACAGTTGCTGCTCATTATTGTCCAGTGATACCAGTTCCTTAGAGTAGCAGCTGCAATGTCCTAATATAGAGTAGCTTAGCAAAGAACTTTATGAAAGCAACAAACTGAGTAGGAAGGAACTAAAAGTCAGAGGTCCACTGCATTTCAGGAAGCAATAAGCCTTACATTTGCAAACAAAACAAAACACATATTCCTACAAGCCTGTTCAAGGACTACATGGGCTGTCGAGCTTGTCCAGTGGCTTTGGAATATGCTGTCCTTGTGGAGTCTCCTTTGCATTGGGACGCAGAACTGCAGCACTATTTGCCTATAGCCTTTTTTAACCACTTGACAGGCACAAAAGAACTCTAGCAAAAAGGTCATATTTTTTGTGGAAATTGAAGCTTTAAGTACATTTGACCTTTAATGTGATTAAAGTATTATACTGCAATGGCAGCACATGCTGCTGATGTAATGTCAGACAACCCAGCCAACTCGACATTTGTAAAGCCAGACACATCTTTTAAAGACTACCCTTGGCATTAGTCAGGAAACAGACCTTGCAAAAATCACGCCACCAGCTTCCAGCAACTGCAAATCAGACTGAGAAGCAACCACCCAGCAGGATGCGATGATAAAATCCTTGGCAAGAAATGATAAACATCATTACGACCGGATGGAACATTTTACCCTTATTTGGAAACCAAGAAGCAGTTTAAACTATATTTATAACTCCCACACAAAACACTTAACTCACAGAGTTAATTCAGAGGACCATATTTCACTCCAGGCCCTAGAACAAAAAGAAGCAGACTTAAGGTATTACAAATACTAAGAAACTGTTTAAAAACAAAGTGCTCTGGATCAGAGACATAGAGTGATTGTTTTAAGTTGGTGGCACACCAGAAAATTTGCTCTTGCTGTTTAACTCAAGAACAACTTAAGCACATGCTAATTATTTATATAATTGTGAGAAAATTAATGACATCTGGACTGGGTGGCAGAGGGATAAAGTATTAACATGGAAATCCTGCATCCTGTTGACCTCTTTAGCAACCACTCTGACACATCTAGAAACAAGCCCATACAGATCTCAACAATGTTGCTGCTCCCACAACAGCAGTACTGCCCGGAGCGCTGGGGAGCCTATCCAACATCCCCCAGGTCTCCATGATTATCCATGCCACTCTACAGGCAGGAGCATAGGTGCTTATCTCCAGGTGTCTTGCCTCATACTGTCAAAATCACATCATCCTTAGGCCGTGACCTTGCTCCTGCCCTCAATGCCCCCATTGGACTACCAGGGAGCAAAGGTAGGGTTAGGGGGTTGCTGACTGCCGCTGGCTGAATATCGACTGGAGTGTGTATCCTGCCTTTTACATGGGAAAATTGGCACTTTGACACAAACTCATACTAACTAAAATAAACACAAAGTCCTAAGTGTAAGCATAATGGACATTATCCACATGTAAATTAAAATCTCCCAGAACTATCAAAGATAAGTACTTCACATTTACTCCTAAATTCAATATATGTCACTCAAAATTGCGTGTGCCCAACTTGTGCGTGCAATTCAATTGAGTAATTAATATATTAGCCAATAATTGGGTGCTGACAATTATTGGTGTTAATTGGCAACAATTTGGATCTATGCCTGTATCTTGCTAAGTGTTATTCCATAAAGATGTGTACGTAAATCATGGCATGCAGCTGAAAAGAGGGTGTGGCCATGAGAGGAGTATGGGTGGGTCAGGGGCACTCACTAAAGATGCACACAGTATCCTAGAACTTGGGGGACCTATGCATAGTTTACGCATGAGGATTTACACCAGGTTTCAGTTGGTGTATATCCTCGCACCCAGTTTTGGACGTGGATACCAGCATGACGCACTGTTCTATAAATGGCCCTCAACTTGGAGTACTATTTATAGAATAGTGTTCAGCATTTATTTTTTTCAGTGCCCAAATTTGTGCACCACTTACAGAATCTAGTCTTTACTGTAACTGAGGGCCAGATGCACTAAACTTAACGAGCCATTAACGAGCAAGTAGTAAACCCTGGCATGCACTAAAGGCTTCTCCGAGCCATTTTCCGATCACAGTAGCAGCTAACGAAAACGGAATGCAGATGATCCAAAGGCTATTGCAAGGCTATTATAATGAGATGCACTACGGTTTTCCGATCCCCTTACCATGAAAAACCTAACGGGAGGTCTGCACCTCTCATTGGGACAAATCAGAAGAAAAAAATGTCGTCAGGGACGTCCTTTTTGGACGTCCTTTACCTGAAAAAAAACCCCACTCCAAAGACGTTCTTTTTGGACGTCCTTTACTTAATAAAAACCCGTGCCACCCAAAATGAAGATGCTGCGCCGCTCACCCCCTTCACGGCCTGCTACAGGAAGGCTCCGATGCGGCTCGATCATAGCAGGAGAGTGCAGTTGAGGACGTCCAACCAAAAAGACGTCCTTTTTGGACGTCCTTCCCCCCCGCCAATAATAAAAACGTCCTTTTTGGACATCCTTCACTCGGCTGAGAGACCTGGAAGTCTCTGAGCCAATCACAGCGCGTTTAGCTCAGCTAAACGCGTTGTGATTTTCTCAGAGACTTCAAGGTCTCTCAGCTGAGTGAAGCACGTCCAAAAAGGATGTTTTTATTATTAGGGGGGAAGGACGTCCAAAAAGGACGTCTTTTTGGATGGACGTCTTCAACTGCACTCTCCTGCTACGATTGAGCCGCATTGGAGCCTTCCTGCAGCAGGCCGTGGAGGGGGTGAGCAGCGCGGCATCTTCCTTTTGGGCGACACAGAGGCGTATTTGGCATGCGCGGAGCAGCCAGCATAATGCTTGACTGCTCTGCGATTGCTCGACCAGCCGACTGTTTACCGATGGAATAGAGAATGCAAGTGAGCTTCAACGAGCAGCTCATTTGCATTCCTTTTCCTTGATGCATGCCCGTTCCTTACCGATTCGCTAACGGAATCGGTAAGGGAAGGGCTTTAACAATTTTTTAGTGCATCTTGGCCTGAGTAATAAAGTTAGTTAGAGAATATATCTGCCCTAATGACATATTAGGCAGACAATAAAACAAATCAGGAGCATTGACCCTAGTTGAAGCTTTTAAAAATCTTCCATTTAAGAGTCTTAGAAAGAGAAGACATAGAGTTAATATAAGAAAAGCACAGTCACTCATCTGATATTAGTTATTCTTAAGAGTCCGGTCATCGCTTGGCTATGCAGCATGTGGGACATATATATTATTTTTTTTATTTATTGTGAACACTTATATCCCACAAAATCCCACTGACGCAGGCTCCATGTGGCTTACAAATTCAAGGAAAAGAATAACATAGTAATTCTAGAACAACAGAGAATAAGGCAGTAGAGGGGAAGGGAGGGAAACAATAGGATAAAGGGATGAGAGATTGCAGGAGGTCAAGCAGCAGAGGAGTATGATCGATCACATAGGTAGGTCTTTGGGACTTCTTGAACAGGCTGTGATCGGATAGCTCTCTTAACGATAATGGTAACGTGTTCCAATAACGGGGACTCATAAAGATAAGAGGAGGCAAAGAGTATCTTGTATCTTAAGTTTCAGCAGTTTGGAAAGTCAAGATTGAGATAGGTGCAGGGCGACTTCTTGGAATTTCGGGGAGGAAGGTCAATCAGGCTATACATACAAGCTGGAGCGTCCCCGTAAACTATCTTGTGTGTAAGAGCACAGAGTTTAAATTCAATATGTTCTTTAACCGGGAGCCAGTGGAGCTTTTCACAAAGGGGTTTTGCTGCTTCAAACCGAGATTTGCCAAATAGAAGCCTCGCCGCCGTGTTCTGCACAGTCTGGAGTTTCTTAAGGGTATGTTCTTTGCAGCTGGTATAAATTCCATTGCAGTAGTCGAAATGGCTCAGGACGAGGGAGTGGATTAGAGTCCTGAAGAGGTCGAACGGCAGGAACGGCTTGATACACTTAAGAGACCTCATGGAAAGGAACATACGCTTCGCAATTGACGATACTTGGAGGTTGAGAGTCAAGTGGGAATCCAGAGTGACCCTGAGAAGCTTCAGACTTGTTGAGATAGGGATGGAGAAGTCCAGCGCAGCAATCGTGCCCGGGATAGACTGTTTGAACGGGGAGGAGAGAATGAGGCAATGTGTGTTCACCTTATTTAGCTTAAATTTAAATGTGCTAGCCCAGTTGACCATAATGGCGAGACTGTTCTGAATGTCCGCTGTGATTTCGGCTAAGGAAGTTTGGAAAGGAATGTAGATAGTCACATCATCAGCATAGATGTAGGGATTCAGGCCATGGTTGAAAAGGGCTGGTGCCAGTGGGGTCATCATGATGTTAAAGAGGATAGGCGAAAGGGGGGAGCCTTGAGGAACTCCACATTGCGACTTCCAGGATGGAGATATAGTGGACTGGACTTTGACCCGATAGGATTAGCAAGATAGAAATTCCCGAAACCAATCCAAGACAGTGCCTCCAACACCAAATTCACTTAGCAGCGCAAGGAGGAGATTGTGGTCAACCATGTCGAACGCAATTGACAAATCAAATTGGAGAAGCAAGATGTTTTTCCCAAAAGACAGTTCCTTCCAAAAGTTGGACAGAAGAGTAACCAGCACTGTCTCGGTACTGTGGTGAGACCGGAATCCAGATTGGGAGGCATGAAGAATTGAAAATTTGTCTAAATAATCAGCGAGCTGGGAATTAACCATGCTCTCCATAGTCTTGACAAGCAATGGGATAGTAGCAACAGGGCGGTAGTTAGAAATAATACTAGGCCCACACTTCGGGTCCTTTGGGATTGGTGTTAGGAGAATGTGACCGTGAGCCATGGGGAAGCGCCCACGCTGAAGCATGTAGTTTAGGTAGGATGTAAAAGTCAGCAACCATGGAGTCCCACAGGATTCAAGTTCAGCCCTGTTTAATTTATATCTGGCCCCACTGGTGTTTGAAATGGAGGTTTGAATTGGATTTTTACTTCTAGACAGATGAAATACCGTTATTTTTCACAGGACTAGATATCTGTGGCAGCACAATTGTTTTTAGATTTTGGCTGACACTGGTTAGTCTGTAATAAGTTAAAAACTTGGGCTCCTTTTACTAAGCTGCAGTAAAAAGTGGCCTTAGCTCGCCCTTGTGGGTCTTTCCTGCACATTAAGGTTATATTTACTACAGATATGAAAATGTCTTTTTAAAACAAATGTTTTGCATTAATTGCCATGTGCTGATGTTGCCATTAGCAAGCAGCCATTTAAAAAAATCATCTCGGGAGCATTTACTGCCACCCATTTTGTAGTACCAGTTAGCAGCAAATGAACACAGAGAAGGAGACAAGAAGGATGATGATCCAAAAAACTTCAAACGGACTCAAAGAGTTCACATCAAAAGTTTATTACTAAAGCTGGACTCGACATGAATCGTGTTTCGACCACTCAGGCCTGCCTCAGGAGTCCCTGTAACATGTATTTATGACGATTTTTGGTAACACTACTGTACCTCAGAATTGTGTATCGGCATAAAGCAAAAGTGCAGTTACTAACTCTATCCAAAAACACCGTCGCCAAACTCTGACGAGCACCAAACAATCTTTG
The DNA here is from genome assembly GCF_901765095.1 of Microcaecilia unicolor. Taxonomy (NCBI): domain Eukaryota; kingdom Metazoa; phylum Chordata; class Amphibia; order Gymnophiona; family Siphonopidae; genus Microcaecilia; species Microcaecilia unicolor. The sequence continues at coordinate 90,448,863 of NC_044033.1, read as the reverse complement.
ACGGTTATTTGGTGCTCATCTGTTTAATATGTGATTGTATTTTATTATTTGATTGTATGTTCTTGCTCTTGATTTTTGTCTTGTTAGCCACTTTGAACCTGGTTTGGGATTAGAGAGTTTTTAAGTACCGAGATTGAAGATTGAGACTGAGACTTGTGTATTTCCATGCCCAGCACTCCAAAATGGTTTCTTGTTTGTTAGTAGACTTGCTTGAGAAAATCCCTTTGTAAAGTATGCTGCCTATGTAAAGTTGACTTCAGCTGTATCCCTTTTGCATAAACTAAACTAATCTGGTCCTTATGCTTTTCTAATTAGAATATCATCCAATGTGCCCTGTCTATGAAAAATGGCACTTTGAAAAGTAAAGCCAACTGGAAATGTTTAGCCATTAGTTAGACTTCAGTCTGTGCAGAATGCTGTTGAATCCATTCTGCCTCATAATGGAAACAGATCAGAAACCTTGCACCTAATAGAGTTACTGTTGTATTTTAATTTACTGATTCTTAAATGCTTGACATGCTAACAGACCACAGGATATTAAACTCACGCAAGGTCACTGCTGTTAGAATTTCTGAGGGCAATGGATGATGAATGGTAAAAGAAATCTAGATAAAGAAATCTTGTAAATGACTACTTTTTAAATATAAAAATCAGAGGTAAAATATGAATAGTTTTACTTTTTTATTTTTGTTTAAGTTCATCCTTCATGTATGTCTTGCTTGGTATAACAAAGTAAATGGCACTTGGTTTGAATCATATCTTACACACCGTTTGTATGTCATTCAATACCTAGAAAAACAATCTGTGCCATTCCACCTGACTGTGGAGTTCCACAGGGATCAATTTTATCACCCATGCTATTCAACATCTACTTGGCACCCCTTCTTAAGCTTGCTCAGTCTCTCGGGTTTGCATCATTTGTGTTTGCAGATGGTATCCATTTGTTATATTACATTGATCCAACAGACATACAGATGATTTGCAACCTTAACTGTGCCTTGACTAAGATCACTAACTGGTTAGAGCAAAACAAGCTAATTTTTAATCCTGCAAAATCAAAATGCATTCACTGCATAGAACCTTTGCACATTCCATCATTCTAATACTGCTACTGTTTCACAGGTACAGAACACAAAAATTCTAGGGATCATTCTGGATGAAGCACTTTCTTTTCATTCTCAGATTGCCAATGTAACTAAGAGTTGTTACTATAAACTTAGACAAATACGCTCCATTCGTTTCTAGATCCAGCAGCGCTCAATACCCTTGTCCACTTCTTTGTAATCAACAAACTGGATTCTGTAACTGGCTTTATATGTGCCTTAAACTGACAGACATCAGGTGAATACAATTAGTCCAAAACACGGCTGTTAAACTAATCTCCGGCAAGAAGAAATATGGCCATGTTATTCCACTACTGAAAGCAGCACATTGGCTCTCCCTACCCCACCTCATCATATACAATATTATCGGTCTACAAAACTCATTCATTTGGTGAACCGCCCTATCTCACATGTTTACTGACCCTATATTCAAATCAATGTTTTTTTTAGATCCTTCTCCCAAAATCTATTAGTGACACCAGCTTTTTGGGAAATTAGGCACGAGCACGTTCGGGAAAACAATCTCAGTCCAAGGTTCAGAACACTGGAACAAACTACCACAATCGCTTCACAATCACACATCACTTCTGGCATTCAAAGCTGAACTCAAGACCTTCCTTTTTATAGACACATATTCATAATCCCTCTCCGTCCCCAAAAGGATCAATCTGATTAACAGTACAGTTGTGAAGTACCTCCTCTCCCTTTTCCCCACCCTCCTATTCTGTCCTATCCTATCTGCGTTGTATTTCTACCCTCCTTTCTTTTCTGCCTTGTTTTGTAATTGTCTGTCTTACTACTAATTTTTGTACTTTTAGAATGTAAGTCACTCAGACACGTAACTGATGGGCAGGATAGAAAGTCCTATATAAATGAACTTGAAACTTAAGACTTAAATCACCTACCTGAATGAATACGAGCTGAGTTAGCTCTGACTGTGGACCCTACTGCATCTGTGAGGGCTGAGAGGTGATAAACTCATCCTACTGCATCTGTGAGGGCTGAGAGGTGATAATCTCATGGCAGAGAATGAGCAGCTGCAGGGCCAATGGCAACTACTCAACGAAGAACAGTGGATTTAAGAGAGTTTGGTAGTAAAATTAGCAAGGGAGTTTTCTAGGGACTCGTAAGATGGTGACTGAGCAACATCAGAGCATCAGTGGGAAGGACAGTTCTGCCATGTGAAAAGGCGGTGTTGGAGGAGAGTGAGGCATCTGTACAGAGAGGTGAACTCATACCAATGTGCTCAGAATTAGCAGCAATGGTGGGTGAACTAAAAGAGATATCTGAGACTGGTAAAAGGTTGGAAGAGGTGGAGATGAGAATAGAAGAGTATGAGGAGGAGATGGTGGAATACAGGCCCGAATCCACAAGATGGATGCTGTGGAGCGACAGGTACAAGAGAAGCTTGAGGAATTGGAGAATAGAATGTGATGCAATAACTTAATTATCAAGGGAATTCCAGAAGCAGACACATATAGTGACTATAAAGCGGTTGCAAAATATCTGCAGAGCAATGCTTGATGCAGCAGGCAGTGGCGATTCACTGGGGGAAATTAAGTTGGATCATGCCGATAGAGCACTGGGCAAGCCTCGTTCTAATAAACCACGGGACATTGTGATCTGTCTGCATGAATATGAGGTTAAGGAGAGAATTTTGGTTGCTATGCAGAAAATAAGGACCTTGAAATGGGAGCAACAAGATGTGGTTATCTTGCTGGATTTAGCTGCTGGAACTTTGTGGACGTGGAGAGACTTTTGGGCAGTGACCAAACAACTTCAGAAAGAGGGAGTGTGTTACAGATTACATTTTCTCTTTGGATTGCTTTTTACTGTTGGAGGTGTTCGTAGAACTGAGTGCACTCTTGAAGAGGCATGGGTCTCCTTAAAAGAGCTGGGGCTTGAGGGCCCAGAGGATTTGAGAGGCAGGAACAGTGCAGAGGACACTAGTGGAGTGAAATGGCAGAAGGTTATGCAAGACACATGCCAACAAGAGAAGAATGTTTTTTTGTAAACCACCTAGGTTTTAGGTGGTATATAAAATTTTAAAATAAATAAGGACTTGGAGGATAGTGAGAGTGTTGGAAGTCCCAAAGGAATCTCGGGGTGAGATTAGCAGTCTCCCATTGGTGGTGCTGCATGGTCTAGTGGATAGTGAATTTCAAATACGCGACATTAAAGAACTTTTGGGTGGCTCTGAGTCATTGATCTAGGGGTGTGAATGTGTGAGTGGAAAGGATGAGCGGGAACAGTGTGAAAGTATGGGGCTTATTTTGTAGATAAAAAGGAAGTGGGGGCAGGGCCAAGGCCAGAAGTAAACTTACTTCTATACACACAATCAAGGAGGTTTAATAGACAGGAGATGAAGTGACATCAAAACGCTGAAACCAATTAGGTTAGTCTGAGTTTTCCCTTACCCGCGGTGCTGTCATCCCCATATACGCAAAACAAAGCAAGCAAACCTATGAGCTGCTGCATCTACGTTGTCGTTCTTTATTGTTGGCAGCATTTTTATTTAATCTCACTTATATTTTCAAACATGCCAGCTTGTGCAGCATATGGGTGTATACAGAGGAAGCATAAAAATGGGATGACGTTTCATAGGTAGAGTAGTAATTTGTTATAAATCTTAATCAGTGGTCAGTTGGAGGGGCTGGTTACAGGGACACCCTATCATATGTTATATTCGTGCAGAGATTTATTTCTCCTAGTAATGGGCCAATAAAACAGACATTATGTTATGAGAATCAGGTGCTTAACATTCAGTTTCTATTTATTTATTTATGACAGTCATATCTCACATTTAACATGTATTAGGTTGAAACCTGGGAGCATTTGAAAGCTTTTTTTAACCTGTTCCTAGCTGGTTTGTGGGAACTTGCTCCTTCTGTTTTGAAGAATGCAGTAGTATATTATAAAAATGCACTTAATATTATTACTGTTTTTTACTACTGGTTGATTTACAGCAGAAGTTAACCAAGTCAACTTCATGCTTTGTAATATAATTTTTAATAGCATTTTCTCAGTCATTACCCAAATACAGATAAAATTATAATGGTAATTATATGACTACTAGTAAAAAAGGCCTGTTTCTGTTTTAAAGGAAACGGGATCTAGCAAGGTTTTCCTCGGAGTGTGTATGTTTGAGAGAGTGTGTGTGAGAGTGACTGTGTGAGAGAGAGTGAATGTGCGAGTGTGTGGGACAGAGAGAGAGTGAGACTGGGTGCGAGTGTGTGTGTGAGAATGAGAGTATGTGCCAGGGTCCCCCCTCCCTCCCAGTTCCAGGGTCCCCCCCTCCATCCCTCCCTCCCTCCCTTTTTCCCTCCCTCCCTTTTTCCCAGTTGCAGGGTCCCTCCTCCCTCCCTCCCACCCAGTTGCAGGATCGGTCGGCCTCCCTCCCTCCCAGTTGCAGGGTCTGTCTGTCTCCCCCCTCCTTTTGTCCTCCACGTTTTAAGGCACTGTCTATCCAGTTGAAACAGCTTTAGACTTGTTTAAGATGGAACAACAATTTAAAAACGACATTGTGAAGCAGCAGCTCCCAGGTTTGCTTGTTTTTGAGTGTATACCAATGACGGCTGCGTAGGGGAGTGGAAACAGAGATTAACCAATGGGCTTTCTTGCTTACCATAGACTTGCTTTACTCACTTCCACTCCTGTCTATTAAACGTCCTGCAGCATCTCATAGGTTTGCTTGCTTTGTGACTTCACCCGAGGTGCAGCCAATCAGTGGGATTAATGACGTCAGTTTGATCTACAGCACCTAGCAGACCACGATTCCAGGCAGCCTCAGAATGTTGGAGGTGAGAATTATTATATAGGATGGGGCTCATTTTCAAAGTACTTAGACTTACAAACTTCCATAGGTTACTATGGACCCTCTGTCTGCCTCTTATGGTAGCTTTTGTTAATTAAAGCCATGTCAGAAAAATATTTGCAAGTGCGATTTTTTTTTTCTTACATTTGTACCCCGTGCTTTCCCACTCATAGCAGGTTCAATGCAGCTTACATTTTATATACAGGTACTTATTTGTACCTGGGGCAATGGAGGGTTAAGTTTTTTGCCCAGAGTCACAAGGAGCTGCCTGTGCCTGCAGTAGGAATCGAACCCAGTTCCCCAGGACCAAAGTCCACCACTCTAACCACCAGGCCACTCCTCCACTGCAGGCAAACAATACACCGCCAAAATACAAGATAGCAAGCAGCACAGTATTAGTCGCCAAATTTATACAAAGTTGATTATTTTCAGTGGAAAATAAATCTGTTGGTTGCCTGCTATGTGAATATTCCATCACTGTTTAATTATTGCCACCAAGTATTACATATTTACAGCATATGCCTTAAACATAAATTGTTTACATTTGTTTATCTAGACCTTAGACGCACATGGTATTGCTTATTAAACCCGAAGGCAAAACCAAAGTGTGGTTAAACAATTTGGTATAAACAATTTTGGTATAAACTGTGTTGTTTATGACTTGTTATGAAATTATTTGAGTCCTACTGATCTGTACATCTGTTGTGTTATTTTGGTGGGTGGAAACAGTCTACATTCACACATTTGATAAAACAATGTTCTCCTCAGGAATTTGTGGCAGCCTGATGGCACGGCGAAGTTAGACTTTTTAGCATGACCACTCAGCGATTTTCGTGCATTCAAAAATGTTTGCACTGTAAAACTACCACTATATCCATGTTAGTTGAATGTTCTGAGATTTTTTCTCTCCTGGTAATAGGCCACTAAAACAGACATCATGTTATGAGAATCAGGTCTTAACATTCAATTTCTATCTATTTATTTATTTATGACAATCATATCTCACATTTAACATGTATTTAGGTTGAAATCTGGGAGCATGTGAAAGCTGTTTTTTTTACCTGTTCCTAGATGGTTTGTGGGAACTTGCTCCTTCTGTTTTGAAGAATGCAGTGGTATATTATAAAAATGCTTATTGGGTATATCATTAGTATTATGCTAACATTGTATTATTTCTCTGGTATTTGAATTCCAGTGCAGTTAAATGTGCATATTTTTGATAGTTTCAGGGTAGTTCTATTATTAGGTTTCAATGTACTGTTTTCAAGTTTACCTCATTTACTGTATTTATGTTTATTCTTGGTTATTTTACTATTGTTATGCTGTTAACAAAATTGTAAGTTTTATGTTAAACTGTACCTGCTGTACATCACCTTGAGTGAATCTCTTCATAAAAGCGGTAAATAAATCCCAATAAATTATTTGAAAAAATTAAAAAAGGGGTACCAGCTTACTGTTAATGATGTCACAGTGACATAGACTTTTGTAAACAATAATTTGTATTTGGTATATGATAATTTACAGATAATTTCTTTAAAAGTGTCGGTACTGGACAAAATGAGAATCCAGATACTGTGGCCCTGATGCTCAGAAGAAATGCAAGTGCTGTAGGCCATTAGCACCGGACTAGTGCCCGCATTTGCTAGTGCTGAATGCTCCAAGGGCTCTAGTGTGGGGAACAATGAGCATGCTAAAGGCTAGCACAAATAGCATGCAAATTGCATTTAAATTAGGCCATTTGCGATTCACCCCGATGCTCAAAGAAGAGCAGTCTTAACAAGGGCTCTCTTACTGCCGGGAACCTAATGCCAGCTCGGAGCTGGCGTTAGGGTTGTTGAAGAGAGGTTTCCTTGCAAACGGAGCCGAGGTACAAGCGAGGAAAGTGGATGGAATGATTTATGTGGTGGCTTCCGTGAGACAAGGATTGGCTATATAAATCCCTGGGCACAGCAGCAAGAGTACCTGAGACTCAGGCAAGTGTGTGGGAGCTGCTGCCTTTAAAAGAATTGAAGGAAAGTCAGCCCACCTTCATGGACTTCATATCAAACAACTGCGTAAACAACAACAACATACTGCTATTAGGCGACATTAACCTTCACCTAGAAGACCCCAACTCCACAAACGCACATGAATGTAAAGACTTCCTACAGTCCTGGGATTTTAAATGGCCCCACATTCAAATTACCCATATCAAAGGACATACATTGGACCTCCTATCACATAAACTACCTACAGACAATAACCTATTAATAACAAACATCAAATGGACAGCAATACCTTGGACTGACCATTACAAACTGAACCTAACTCTAAACTGGCAGAAGAAGGGCTCAAACAATACACCAGAACAAACTACTTATACTACAAGAGGGCAAATACAGGGCTTTTTTTGAGGGGGTACTGAGTACCAGCACCTTTTCCATTGTCTACTAAAATTGATCCATGGACCCCAAGTTTTAATGAAAGCGCTCAGGCTCTACACACCAATTCTGCCTTGTCATAGATTCTGTGACTGGTTACAGGGGGCCTGGCTATTATGGGGTGGGTCCCTCAGTGATTAGCCCACTCCTGAAGGGTGGCCTAGCATTTGAGTACCAGCACCTTTTTTGCTAGACAAAATGCACTGTATATATATATATATATATATATATATATATATATATATATGAAAATTATGATATTCTAGAAGAAGGATACTAAGGAAATCTAGTGTGTTAGTATTTAACTTTCAAAAGGGACACAATGATAAAATGGTAAAAAATAAAAAGAAACATCTGCAAAGATTATATCTGGCATTGGCATTATTTTGACAGTAAATACTGTCTTGGAAGCCCAGTGTTTTCATGCAGATGGAAGGACAGCTAAACGACAGCCGGCATGGTTAAAAGGCGAGGTGAAAGAGTCTATTACAGCCAGAAGAAAATCTTTTTAAAAAAATAGAACATTATCTGAATAAAGAAAATATGAAACAGCATTACCATCGGGAAGTTAGATGAAGAGCATTGACCAGGCAGGTAAAAGGAATTTGAAAAGAATCTTGTTATAGAAATAAAAATTCATAATAAAGACTTTATTTGGTACACTTGAAGCAAAACTTCTGTGAGGGAGTCAGCTGGATCGTTAAATCATTGAGTGGTAAAAGAAACATTCAGGGGATGATAAGGTCCTAGTGGAGAAATTAAGTGAATTTTTTGCTTCGGTCTTTACTGAAAAAGATGGAAGGGAACTACCCACGCCAAAAATGGTGTTTTATGGTGATGATTTGGAGGAACTGATACAAATCTCAGTGAACCTGGAAGATGCAATAGGAAAAGTTGACAAAACAAAGAGTAACAAATCTCCTGAGCAAAGGAAGTGACATCACCAAGCAGTATGGCTGCTTGAAGAGCAAGTTCCCACTCACTCAAGGTGTTCTTTGGCATTTCTCCAGCATCCAGTGACATCTACTGTAACCTGAGCAGTGGAATATTGCTTAGTGGTGGGGACATTGGTTGGCAATGAGTTTGCGAACAGATCTATCAGTACGCTTTTGCCGGCAGTTCATCCGTGAGCCGTGTGGTAGGCCCGGAGCCAGCGGTTCCGCGTGATTCAGATCATTCGGGGGGGATCGTCACCCTGGATATGTTCGCATCGGGAGATGGACATGAGGTGACGGAGGCGGTGCCTTTCCCTGAATTAAATGACTGGCTTCAAGAAATCAGGACTGACCTTAAGGCTGTTTGATTAGACCTTGCAACATTGGGAGCTGACCTGTGAGGTGAGATCCACGATTTAGGCAATCAGCTGGAGGAAGTGGAGAGCTGATTTAGATGAGCAGTCAGAGGCAGTAGGCTCACTGGACCGGCAGGTTGCAGATATTCACCTGAAACCCTGGCATACCTGGACTGTGAGTCTGTGGTGCAATGGCTAGTCAACTCTTTGTTGTCGGACACCTGGTCACCGCTGGACCTCAGTGCAGTCCTACTGGAGTGGTCCCATAGGGCCTTGGGCCCCACATGGAATAATCTTTCCAAGAATGATATTGCTTGCTTCCAGGACTTTAAGCTCAAGGAATGTGTATTGAAAGTGGCCCACCAAGCTAATAACTTCCAGTGTGATTCTTATAATGTGGAATTCCATATCATCAAGCTGATCAATCCATAGACTGGTGGGTTGTGTCCATCTACCAGCAGGTGGAGATAGAGAGCAAACTTTTGCCTCCCTATATGTGGTCATGTGCTGCCGGAAACTCCCCAGTATGTTCTCTATCTCAGCAGGTGGTGGTCACACACAGCAGCAGCTCTGGCTAGGCCTCCAAGCCTAATCCTTAGGTTTTGTTGAGGCCTGGGGTTGAGGGCTCTTTTGAGCAAGTGCAAACCTGGTGGTGCCAGGTCCCTCCTTTTCTCCCCCCTCCCGCTGGCTCCGTTTAAAAAAAAAAAATATATATATTTTTAAACGTCTTTAAAGGCGTTTAATTCGACGTTTCTTTAAACGTTCATTGCAGCTACTCACTGGGACACCAGTTCGTTACAGCTCGGAGCGTCAAGCAGGTAATTTTACCTTTTTATAGCGGGCAGGGGGTTCCCCGATTCTTCTCCTCGTGGCAATGGCGTCAGAGGGCGAGGGCGCAAAGGGTCGCTCCCCAGATCGCTGGAGCGCTTCTAGAGGGGATGCGGGGGTTTTACAACCTGATTCGCCCTTGATGGGTGATAGTTTAGTGACCGATGAATGTCCCGGTCGTTCCTCCGGCGTGGCGGTTTTTTCCCGCCATAAACGCCCATCCCCCGCTCCTCGCCTCCGCCATCTTGGCCGGCCACGCGGCTCGGACGGCTTCTTCGGGGCCGCCCTTGAGGTTGGAGACATTAATGCCATGAACGCCCTTAATTTGGGCGACGGCACAAAAGCGGCTAAAGTTAAGCGCCGTTCTTCCCGCACGGCTCCTTCACGGAGTTTCGCGCCGGACGCCATTTTGGATGCGCAGCATGTCTCTCCCCCGCTATTGCGAGCGCCGGTTGAGAGTGCGTCTAGGGCTGTTGCCCAGGCTGCGGAAGTGCACAGTCTGGAGGGTTTCTCCCCCGAGTTTGTTTTGCTGCTGCATCAGGCTTTCCTCATGCAAAACGCTGCCCCTGCTCCCTCTTCTGATAAAGAGGTTGAGGTTCCCAGAGGTAAACGCCCTCGGGTTGATTTCCAGGCCTTGGAGGACTTTTGTCTCCTCCGATGTAGATGAGGGCAGCGTGTCTGAGGTCTCCCAACGATCCTTTGCGGATTCCTTGGAGGAGATAGATCCCCGCTCGGATGGAGCGGATGACCCCTCTGCAGCGCGGCTTTTTAGCCCAGAGGATTTGCCCAACCTGTTGTTACAGGCCATGGACACTTTGAAGATTTCCTCTCCGGAGGACGTCTCTCCCTCAGCCCCTGTTGGCTCTGCCATTATGCTGGGGACGAAGCGCCCGCCTAGAACCTTCCACGTGCATGATGCCATGCACACCTTAATTGCGGCTCAATGGGATGTCCCGGAAACGAGCCTTAAAGTGGCTAGGGCTATGTCCCGCCTCTATCCTTTGGCTGTGAGTGAACGTGAGGCCTATCTGTGGCCTACCGTGGATTCTTTAATCACTGCGGTGACTAAGAAAACGGCGTTGCCGGTGGAAGGTGGCACGGCCCTAAAGGACGCCCAAGACAGAAGATTGGAGGCGGCCTTAAGGTCGTCCTTGGAGGCAGCTGCTTTAAGTTTGCAGGCCTCAGTTTGCGGCTCCTATGTGGCCAGGGCGTGCCGGACTATGGGGCAGCGGGCTTCCCCCTCGGATCATTCCTTGAGGGCTGATTGGCCGGCCCTGGAATCGGGCTTAGCCTATTTGGCAGACTTGCTGTATGATGTCTGGAGAGCCTCAGCTAAAGGCATGGCTCAGACAGTCTCTGCGCGGCGGTGGCTTTGGCTGAAACATTGGTCTGCTGACCACGCCTCTAAATCCCGCCTGGCTAGATTGCCTTTTAAAGGCAAGCTGCTCTTTGGGGTCGAGCTGGACAAAATCGTGACCGATCTCGGCACGTCTAAGGGCAAGAAATTACCAGGGGTCAGGGCTCGGGTTAGTACTCGTCCCGATACCTCCATACCGCCCGGGCAAGTCGGGTTCCTCTGCCCCCTCTTCCTTCAAGAGGAATTTCTCCCCCAAGCAGCATTCCTTTCGCAGAGACCGCCGTCCCGGAGGTGCTCCCTCCGGTCCTCCCCCAGGGTCTCGTACCCAATGACGGGGCCTTGGTCCACGCCCCAGTGCAGATTGGAGGACGGCTGTCCTCGTTTCTGGGCGAGTGGACCACTATAACTTCAGACGCGTGGGTGCTGGAAGTCATCAGAGACGGCTACAAGCTAGAGTTCTGCCAACCCTTAAGAGACGGGTTTGTACTCTCTCCCTGCAAGTCTCCGGTCAAGCTGTGGTAGTGCAGCAGACCTTGGACAACCTGATCCGCCTGGGTGCGGTCGTTCCGGTGCCAAAAAATCAGATTGGCAAGGGACGTTACTCCATTTACTTTGTGGTTCCAAAGAAAGGAGGTTCTGTCCGGCCTATCCTCGACCTCAAAGGGGTCAATCGGGCCTGGAAAGTGAGGCACTTTCGCATGGAGACTCTCCGCTCTGTTATAGCGGCAGTGAAGGCAGGAGAGTTCTTGGCTTCCTTGGACATCAAGGAAGCGTACCTGCATATTCCCATCTGGCCTCCTCTCCAACGCTTTCTGCGTTTTACAGTCCTGAGACGACACTTCCAGTTCAGAGCCCTCCCTTTCGGGTTGGCTACTGCTCCGCGGACCTTTTCCAAAGTAATGGGGGTCATAGCGGCCTTCCTGCTAAAGGAAGGAGTACAAGTCCATCCTTATCTGGACGACTGGTTGATCCGAGCCCCCTCTTATGCAGAGTGCGGCAAAGCTATGGACCGGGTAGTTGCTCTTTTGAGCTCCCTGGGATGGATCATCAACTGGAAGAAGAGCCAGCTGCGCCCGACTCAGTCCCTGGTGTATCTGGGAGTTCGATTCGACACCCAAGTGGGCAGAGTGTTCCTGCCAGACAATCGGATTGTCAAGCTTCAGGCTCAGGTGGACTAGTTCCTAGTAGCCTCTCCTATTCGGGCTTGGGACTACGTGCAGCTGTTGAGCTCTATGACGGCCACGATGGAAGTAGTGCCCTGGGCCAGGGCTCATATGAGACCACTACAGCTATCTCTGCTGCTGCGCTGGACTCCGATGTCGGAGGATTATGCTGTGCGCCTTCCCGTGGACCCAGCAGTGCGCAAGGCGCTGAGCTGGTGGACGCAGACAGACAAGTTGTCTGCAGGATTGCCTCTGGTGACCCCGGAGTGGATTGTCGTCACGACAGACGCCTCTTTGATGGGCTGGGGAGCCCACTGCTTGGGAAGGACAGCGCAGGGGCTCTAGTCTCCTGCAGAGGCAAGTGGTCTATCAACCTCCTGGAACTCAGAGCCATTCGGTTGGTGTTATTGGAGTTCATCCCGGTACTGGTGTTGAAGCCTGTACGGGTCCTGTCGGACAATGCCACGGCTGTGGCCTATATCAACCGCCAGGGAGGTACCAGAGCGCCCCTCTAGCCAAGGAGGCTATGAGTCTTTGCCAGTGGGCGGAAGCGAACCTGGAGCAGCTTTCAGCGGCCCACATTGCCGGAGTCATGAATGTCAAGGCGGACTTTCTCAGTCGCCATACCTTGGAGCCCGGAGAGTGGCAACTATCTGCTCAGGCGTTCTTGGACATCACGAAGCGCTGGGGCCAGCCGAGCCTAGATCTGATGGCGTCATCGGCCAATGGCCAAGTGCCGCGCTTTTTCAGCAGAGGACGGGACCCTCGATCCCTGGGAGTAGATGCTCTTCTCCAACAGTGGCCGACACAAGAGCTCCTCTATGTGTTCCCGCCCTGGCCCATGTTGGGCAGGGTGCTAGACCGGGTGGCAAAGCATCCCGGCAGGGTAATCCTGGTGGGTCCGGATTGGCCCAGACGTCCCTGGTATGCGGACTTGTTCAGGCTCTCAGTCGACGATCCTCTGCGGCTGTCAGTGGAGCAGGGCCTGTTACATCAGGGTCCCGTGGTGATGGAGGATCCCTCTCCCTTTGGTCTTACGACCTGGCTATTGAGCGGCAGCGTCTGAGGAAGAAGGGCTTCTCAGACAAGGTCATCGCCACTATGCTGAGAGCGAGGAAGCGCTCTACTTCTACTGCTTACGCCAGGGTTTGGCGTATCTTTGCAGCATGGTGTGAAGCAGGCTCACTTTCTCCCTTCACTGCTCCAATTTCTTCAGTGTTGGCGTTCCTGCAAGAAGGTCTGGAGAAAGGCCTGTCGCTCAGTTCCCTTAAAGTCCAGGTAGCGGCTCTGGCTTGCTTCAGGGACCGCCTGAAGGGTGCTTCCCTGGCTTCGCAGCCAGATGTGGTGCGCTTTCTCAAGGGAGTTAATCACCTGCGCCCTCCTCTGCACTCAGTGGTGCCTGCGTGGAATCTCAACCTGGTGCTAAGAGCATTGCAGAAGCCGCCTTTGGAACCCTTGTCGAGGGCATCTCTGAAAGACCTGACGTTGAAAGCAGTCTTTTTGGTGGCTATCACTTCAGACAGAAGAGTTTCCGAGCTCCAGGCGCTCTCATGTCGAGAGCCTTTTCTGCAGTTCACTGAGGCAGGAGTGACTATTCGCACAGTGCCTTCCTTCCTGCCCAAGATTGGTTCTCGCTTCCATGTGAATCAGCAGCTCTGTCTCCCTTCCTTTCGTAGGGAGGACTACCCAGAGGAGTACTCCGCTCTTGAATATCTGGATGTGAGACGAGTCATCATCAGATACTTGGAAGTGACCAATGATTTCCGGAAATCGGATCATCTGTTTGTCCTGTTTGCAGGTCCTCGTAAGGGTCTGCAGGCTGCTAAGCCTACAGTGGCAAGATGGGTCCAGGAAGCCATTGCAGCGGCTTATGTGGCCGCGGGGAAGGTGCCGCCTATCCAGCTGAAGGCTCACTCCACGAGAGCTCAGGCGGCCTCGATGGCAGAGGCCGGATCCGTCTCCTTGGAAGAGATATGCAAGGCGGCAACGTGGGCTTCGGCTCATACATTCTCCAAGCATTACCGTTTGACTGTGGCTGCATGGGCGGAGGCCCGGTTTGGAGCTTCAGTGTTGAGGTCAGGGATTTCTATGTCCCGCCCTGGGTGAGTACTGCTTCGGTACATCCCACCAGTCTATGGATTGATCAGCTTGATGATATGGAAGGTAAAATTATGTATAATCATACCTGATAATTTTCTTTCCATTAATCATAGCTGATCAATCCATAGCCCCTCCCAGATATCTGTACTGTTTATATTCTGGTTGAATTTTAGGTTCAAGTTTAGCCTTCAGTTACTTCAGGAGGACTTCGTGTTCAAGTTCTTCTTTCACTTGGATTCTTCAAGAGTTGAGACGACTTTGTGTTACAGTGAGCTGCTGCATTCCTCTCCCCTCCGTTTTACGGGGCTGGATTGAGACATAAATTCTGCCGGCACTCCCTCCCGCTTCGTGCGGCTGTAGGGCAGCTTTGTACCCCTCCCGCTTCGGCGGTGTTAGGGTCAGTCAGCTCCTCCCGCGGTTGCGGTTGCAGGATAAGCCAGATCCCCCCGCATCGGCGGGTGTGGTGTCCCTCCCCCGCTCCGCGGGGATGAGCTGGACGGATTCCCCTCCCCCACTTGTGTGGGGATGAGCTGGGTTAATTCCCCTCCCCCGTTTCGGCGGTGGTGAGCTGGGCAGAGTGTCCCTTCGTGGGTGTAATTCTCTAAGTGCTGAGTCCTGCGGATGGAGCTTTGATATCGACATACTGAGGAGTTTCCGGCAGCACATGACCACATATAGGGAGGCAAAAGTTTGCTCTCTATCTCCACCTGCTGGTAGATGGACACAACCCACCAGTCTATGGATTGATCAGCTATGATTAATGGAAAGAAAATTATCAGGTATGATTATACATAATTTTACCATCTATCAAGATTTGGCCTCTGCTACTCTCAAACGTCGGGCAGATCTGAAACTGGTCACAGCGATGCTCCATGAGATGGGTATTCACTACCGATGGAGGCACCCCTTTGCTCTTGTGTTCTGTAAAGATGTCATGTGCACCAAATTTAAATCATTGACTGAGGCCCGCAAGGTCCTTTTGGAGGGGGGGTCCAATGGTAGCGACACCAGTTCCCAACATAGCTCGACCCACTCTGACCTTGACCTCGCACCCTAAATGGCAGCGGGTGGCGAAGGTACATAAATGCGTGCAGTGCCAGCAGTCTGCTGGTCAGCTTACCTGATATGTCTACTTGAGCTATTAGGCTCTTGTCAGACATTATTTATTTATTTATTGCGTTTATATCCCACATTTTCCCACCTTCTTGCAGGCTCAATGTGGCTTACAATGTATCGTTCTTGGTGGTAATAGATTAGAACGTAATCACTTGTTGTTACATAGAGATTTTGAGTAACTTAGTAGAAGTTTAAAACAGCAGATATTATAAAAATAGTTCTGAGTAAAGGTAGAGGAGATGCATGCATTTATATTTGTTGTTCTATGTGGTATGCCTTATTAAAAAGATGGGTCTTCAATGATATTCGAAAGTTTGTTAGTTCGTAGATCATTCTCAGGTTGTGCGGCAGTGCGTTCCATAGCTTGGCACTCAAGTAGGTAAAGTTTGATGCATGCATAAGTTTGTATTTTAGACCTTTGCAGCTTGGGAGATGAAGATTAAGGAATGTGCGGGCTGATCTTTTGGCATTCCTAGTCGGTAAGTCTATCAGGTCTGACATATAGGCTGGGGCATCTCCATGGATGATTTTATGAACTAGGGTGCAAATCTTGAACGTGATGCGTTCTTTGAGTGGGAGCCAGTGTAACTTTTCTCATAGTGGTTTAGCGCTTTCATATTTTGCTTTTCCGAATACAAGTCTGGCTGCGGTGTTCTGAGCTGTCTGAAGTTTCCTGATTATCTGCTCCTTACATCCAGCGTAGAGTGCATTACAGTAGTCTAGGTGACTGAGCACCATTGATTGTACCAGGTTACGGAAGACTGTCATTGGGAAGAAATGTCTTACTCTTTCATTTCCACATTGAGTGGAACATCTTCTTGGTTGTGTTTTCCGTATGACTCTCAAGTGTTAGATGACGATCGATAGTCACTCCAAGAATTTTTAGGGTGTCCGAGATAGGGAGTGTCAAATTTGGTGTGTTTATGGTGGTGAATTTGCTCGTATTGTGTTGAGAGGTGAGTATTAGGCATTGGGTTTTTCTGCATTAAGTTTCAACTTGAATGCATCCGCCCATGAGTGCATGATGTGAAGACTTAGGTTGATATCACTGGAGATTTCCTGTAGATCTTGTTTGAATGGGATGTAGATCGTTACGTCGTCTGCGTATATGTATGGGTTGAGGTGATGGTTGTGTGCTGCCTGAATGTTTAGGGAGCACTGTGGATTCTGGAACTTTGTTCCTGGTTTGTAATCTGAGATGGGGTGTCTAGGTTCTCCTGTTTTGTTGTAATTTTGTTCACTGGTTGCTGGGGAATTTTCAGCTCATTGCTATTTACTATTTTTGTGGATTGTGTGGGGGGGGGGGGGGTTGAGACACATTTCCTTCATTGGATACCTCTCCTTTTATAGGTGGGGGATCTCAGATCTATGAGGGAGGGAAGGGAAGGAGGGAGTGGGAAGGGGGGATACTTTGGATGCATTAGTATATGGGTTGGAGGAGGATTCCAGAGAGGGGGGGACGGGTGGTGGTGGGGAAGGAATGTGCATGGGGCCCACTTGGGTATATATTCTCCTTGAATTCCTGCTCTTATGTCTGATATAACATTAGCACTCCTATGAAGTGACATCTCCTTTTTCAGGAGTTGGTTCGACTTAGGGTGCATATTGCCCTGGTTCGGGAGACACATTTAAAATCAGTGCATGAACATCTGTGTCATCATCGTAAATATCCTGCCCTATACTTTGCTTCTAATCGTGATGATTCTAAGAGTCGGGGGGGGGGGGGGGAGGGAGTTCTGATAGCCTTTAATGACTCATGACCCTGGCAAATTGAAAAAACTGTTAGGAATAAAAGGGGGCGTTTTCTTTTACTGATTTTTTTCTCTAGGGGGCAGAAATATACTCTAGTGAACAAATACGGCCCTAATGCAGGTCACAGGGAGTTTTTTTCACCAGTTTGACCAGTAACTGTTGAAACACAGGGAGGGGTCGGTACTAGTGGGGGGAGATTTTAACTTTACTTTGAACCCTCAGCTTGATAACTCTACAGCGATAATACACTATGCGCAGCATAATCGTGAGCTGCTACTTGCATTTCTTGCAAGCTGGCATCTGACATAGTAACATAGTAGATGACGGCAGAAAAAGACCTGCACGGTCCATCCAGTCTGCCCAACAAGATAACTCATATGTGCTACTTTTTGTGTATACCCTACTTTGATTTGTACCTGTGCTCTTCAGGGCACAGACTGTATAAGTCTGCCCAGCACTATCCCCACCTCCCAACCACTGGCTCTGGCACAGACCGTATAAGTCTGCCCAGCTCTATCCTCGCCTCCCAACCACCAGCCCTGCCTCCCGATCTTGACTAAGCTCCTGAGGATCCATTCCTTCGGCACAGGATTCCTTTATGCTTATCCCACGCATGTTTGAATTCCGTTACCGATTTCATTTCCACCACCTCCCGCGGGAGGGCATTCCAAGCATCCACTACTCTCTCCATGAAAAAATACTTCCTGACATTTTTCTTGAGTCTGCCCCCCTTCAATCTCATTTCATGTCCTCTTGTTCTCCATCTTCCCATCTCCGGAAAAGGTTCGTTTGCGGATTAATACCTTTCAAATATTTGAACGTCTGTATCATATCACCCCTGTTTCTCCTTTCCTCCAGAGTATACATGTTTAGTTCAGCAAGTCTCTCCTCATACGTCTTGTAATGCAAATCCCATACCATTCTCGTAGCTTTTCTTTGCACTGCTTCAATTCTTTTTACATCCTTAACAAGATACGGCCTCCAAAACTGAACACAATACTCCAGGTGGGGCCTCACCAACGACTTATACAGGGGCATCAACACCCCCTTTCTTCTGCTGGTCACACCTCTCTCTATACAGCCTAACAACCTTCTAGCTACAGCCATTGCCTTGTCACACTGTTTCGTCACCTTCAAATCCTCAGATACTATCACCCCAAGATCCCTCTCTCCGCCCGTACCTATCAGACTCTCCCCGCCTAACACATACGTCTCACGTGGATTTCTATTCCCTAAGTGCATCACTTTGCATTTCTTCACATTGAATTTTAATTGCCAAACCTTAGACCATTCTTCTAGCTTCCTCAAATCCTTTTTCATGTTTTCCACTCCCTCCCGGGTGTCCACTCTGTTACAGATCTTAGTATCATCCGCAAATAGGCAAACTTTACCTTCTAACCCTTCGGCAATGTCACTCACAAATATATTGAACAGAATCGGCCCCAGCACTGATCCCTGAGGCACTCCACTACTCACCTTTCCCTCCTCCGAGCGAATTCCATTCACCACCACCCTCTGGCGTCTGTCCGTCAACCAGGTCCTAATCCAGTTCATCACTTCAGGTCCTATCTTCAGCCCATCCAGTTTATTTAAGAGCCTCCTGTGGCGAACCGTGTCAAAAGCTTTGCTGAAATCTAAGTAGATTACGTCCATAGCTCGTCCCTGATTCAGTTCTCCTGTCACCCAATCAAAGAACTCAATGAGATTCGTTTGGCACGATTTCCCTTTGGTAAAACCATGTTGTCTCGGATCTTGCAACTTATTTGCTTCCAGGAAATTCACTATCCTTTCCTTCAGCATCGCTTCCATTACTTTTCCAGTAACCAAAGTGAGGCTTACCGGCCTGTAGTTTCCAGCTTCTTCCTTATCACCACTTTTGTGAAGAGGGACCACCTCTGCCATTCTCCAATCCCTCGGAACCTTTCCCGTCTGCAAGGATATATTAAACAAATCTTTAAGAGGACCCGCCAAAACCTCTCTGAGCTCCCTCAATATCCTGGGGTGGATCCTGTTCAGTCCCATGGCTTTGTCCATCTTTAGCTTTTCAAGTTGTTGATACACACTTTCTTCCGTGAATGGTGCTCTATCCACTTCATTCTCATTTGTACTATTTCCAGTCCATCGCGGTCCTTCTCCAGGATTTTCTTCTGTGAAAACAGAACAAAAGCATCTATTTAGCAAATTTGCTTTTTCTTCATCATTTTCCACATAGCGGTTCGCAGTATCTTTTAGTCTCACAATTCCCTTTTTAGTCATTCTCCTTTCACTAATATACCTAAAGAAATTTTTGTCATCCCTCCTTACATTTCTAGCCATTTGTTTTTCCGCTTGCACTTTTGCCAGTCGTATCTCTCTCTTGGCTTCTTTCAGTTTCATCCGGTATTCCTCCATGTGTGTTTGGCGGCAAGCCAATCCTGTCCAACGAGACTACACATACTTTTCTTCTGTTCATAATTCCTTCTCTCAAATTTATTTTTGGTTAGGTGATGCCTCGATTTCTCATCATGTTCGTGGACATGTGGTCAGATCATACATTTAGGATTATATTCAGTTAAATAATAATGGGGAGGTCTCACCTGGCATCTTGTAGGAAGGCCTCAAAGCTGTTATGCGCGGACACTTCATTGCATTGAGGGCCCATGTACGGAAGGAATGCTATCTGGCAGAGGATCTACTATGAAAGTGGTTAGCGGAGGTGGAGGGCCTACTCTGCCAGCGGGCCTCTAGACCTCCCCCTCATTATTAGGCCAAGCGCACAAACTCCGCCAGGAAATATATGAGTTACACCTGGCTGATATTTCTGAGTAGCTTCAACGGGTTCGTCAGCTGCATGTTGAGTTTGGTAATAAGGCCAGTAGACTTTTGACTCATAAGCTTAAACAACAGACTGCCCGAGCACGTCTCGAGCCTTAAAGATGATAATGGTGAGGTAGGTTTGGATCCAACCCAGTTGCTAACACTGTTTTGGCGGTTTTATGAAGCTCTCTGTACTCCTGATATCTGCCCCTCTGAGGACACTATCTCCACCTACTTAGACCAGATTACTTTACCCAGGCTGTCAGAGGGAGCCCAACTAATGCTTTCTAGGTCCATAGAATTAGATGAGATTTCTCAAGTGATCCATGCACTGGCCTCTAGTATTCTCCGGGACCTGATGGATTCACTAATAAATTCTACAAGACGTTTGGTAAGCTTTTAGCTCTGCTACTCTTAAGGGTGTTTAATTCTCTCAGTGAGGGCCAGTCACTCCCAGAGACGTGGAATTTAGCAGCAATAACAGTTTTGCCTAAACCTGGTAAGGACCCTCAATTATGTAGCTCTTATCGGCCTATTTCCCTTTTGGGGGTGGTTTATAAAATCTTTACCAAGATCTTAGCCTCTCAATTACACTACCTTCCACTCTTAGTTCACGAGGACCAGGCTGGCTTAGTTCAGGGGCACCAAACGTTTGATAAAATACTTAGAGCGCTTCATCTTTTATATTGTGCTCAAGTTACCGGAACCTCTTTGTGGCTATTATCACTTGATGCTGAAAAGGCGTTTGACGGGTACATTGGCCGTTCTTATTTGCTGTTCTAGATAGGGTGGGTATAACGGGTCGATTTTCTCATTGGCTTCTTCTCATATATACAGCCCCCTGTGCCTCTGTTCAGGTCAACAGCCAGTTCTCTCCGCCTTTTTCCTTGTTTCAGGGTACGCGACAAGGCTGCGCCCTATCTCCTCTCCTTTTAGCACTGGCTGTTGAACCCTTGGCTGCCTGCATTCGTACAATCCAGATATTAAGGAATTGAGGAGTGGGGAGGTTGAGTCTCAGATCCTTCTTTTTGCTGATGATATCCTTTTAACATTAGCAGAGCCGAATATTTCTTTATCTCCCCAACCAACAGGTGCTTTTTTGCAAGCTCGCTTCCCATTTTGCTGGGTGCCACATTATATTCAATACTTGGGGATCCACCTGATGCAACATCTAGATGATTTGTACAAGGTTAACTTTCCAACAAAGATTCATGAGCTGTTTTTGGAATTAGACTGCTGGGAGAGCTTGACACTCTCCTGGCTTGGGCGTATCAATGCGGTCAAAATGATTCTACTCCCCAAAATGCTGTATTTATTTATGGCACTCTCTGTTTCTTTACCTGAAAAATATTTAGGGGTTTACGATGTAAAGTTTTTCATTCATTTGGAAGAGAAGGCCGCCCCAGGTGTGTCGTGAGGTATTGTACCAATTATGTGCGCAAAGTGAAATGGGAGTGCCTTCCTTTTTTACTTACTACCAGGCGGCACATCTCAGAATCCTAGCAGATTAGTTTCAGGGCAAGGGTAAGATATGGAAATCTCTTGAACAAACTTGGCTGGACCATTACCCATTGAGAGCAATACCCTGGCTGCCAGATCGGCTTCTGAGGGAGGTTATCCAGGGGGGGCCCCACCCCTGCTTCAGTGGCCTCTCTCCACCTGGAGTACTGTTCGTGGAAAATGTTTTGCCTCGCAATTTGTTCCGGGGGCATTGGATTCTTGCTATCACTCTGGGAGGGATTAGGCTTATGCGAGCTTGGACAGGTATGAGAGGAGGGAGAATTACTTTCTTTTGAGGATCTTCCAAAGGGTGAAAGGGGAGCTGAGTTTAACAGAGACCCTTCTTGAGTGAGCAATTGTTAGTGGAGAGGGAAGGGGGGGTGTTTCTAGACTATATAGGGCTCTCTTTTCCTGTCATAAGCCCATCATGTACTACCTACTGAAGTGGGAGAAGGCATTGGGTGTTTCTTACGAATATACACAATGGACGCGGGTGTTTAAATCTTTACTTCAGGTATCTGTATCTAGTACTTTAGTGGAAAATGGGTACAAAATATTCTACTGCTAGTACTACACACCCCAGCATTTTGCCAAAATGTTCCGTTTGGGGTCAGCTTTATGTTGGCGCCAATGTGAGCTAGAGGGGGATATGTGTCACATTTGGTGGGCTTGTCCTAATACTCAAATATTTTGGACTAATGTTTTGAAATTTGTTTCAAGCCTAACCAAGACTACTTACCTCATGAAAATGTATCATTGCCTTCTATATGTTAAGCCACAGGGAGTGAAATCTTCCACCCATCATCTGGTCACTCAAGTTTGTGTGCCACAAGTTGGTGCTAGCAGTAGCATGGACGCAGCTTACTTAACCTGGACGTCATGTGATCCTGCGCAAGTTGGACTATTTTTAAAAAATATCTTTATTGAATCAGAGAAATGCATATAACAGAGAGCAGCAAGAGCATTACAACAGAACACACTACAAATCATAGCAGAATACACATAGGCAAAATTCAAACTAAATCTCAATTCAATAATCACATTCCAGTCATCCTAGTTGCCAAGATTAGAGTCAACTCCCCCCTCTGATTCATATTTTATTAATTTAAACCCCCCACCTCCCTTACCCTCCCCCCTCCCTACCCTCCCCTCCTTCCGCAGGGACACACAGAGTAATATCAGCAACAGAAGTCTCTGACACATATCAAGAAACATATCTGCTCCATATATCACGGTACTGACGATGCCCCATTGAGGCAGAAAACTTAAGAGAAGTAAGCAGCCAGCTCGCCATTTCCCGCATAAAACCATGCCAGGCAACGATTGATGGAGGGTCCAGATCAACCCAGTAGGATGAATTTTTTGATAAGGATGGTAGCTAATAACACAAATTTGCACTGCGCTTCTCCGAGACCTTTCTGTAATAATTGAGCCGCACTACCCATCAGCACTACTGAGTAAGACCAATCAAATGTGCAACACAAAGTGTCTTCAATAACTCCCAGTGCTCTGGTCCAAAATAAGGACAGCGCTGGACACTCCATAAAGGAATGTAGGAAGGTGCCAGCACTCGCCTTGCATTTAACACACAAATCACTCTCCCACAGCCTCTTTGCCTTCCCTCTCTGCTTGGTGATATGTACTCTGTGTAGGATCCTAAACTGGATATCCTGCAATGCCACATTAGGTGTTACTGTGCTAACGCTTTCAAATGCAGCCCAAAGCTGTGCCTCTGAAACTCATTCCACAACATCCCAGCTCCATTCCCCAGCTAATTCCTTCAAGTAATGGGCCTTACTGGAGTCTCGAATAAACTGGTGCCACTGGGAAAGTCTATTTAACTTGGGTGGCAGGTTTAGAAAAAACATGTCCGCTTGCTGGAAAGCCACAGGCTTCCCACAATGATGCTCAAGGGTCAGAACATAATCCTGCACCTGGAGGTATGCAAAAAATTGAGAGTTCAGGACATTCCATGCATGCCGGATTTGATCAAAGGATGGAAAGTCTTTGCCCCTGGGGGTTGCCTCAGGTGCCCCAGATATCGACAGCCACTCTCAACCCATCTCTGGAACACTGGGGAACCACAGCCTGCAGGAAAGTTGGGGTTACCCACCAAGGTTAAAAAAGGGCTAGATCCTCCCTCTGTTCCAATGCGAGCCCACCACCATTCCCACGCTCGCCTCGGAGCACCCAGATAAGGGTTTCCTTGTAGAACTGCTAAACCCCGTGGCTGATGAGGACCGAGAACTGCAAAAGGGTTATAAGGGGCACTCCAGCTATCCCAAAAGTCAGCTGGGGCAAAGAAGTGGACTCCCGATTGGATCTCATGCACCCAACGTGCACCCAACGAAGAAGCCCCAAGACATTATACATCCTCAAGTCAGGCAGCCGAACCCCCCCTCCCCCAGAGCCCTGCCAAAAGTTAACTTAGTAAAAGATATCCTAGGCCTCTTGGCATGCCAAATAAAAGTACCAACGATGCTTCGGAATAGACGGTCCTCTGACCCGCGCACCCAGAGCGGAAGCATCTGTAAAGGGTACAATATCTTAGGCAGGAGGACCATTTTGACTAATGCAAAACGACCCAAAAAATTTACAGGGAGGTCCTTCCAGCTGTGATACAATTGTTTTATCACATTTAGCTTTTCCAAGACATTTTTCTTGTAGACCCACGCCTGATCCACCCCCAAGTATACCCCAAGATATTTGAGACCCACCCCGGCCCATGACAGAGGGAAGCTGGGCAAAGAAACGCTTACACAAGGGTGACTGATAGGCAACGCCTCCAATTTCCCAAAACTTATACTAAGGCCGGAGAATGCACCGAACTCCCGTATGATGGCCATAACCTGCGGCAAGCCGGAGAACGCGTTGTCTAGCACTAGGAGCATATCATCCGTGAACAGATTGATTTGATACTCCCTACCCCCCGTGGACACCCCTTTCAAGGCAGGGTCCTGACGAATCTGCGCCGCAAGAGGTTCCAGAGTCAGTATAAATAAAAGGGGGGAAAGTGGGCATCCCTGCCTGGTTCCCCCATGCAGCGAAAACCTCTCAGTCAGCGTGTCATTGATAATAATCTGAGCTGAGGGGTTACTATAGAGTGCCCGAATCCAGTCTAGAAATGTCCCCCGAATACCAAATTGCTGTAGTACCCAGAACAGATACTCCCAAATCACTTTATCAAAAGCCTTTTCTGCATCCAAACTGGCCAGGATGGCATCCCCTGACCTGAAACTCCCCTCTAGCAAAATACAGCTCATCTTTAGTATGTTGGCGGAAGCATACCTTCCTGGGACAAAACCCACCTGATCTTTGTGAACTAGGAGAGGCAGAAAAGAGTTAAGCCTAGACGCCGATGCCAGAATCTTGACATCCTGATTTAACAATGAGCTAGGTCTATAAGATCCCACAAGATCAGTATCCTTTCCCAGCTTGGGGAGGACCGTGATATAAACATGATTCAAAGTGGGGCCCATAGTGCGCGAGTCTTTCAAATCCTCGCACATTGGGATGAAGGAAGGGATCACCAGATCCTGCAAAATTTTGTAGAATTCATTACCAAGGCCATCCGGACCTGGTGCCTTAGCCAACTTCAACTGCCTAATGACTCTCTGCACTTCAATCCCTCGCAGAGACGCATTAAGAAGCGCCAATTGGTCTGGCGTCACTGATGGAAGATTCACTTTGGTGAAAACTCCTCACATCTTTCAACTGAAAAGGGGCTGTTACCATAGAGGTTGGTATAAAACCGGATAAACTCCTTCTGTGTGGCTTCCCTCCGTGTGTGGTTGGCTCCTGCGGCATCCCTGATTCAGCCGATGTAACCTTTTGCTGACCTCTGCTTCACTAAAGAAGCCAGCAATTTACCAGTCTTATTACCCTATTGGTGTAGGCGATATTTATAGAGCTTGATACTATAGAGAGCTCTAGCGTCCAGCACCACCTGAAGCTGTTTCTTAACATCATAGTAGACCTTGCAGGATACATCAGATGGGCTGAGAATAAAAGTTCTCCTAGTGTCCCCCAGTTGCTTCGTAAGATCACGAATCGTGTGCTCCCTGTGTCTATTAAGATGCAGTGTACGCTATGATTTTACCTCGAAGCACCGCTTTAGCTGCTTCTCAGTAAACGCGAGGCCCCACGGACTGAACATCATTCTCAGCAACATAATCCAACCACCCCTGACGTAGATATGTACGAAACTCCCGGTCTTGATAAAGAGCACGGTTCATACGCCAGCGAAACGTGTCCACCCTATCTCCCCACTCTAACTCAACCCACACTGGGGAATGGTCAGAAACATCGGGCGTCCCTATCCCCGCCTGAACAGCTCCCCAAGCCAAAGAGTGCGAAAGCAAGATGTAATCCAGGCGTGCATGGACCCCATGAGGGTGGGAAAAGAACGTATAATCACACCCATCTATGTGATGCAAGCACCAATAATCCACCACCCCCAACTCTTCAATAAGGAAGTTCACCCTTTTCCCTTCATGGCCCTTGAATGGTCTTTTGGGCGGCTTGCAGCCTATCAGCAGGTCTCTAGTGATGTTAAAATCCCCTCCCAGGATTAAGGGATATTCATCAAAGGCAGTCAAACGCACTGCCAAAAGTGTAAAGAATTTGTGTGAATATAAATTAGGTGCGTAAATGTTGCAAAGAGCCACCTGCTTTCCCTGCAATAACCCTGCCACATTGAGAAAACGACCGTCTGGGTCCTGATATAGCTTATGCATCGTGAACACCACATTTTTATTGATCAGTATAGCCACTCCCCGCTGCCTGCTGTTATAAGCGGCAAAGTAGAGATCCCCCACCCAGTCCCTCTTTAGTTTAAGGTGCTCTGCTTTTCCCAAATGAGTTTTTTGTAGAAATGCTATGTCTGTATGCAGTCTCTTAAGCGCCTGTAAGGTTCTAGCTCTTTTTACAGGGGAATGGACACCATCCACATTTAGCGATACCACTTTAAGAGCAACCATGGAGCATCATCAGCAACCGAGGGTCAAACGAGTACACCACTATCCTCAACCTGCCCAGGGGACCTCCCAGCTGAGCCCCCCAGACAAATGTGAAGCTAACAACATATAGCAGAGACTTCTCCCTCCATTCACCCTGCAGTATCACTCTCCCCCCTCGTAACTTATAAGATTTCAATGAACATGTATTACATTTATCCAGGGGTGTGCTGGTAAATTGTTAACAGGGGGCTCTCTCTCACCAGCAAAGTAAAAGAGAATTCAGGAGGGGCCCAAGCCCACATTTTGGGATCTATTTGTTAAAGTAGCCATGGAGAACCGGCTCCCAAAATTCTTAAAAACTTAACAAACGGCTCTCGAGAGCCTGTGAGAGCCTGCTCCAGCACACCACTGCATTTATCCCCCCTAACTCCCCATGTTACCCCTCCCTCTCCAGAAACTAAACCAAGCTCTCCCTTCCCCCCCACTGACAACCCACCAAAGGAACCAACAATACTAGCACACATAACCCATACAAAAGCACAACAAACATTCCCCTTCCTTCACACCACTAACCCTCCCATGCCCCCCACCCCCTTCTATGAGCAGTAAAAGTAAGATCTTTCCAGGAAATATTAATTCTGAATCAGTAACAGACTTAAATGAGCTTAAACGAAACCCTGCTTGAACCAACCAGCTAATAATGAAAGAAGCATGATGTCCAGTATGGCCTTCAGGCCCATCTGAGCGCCAGGCAAAGGCCCATGTTCCTAGTCGCCGTCAGGTTCCTCAACAATATCAGAGTGCGTCAGCACATCAGACCCCTGATCAGCGCGAGTGCGGTACTTTAGAGAGAAATCGTGTATCTCCGCCAATCATTGCTGTTTGTCCACAAATGCGCCCAAAGCTCCATGCTCCATGAAAAATATAGTTTTATTATCGTGCACCACATGCACCTTCATTGGGTACAATAGTGCAAATCTTATTCCTTTGTCAAACAGATGCTTACAATGTCAGCCCATCTGCTTCCTCTGATCAGCAACACTTGCCGAGTAATGTTGGAACAGTAGTAGCTTATGTCCATTGTAGTCAAGCGATTTCCCTCCTCTATGCCTGTAGCACTCGCTCCTTATCCGCATAATTAAGTATTCTGGCCATCAAAGGTCTCGGGCGCTGTTCCTCCTCACGCAGGGTACAAAGTCGGTGAATCCTCTCGACTCTCAGCACCTTGTTTGATTACTGTATGTTCAATTGTTCCGGCAGCCACCGCTCAATGAAGATCCTTTTCTTTTACAGTTTCAGGTAACCCTATGATTCGGAGATTGTTTCGCCTTCCTCTGTTCTCTTGGTCATCGACTTGTTGCATTAGAAGTGCGCATTGTTTCTCAAGCGCCAGAATCTTCATGTCTGCCGTCTCAGCACGAACCTCCTGGCGCAAGATGCGGTCCTCCGCCTGTTGGATACGTGCGCCCTGCCACTCCAAGGAGTCCCAAATTTGATCCACCGACGTTTGCAGCTTAGATAGTTTGTCCTCAAGCACTGCCGATATCTGTTACACTAAGTCTTTAGTGGTCTCCGCCGAGAGACTGGCCTGTGGAGGACTCGCTTGCGTTGCCGCCATCTTGAGGCCCAAGTTCTGTGCGTGGTGCCTTCCTGTCCGCAGGGTCTTCGCGGGCATAACCCCCTTACTCTACTGTTAAAATGGGCTTGAGCTCCGACTCGCTGACCGGACACTTGTAGCCTCACGTAGGGAAGATCTTGCAGGCAAATTAAATAATTTTGGGGTGGCTGGAGCGGAGCTTGGCCAAGAGACGTCCGCTCAGCTGAAGAGCATCACGTGGCCCCCTCCGCAAGTGGACTATATTCACCTAAGGTCTAAATTAACAGCCTTGTGCACAGGTCACATACTGACTTATCACCGCATTTGTGACCCTTATATTCAGTGGTCCTCACACCCTGACCCTTCATTGCTTGATTCTTGAACGGGGTTTTGGAGGGGGGGGGGGTATTGGCTGGGTGTTGGGTGCATGGAGGATGTATTTGAGATTTGTCAACCTTGTTACTGTTTCCTTACTTGGAATTTGTTCCATTGAAGGTACTGTTATTGTACATGCTTTATTTTGTTTTTGATTCAATAAACTTTAAATAATTAAAAAAAAAATCTCCTGAGCCACCCTGGAACCAGTTTCATAGTAAGTGTAAATATGTGTGTGAACATTTGCGTGCTGTTGGTGCTGGCTACATTGCCTTTATAAAATACTAGTAAAAAAGGCCCGTTTCTGACACAAATGAAACGGGCGCTAGCAAGGTTTTCCTCGGAGTGTGTATGTTTGGGAGAGTGTATGTGAGAGTGACTGTTTGAGAGTTAGAGTGAAAGTGTGAGTGTGTGAGAGAGAGAGTGTGTTTGTGAGAATGAGAGTGTGTGCAAGTGTGTATGTGAGACACAGTGTGATAGAGAGTGTGTGTGTGTGCCCATCCATGCTCCTCTGTCCCCTGCCCCCTCCATTCATCCCTATCCAGCATTTTCCCTCTCTGCCTGAGGCCTGCCCTGCAATCCATATCCATCCATGCCCATCTGTCCCCTCCATTCATCCCTATCCAGCAATTCCCCTCTCCCTGAGTCCTGCCCTTCCAATCCATGCCCATCCATGCTCATCTGTCACCTGGCCCCTCCATTTTTCCCTATCCAGCATTTCCCCTCTCTGCCTGAGGCCTGCTCTGCAATCCATATCCATCCATGCCCATCTGTCCCCTCCATTCATCCCTATCCAGCAATTCCCCTCTCCCTGAGTCCTGCCCTTCCAATCCATGCCCATCCATGCTCCTCTGTCACCTGGCCCCTCCATTTTTCCCTATCCAGCATTTCCCCTCTCTGCCTGAGGCCTGCTCTGCAATCCATATCCATCCATGCCCATCTGTCCCCTCCATTCATCCCTATCCAGCAATTCCCTTCTCCCTGAGTCCTGCCCTTCCAATCCATGCCCATCCATGCTCATCTGTCACCTGGCCCCTCCATTTTTCCGTATCCAGCATTTCCCCTCTCTGCCTGAGGCCTGTCCTGCAATCCATATCCATCCATGGCCATCTGTCTCCTCCATTCATCCCTATCCAGCAATTCCCCTCTCCCTGAGTCCTGCCCTTCCAATCCATGCTCCTCTGTCACCTGGCCCCTCCATTCATCCCTATCCAGCAATTCCCCTCTCTGCCTGAGGCCTGCCCTGCAATCCATATGCATCCATGGCCATCTGTGCCCTCCATTCATCCCTATCCAGCAATTCCCCTCTCCCTGAATCCTGCCCTTCCAATCCATGCCCATCCATGCTCATCTGTCACCTGGCCCCTCCATTTTTCCCTATCCAGCATTTCCCCTCTCTGCCTGAGGCCTGCCCTGCAATCTATATCCATCCATGGCCATCTGTCCCCTCCATTCATTCTTATCCAGCAATTCCCGTCTCCCTGAGTCCTGCCCTTCGAATCCATGCCCATCCATGCTCATCTGTCACCTGGCCCCTCCATTTTTCCCTATCCAGCAATTGCCCTCTCTCCCTGAGGCCTGCCCTGCAATCCATTTCCATCCATGCCCATCTGTCCCCTCTATTCATCCCTATCCAGCAATTTCCCTCTCTCCCTGAGTCCTGCCCTCCCAATCCATGGCCATCCATGCTCCTCTGTCCCCTGCCCCCTCCATTTATCCCTTTCCAGCAATTGCCCTCTCTTCCTGAGCCCTGCCATCCCAATCCATGCCCATCCATGCTCCTCTGTCCCCTGCCGCCTCCATTCATCCTTTTGCAGCAAGTCCCCTGTCTCCCTTTCATGACCCCCCTTGCATCCATGCTCCTCTCTCTCCCATGTCCCAGCCTGGGCCGCCCTCTTCTTCCCCCCCCCCCCTTCGCATCCATGCTGTCGTTTCTCCCCTGCCCTGCCGCTCCCATTGTTGTTCTTTAGTGGCCACCCTCTTCTCTCCCCTCAACATGGTTGTTTTGGTTTTTTTTTTCTTGTTTTTAAATTTACCTCCGTGCCGGTTCCGGCAGCGAAGCGTCAGGGAAGAAGGCGGCGCTCCCGACGTCTAGGTTTCCCTTCGCTGTGTTCCGCCTTCTTTTGACGTCATCCTTGACGTCAGAAGAAGGCGGAACACAGCGAAGGGAAGGCTAGACGTCGAGAGCGCCGCCTCCTTCCCTGACGCTTCGCTGCCGAGCGTTGCGATTGGTTGAGTGTCATTGCTCCGCCCTCGACGTCATCACGTTTGACGCGTGGGCGGGGCAGACACAATTTGATCTCACCCCCTTCACTTTAGAATGTTGGCTAACAGAGGCTTCATTAGAACGTTGGAGGTGCGTTTTATATAGAGAGATTCTCCAAATAGGTGTTTCTTAGACTTTCAACATAGGTGCCCTATTTTAAAATTAACTCTCACATATAATGCTAATGTATGTATGAATAGAGGGAAAATAAAATAAGATGATTTGGAGTTAGCAAAATTCTAAGAGTGTATTTCAATAACATTATATATTTTAATTTTGTTTTTATGAGTTCTGTCTTCTTATGGAATTATAAGCTTTGCTGTATCTTACATAGAATTAAATTGTTAATTGTTCTTGAATAAATTGATTCTTTGGTACTCTTCATGATTAATATTTTGAGTGTCTCTTTTACTTTGAGTTGCATATGAGGAGCCAGATGTAATTTCTTGAAAAGTATTGTAGTAGTAATAGATTGCCTAAAGTTAGGTGTTGTTATTGGGGGTGGGGGTGCAGAATTCCCTGGGCCCAGCCTCCAGGGGGGGCCTGGTGCCGGGGTCTGTCTCCTGCCCCTGTCGGGACCTGGGTGGGGGGCGGTGGTGGCTTGAGCGAGTGAGGGGCGGCGGCAGCAGCTGCATCCTGAGTGGAGGGGGTGGTGGCTGCAGTGGTCCTGCCCCAGGCCTGGCTCTGTCTCTCGACGGCCCTGGTTGAGATGAGGCACACTAAGCAGATTCTATAATGGCAGTTGCATGTGCACTTGTTGTTATAGAATACTAGTGTAAGTGTGCATTTACGTGCCTAACTTTAGGCGCAAGTGTTCAACTTATAGAATACCAAATAAGAGCAGTTACCAGTTATAGCCAATAATTTATTTATTTATTTAACACATTTATACCCCACATTTTCCCACCAGTTGCAGGCTCAATGTAGCTTACACAATATCATGGAAAGGCTACGGTTCGGTAAAATATCATTAAACAAACTTATAGTAAAATAGAAATCGTAAACGTATCGTATAAAACAACAGAGATAATAGAGGATAATAAAAGATCAAATAATTGGTTGTTAAGGCCAGTTAGCATTGAATCTATTAAATTATGCATTCCACTGACCTTATTCTGTAAATTGCACGTTCAATTTGGGCACACTTTTATAAAACTAGGGGGTATGCTCATTGTTAAACCTGTTTCATTTTTGTTAGAATAATTCTGCACCCATTGTCTAAGGAAAATTTCTTTTTTACTTCTTTTTTTCACCTAGTCTATAGTTTCCGCAGACATGGATTTGAACCAGCTTGAAGCGTTCCTGACTGCCCAGACCAAGAAACAAGGTGGAATCACAGAAGATAATGCCAGAGTTATCGCAAAGTTTTGGAAGAATCATAAGATAAATATTCGAGACAGTCTAATCACTCGGTCCAAGTGGGATAACTCTCTAAAGGCCATAAACTGGAGAGTTGACTTAAAATCTCAATCCCGGCACATAGATCATGGCAATACCCCTGTTGCTATAGCAGAGATTCAACTGGGAAAAAATGGGCAGGTAAGCTAGGACATATTTAAAAAAATGCTTTTCATATGAATAAGTGATATAGTTGAATTAATTACTCTGTGTACAAAGGGTAATTCATGTGCATACCAATATTAATTTGAGCTAGGTGGATTTAGGATTACCTTTCCTCCAGGAGATTTTTTACTATCATGTTGAATATTCACAGTGAGATTCACAATTTAGAAGTGTTGTTTGCTTTCAGTGTAATGTAGAAAGATGTGGATTAATGAATATTTATAATTAATGGCATTTATTTTTGTGTCTCAACTTTGTTGGATGATACTAATTTTAGAGATGTCAATATATGAGAATGAAAGGTGTCAGTTGAAAGCATTTCTACTCTGTGTTCCCTCCTTAACAATAAAACTAAATGTTAATTGTGGTCAAAAGGTCTGGATTTATCCAGACATTAAAAAATTAACTCAAGAAAGATGGAAAGCATTTCTTGCAACGAGACAAGAGACTAAAGATATTGAGGCATCTTTCTTGCTATCCTCTCCATACAAGTGTTTAGTCAAATATGGTGAGACTAGTTTTGTCTTTTTTTTAGCTCATTGATGTCACTGAGTGCGAATTTTATAATGGAAGTTCCATGCAGAACTGCTGGCATAGAATGCTAGCATAAGGTCATAGTTTCACACCTAACTTTATGGGGAGGGGAGCACTTACACCATGTCAAAGGCTGGTGTAAGTGCTTGTGCCTAGCTATTGGCAGTTAGGCATCTAATGCCTAGGATTCTATAACCTGCCCGCGTATCCCATAGGCACACCCCTGACTTGTCCATGCCCTTTCCATGGCCATGCCCCCCTAGAAGTTGCATGTGACAGAAATTGCACACACAGTATCTAGCATAGTGAATAAGGTCAGTTAATGCCAATAATTTATTTATTTTTTCTTATATCCTACACTATCCAAAAATTAATACAGTTCAATGTGGTTTACAGTTAACAAACAGGATTACATTCACAAAGATTCTATATAGCTTACATTTAACGATAAGATTTTATTCACAAAGATAAAACCTCAATTTCTTGAACTCATTCTTAGTAAAAAAAAAATTTCTTAAAATACATGTTTTTAGGTTTTTACAGAATAGTAGATAATTATTAATTCCTCTTATTTGCTTTGGAATTAGGTTCTTCAATTTGGACCCCAGTTAGTTTAGATTTGCCATGTGAACTGACTTATAAACCATATTTTCACAGCTAGGGAGATGAAGAAGAAAATAGTCTCTTGTTTTTGGGTCTGCATTCCTCCTTGATAGATTAATTAAGTCCATCATATAGTCTGGTGCCATCCCAAACAAAATTTAAAAAACATTAATCGTGTGCTGATTGGGAGCCAGTGCAATGTAAGGAATAAAGGGGCTACCCTTTCTTACTTCGATACCCTGAAAATCAAGTGGGCTGCTGTGTTTTGAACTGTCTGTAACATTTTGATCACAGATTCCTTTCTCTCCACATGTACTACAATAGTCAATCTGTGATGGTACCATTGTTTGTACTAATAATTGGAATGATTGGTTAGTGAAATAATCTCTAATCCTTTTTCATTTCCAAAAAAATCTTTAAAATTTTAGTTATTACAGCAGATGTATGATTTTCGAAAGACAAATGCTGGTCAAAGATTATTGCTAAGATTTTTAACTGGGTTTCATTTGGATATATTATTTTGTTGATTTTGAAATTAGGATAAGAAATTTGACAATGTAAACAGGAAATAACCAAAAATGTTGTTTTGTCTCTATTCAATTTAAGTTTGAAGGTCGTAGCCCATATTTCCATGATATTGACCTGTTTTGACTGTATCCAGTATTTTAGATAAATCATTTTTAAAAGGAATATAAATAGTAACATCATCTGTGTATATGAAAAGATTAAATCCCAACATAGCTAGTTTCCTTCCTAGTGGGGCCATCATGACATTGAACAAAATTGAGGAGATAGGAGAGCCCTGGGGTACTTCGCATTCTGATGTCCATGGGTTCAAAATGACATTATTTATCTCTATTTCTTAAGAAACTCCTGAGCCATGTGTACAAAGCACCACTAATCCCAAAATGATCTAGTAGGCTCATTAATATGAAGTGGTCCACTACATAAAATGCACTGGTCATATCAAATTGTAGTAGCAAATGTTTTTGCACCTTGCTAATTGTACTTCTAAATCTTGTTACAAGCATATCTAAAACAGTTTCGGTGCTAAATTGTGGACTAAAACCAGATTGGGATTCATGCAGAATTGAATGGTGTGATAGGTACTCCATCAGTTGTTGAGCTACCAAACCTTCCATGGTCTTGGTCAATAGTGGAATTGAAGCAACTGTCTATATTTAGAAACCTTATTTCTTTTAGCCATGTTATTCTTAGGAATAGGTGTAAGTATAATGTTTTCTTTATCAGCCGGAAATAGACCAATAGAAAACATAAAAACTAACCCACCTGTTTACTAAGCGATGCTGTGTCGGCATCAGCGCAAGGCAGCCGCTAGTGTGGCTTAATAAACAGGGGTGTAAGTGTTGAATAATATATTCTATGAACCAGTTGGTGATTCCTTCATGATATCATTTGGGCATCCATTTAGTAAACAAATTACATGCACATATGTTAGTAAGAGTGATTTCACTAAAGAGGTCGAAGGTAGCTTAAAGGAGGACTGTATCCTATCTGCTATGACAGGCCCATCTAACTTCTCGCAGTCATATAGAAAATCATGTATGGCCATTTGTGGGCTGATGAGATCTCTTCTGATATTTTAATCTTGTTTTCAAAGTAGTGTGCAAGCTTGTCTGTAATCTCAGTTGACATAGTTAGATTTTGGGTGTACGTTAAACTGTTCAAGAGCCCCATAAATCCTTTTAACATTAGCACAATCTAATCCTACATACTTGCCATAATATTCTGCTTTGGTCCTTTTTAGCTCATGTTTATAGTTTCTTAAGGCCTTTTTTCACAATCTTTTTGTTCACTTCTGATTTATCTTTTGACCATTTTCTTTCTAATTTTCTGCACAGCGTTTTCATAGCTTTGTTTTATACCAGAGACATCTTTGCTTCTTTGATCTAGTTTTAGTTTTGTATGGGGCTAGTTTGTCCAGAGTTTGCTTACTGATGTTATCCCAATTCCACATAAAGTCTATATAATTGGAATATTTTATTTGTTATCTGCATTGTTGACCAGAATGATTATGCATCTATTTCCCTCTGGTTATAAATTCTTGTGTGGATTCTTGCTTCCTATACTTTCCATTTTCTTTCTAGTTCAGAGTGAAACTTAATTTACTATGGTCTGACCATATTACCTGCTCCCAATTGTGATTTTCTATGATATCGCTGTTATTTTCTAAAAACCTGTAAACTAGTAGATTTAGTAGATGGCCTTTTGAATGGGACCTGGTAGCTTGTAGTAAGATGAAGTTCCATAGATTTAAAAAGTTCATTAGATCTGATGTCTCGGAATCCACACAATTTTCTAAATGTTCTAATGTCACCCAGTAGGATTATGTTTGAAAAATTGGTGCAGATGTTTGAAATTAATTCCAAGAATTCAGCTTGAACACTATTCCAGCTACCTGGGAGTCGATGAAATAATACATAGCAAAGTTGCCTTTTAGTGTTTCATCATTCATCTCGCAATCTATCATTTCTGGTGAGGGGGATAAATATTCAGTAAACAAGTCTACCTTAAAGAAAGATTTATAAATTAGAGCTACCCCTCCACCTTTTTTTTGTGCCTAGTTAGGTGAGCTACAGTGGGGGAAATAAGTATTTGATCCCTTGCTGATTTTGTAAGTTTGCCCACTGACAAAGACATGAGCAGCCCATAATTGAAGGGTAGGTTATTGGTAACAGTGAGAGATAGCACATCACAAATTAAATCCGGAAAATCACATTGTGGAAAGTATATGAATTTATTTGCATTCTGCAGAGGGAAATAAGTATTTGATCCCCCACCAACCAGTAAGAGATCTGGCCCCTACAGACCAGGTAGATGCTCCAAATCAACTCGTTACCTGCATGACAGACAGCTGTCGGCAATGGTCACCTGTATGAAAGACACCTGTCCACAGACTCAGTGAATCAGTCAGACTCTAACCTCTACAAAATGGCCAAGAGCAAGGAGCTGTCTAAGGATGTCAGGGACAAGATCATACACCTGCACAAGGCTGGAATGGGCTACAAAACCATCAGTAAGACGCTGGGCGAGAAGGAGACAACTGTTGGTGCCATAGTAAGAAAATGGAAGAAGTACAAAATGACTGTCAATCGACAAAGATCTGGGGCTCCACGCAAAATCTCACCTCGTGGGGTATCCTTGATCATGAGGAAGGTTAGAAATCAGCCTACAACTACAAGGGGGAACTTGTCAATGATCTCAAGGCAGCTGGGACCACTGTCACCACGAAAACCATTGGTAACACATTACGACATAACGGATTGCAATCCTGCAGTGCCCGCAAGGTCCCCCTGCTCCGGAAGGCACATGTGACGGCCCGTCTGAAGTTTGCCAGTGAACACCTGGATGATGCCGAGAGTGATTGGGAGAAGGTGCTGTGGTCAGATGAGACAAAAATTGAGCTCTTTGGCATGAACTCAACTCGCCGTGTTTGGAGGAAGAGAAATGCTGCCTATGACCCAAAGAACACCGTCCCCACTGTCAAGCATGGAGGTGGAAATGTTATGTTTTGGGGGTGTTTCTCTGCTAAGGGCACAGGACTACTTCACCGCATCAATGGGAGAATGGATGGGGCCATGTACCGTACAATTCTGAGTGACAACCTCCTTCCCTCCGCCAGGGCCTTAAAAATGGGTCATGGCTGGGTCTTCCAGCACGACAATGACCCAAAACATACAGCCAAGGCAACAAAGGAGTGGCTCAGGAAGAAGCACATTAGGGTCATGGAGTGGCCTAGCCAGTCACCAGACCTTAATCCCATTGAAAACTTATGGAGGGAGCTGAAGCTGCGAGTTGCCAAGCGACAGCCCAGAACTCTTAATGATTTAGAGATGATCTGCAAAGAGGAGTGGACCAAAATTCCTCCTGACATGTGTGCAAACCTCATCATCAACTACAGAAGACGTCTGACCGCTGTGCTTGCCAACAAGGGTTTTGCCACCAAGTATTAGGTCTTGTTTGCCAGAGGGATCAAATACTTATTTCCCTCTGCAGAATGCAAATAAATTCATATACTTTCCACAATGTGATTTTCCGGATTTAATTTGTGATGTGCTATCTCTCACTGTTACCAATAACCTACCCTTCAATTATGGGCTGCTCATGTCTTTGTCAGTGGGCAAACTTACAAAATCAGCAAGGGATCAAATACTTATTTCCCCCACTGTATGTTATAACTTGGAGGACGTAGTTCCATCAAGATTGGATTGTCTTTGAGATGTAACCATGTTTCTGATATAAACAGACAAGTGTTTTTCTTCTAGCCATTTTCTGGTTCTCTCAGCCTTATTAACAACTGATCTGATGTTTATATAGTCTATGAGTATTGGTATAAAAGTTTCATTAGTAGCAGTATTGCATTTTACATTAACCAACTGTCTGTACACATTAGATTTCCTGTGTTTTGTACCATTAGAATAGCCATCTGGACCTGTCCCTAAAACAGAAACTGACAAATTGCTTGCTATTGTGCTAAAGTTGTTTTCACTAGACCACCCATCTTGACACCTGAGACACCGTCTGATTGAAGTTAGTACAGGAATCTTGCTCCAGTCTAAGCGCAGCAACTTGCATCCCAGCTATCCATAATAATAGCAACTGGTATAATAGCCATTTCCCTAAACTTGCCATAAGGGAATGTACAGACATTAATAACAATACATTACAATTTGCTCACAGAAAGGCTAGCCTCACCCATTAAAGTCCCACCTCTGAACTTGCACAAGAAGCTGGGCACAAAGGGGCTGGGTATGCCCCTTTGGCGCAACATCCCAGGAGGTGGCACAAATTTTAACTGTTTAGTTAATGATGTCACCCGCTAGTGTCAGGCTTTGAGTTGCCACTCTCTGCCTGCTCGATGGAACTGCTCTCTCAATTTACAGAGATCTGGCAGGCAGAGGAGTTGGAGCAGATGCTAAACTCAGGAGGCGACTTGCTTTTGAGTTGCTCAGTTAATGTCACCCGCCAGTGTCTGGCTTTGAGGTGCTGCTTTCTCCTTCTGCCCACTCGATGGAACTGCTCTCCTGATTTACAGTGGAGCTGGCAGACAGAGGAGCTGGAGCAGATAACACTAATTAACAGCCAATTATTAAATTAAATTGTGTGCACAACTGACCTTATTCTATAAATTGGGCACCCAACTTTGTCGACCAAGCGTAAGATTGGGCACTCATTTTTATAGAATTAGGGGAATTGTGCAAGGATATCACTAGGACAGCGTTTTTCAACCGGTGTGCTGCGGCTTCTCCCCAGGTGTACAGAGGAGTCTTCGGGAATCCTGCAGGAATCCCCTCCAGGTCATAGGCATCTCTACGGGGTAGCAAATGCCACCCCAAAAAACTGTCTTGACACCCCAAAGAGAATCATTGCATTTCCCCACAGGTCTGGATTCACCTCACTATCTTCCTCCTCCCACCTCTCAGGTCTCTTTCCTCTCTGCCACAGTGTCACAAACTTTGAGGTTGCTGGCAGATATTAGAACAGGCCTTCCTCTAGCCAGCCCGGGGGTCCTTCCTTTTGACACAACTTCTTTTTGATGCATGGGAGGGACGATACAGAGGGAAAGCCTCCGGATGGCCAGAGGAAGGCCTGTTGTAATAGCTGCTGACAACCACAAAGTTTGTAGAATTGCAGCAGAGAGGAGAAAGAGGCTTTAGGGGTGGGAGATCAAAGTAGGGAAACATATTAGACCCGCGGAAGGGAACGTGGGTCGGGAAAAGGAGAAACAATACCACAGAGGAAAATCAGTGAAATATTGCACATATGGGGAAGGGGAGACAGGATACACATGAAGGGAAGGGAAGGGAAAAGGGGAGACGGGCTACACATGAAGGGAAGGGAAGAGGGGAGATGGGTTACACATGAAGGGAAGAGGGGAGATGGACTACACATGAAGAGGAAGGGAAGGAAAAAGGAGATGGAGCTACACATGAAGGGAAAGGAAGAGGGGAGATGGGCTACACATGAAAGGAAGGGGAGAGATGGGCTACTCATTAAGGGAACAGAAGAGTGGAGACAGGAGATGGGATATACATGAAGGGAAGAGGGGAGACGGGCTACACATGACAGGAAGGGACGAGGAGAGACGGGCTACACATGAAGGGAAGAGGGGAGACGGGCTACATATGAAAGGAAGGGAAGAAGGGAGGTGGGCTACATATGAAGGGAAGGAAAATGGAGAGACAGACTACATATGAAGGGAAGGAAAGGGAAGGCAGAAAACAAGATAGATTTGTGAAGGAGGCAGAGAAATTGAAGAAGGCTAAATGTCAAAGATCAGTGCCAAACAGATATAGGGCAGGGCAGGAGATGAGAAAAGACATAGCAATTGGAAAGGAGGCCCTGGAAACAAAGTTAAAAACACAGAGGAAAACAGAGCCAAAGGTTGGGAACAAGATGATTGGAATAATAAAATTACCAGACTACAAAGGTAGGAAAAATGATTTTATTTTCAGTTTAGTGGTTAAATTATGTCGGTGTTGAGAATTTACATCTGTCAACTTTATTTTTGTACTGTACAGAAGGATATGCATTTCTTTCTATTTCTCTGGTGTTCCACAACATGTATCTCTGCTTTCAGTTTTTGTCTGCATGTTTTTTTGTGGTTCCCTATTTTGTATCAGGTGAGAGTCATGTTTTGCATTTGTAACAC
The DNA here is from genome assembly GCF_901765095.1 of Microcaecilia unicolor. NCBI lineage: Eukaryota > Metazoa > Chordata > Amphibia > Gymnophiona > Siphonopidae > Microcaecilia > Microcaecilia unicolor. The sequence goes on along the minus strand of NC_044033.1, from coordinate 90,409,054 downwards.
TACAGTTCTTAGTGTAGGGATCATCACTGTAGAAGGAAATCATTATTCAGTACTTGTTTCTTGTGCAGAAGGCTTGTCTGTCTTCTGTGCATAAGCCATCAGTACAGAAACTGAGTATATAGCACACCAGGGATGTTAGCACAGCTGGATTCTTCACAGAAACTGCATCCAGACCATAAATTAAGCTCAGTGCAGAAGTCATCAACACAGATATCTGAGCAATGGCTCCACACAGAACATGCATCACAGAAATTTTTAGCACAAGTAGATCTTGTTCTATACCACAACAGCATACAGAGCTGAAGATTTTTCAGTGGAGAAAAGGTCTGCACAGAGCACAGTCTTAACCCTAGTGTCACAGATACTGGTTCCAAAGGCAGATGACTATTCCTTAGTCCCCTATCAGGGAGCTTAGGTTCTAATATCTTACACAGATTGTATGAAAAAAAGCTTTGAAGTTTGTCTGGTTTTCCTAGATATGTCAAAGCCTTTGCCTATATAGATATCAATAAGACCAGTATTAGGAGCTTCCTCAGAAGCTCTGAGGTACTTACACAGAGGATACTCTATCCTTGGTGCTATACCAGCCAGGGGAGAGGAGCTATTTGAAGAGTTATTCTTGTCACCAGACTAACCAGGAGCAACTCCTCACCATGATAAACATCTGGAGACCATAGGTCTGACCAGATCAGTCCAAGATGAAGACTTCTGTCCCAATAGACCCAGAACTGCAAACAATGATGTGGCAGAATCTAGTTTATTGTGCTAGCTACAAAATTAGACTATAGTCATAAAATGCAAGCAAACCCAAAGTCTGACACAGTGCAGTTGCCACATCATTCCATAGTAGTGGAGTACGCCTTGCAGAAAGCAAAGAGGCATATTTTCAAAGTACTTAGCCATCCAAAGTTCCATAGGTTTCTATAGAACTTTGGAAGGCTAAGTGCTTTGAAAATATGCCTCAAAGTATGCCAAGGACCACACTAACTCTGTACCAGAAAAAAATGTCCAAAAACACTGGGTCTTAGAAGAAAAATAAAAGGCAGAATTTTAGAATTCTGGCCCACTAACTTTATAAGTACTTGACTTGATTTTTTTCGTAAAAACCTAAATCAAAGTGATTTTTAACCAGCCAGAAATGGCTCCTGGCCAGTTAAATTGCTTGTTCGGGGCTAAGTGGTGATTTTCAGCAGCACTTAACTGGTTAGTGCTGCTGAAAATGACCATTAGAGCCTGATGCAAAAATCAACTATTTTAGGATTGTTCTGGGGCTGAATCAGCACTTGGCCGGTTAAGTGCCAATATTCAGCACTTAACTAGCCAAGTTCATCACATAAATAGGACCTACATAAAAGTTAATCCTATCTTTATACAGTGCCGCGTAGCTGATTAAGAGGCAGATGCACTAAAGCTTAATGAGCCTTTAATGACCCTCCAACGAGGAAAATTTGATCCGTTGCATGCATCAAAGGGCTTTTACCGAGGAAGCTAGCAGCTAACGAAAACGGAATGGAGATGAGCAATTAGTGTGAAAACCCCATTGAAACGAGATGCACTAACCTTTTCCGATTGCCTTTAAGCAGGAAAAAGGCAGGAAATCTAACGAGAGGTCTGGACCTCTCGTTAGTACAGCTCTGTGCCAGGAAAAATCGTAAAGTGAAAAAACAAACAAACTGTGAGCCAATCCCAGCGCATTAGCAGAGCTAATAGCGCTGTGATTGGTCAAAAGGAAACTGAAAGGCACAATCCATAAACAGAAGCCTCTACAAGCCCCAAGGAGTTCAAAAATAGTCTGATGTGCCTTGGATTGATTCCTACAGCAGCAACTGGGGATTTTTTTTTTAACTCCCTAGTTGACAGGACATGGAAAGTCTCATGAACATCAGGCAAGGAAGGTCAAAGCAATAGAAGCCTCATTCAGCAGCAGTGAGCCATGAAACGAAGCTATTACTTGGCTGCAAGTTACAGATTGAATAAATAAAACACACTGAACCACCTGAGAATGCTTTCAACCCTGTTGTCGTACAGCCCCGGCCCCCCTCCCTTCCTCACTACTCTGTCTCCCCTTAGCTCTGCCTCCCGACATACTCCACCCTGTGCCCCGCCCCCTCTTGGGGTCGTCGCCGCCATTCCTCTCCTCCGACGTCAGACAGGGGTGGGCCCAGGAGGAGAGAGACGCGCGACCGAAGCTGGGCGAAGGCAGGCATCGGCTTTCTTCTTGCCCGTGCAGCGCCTTCGGACAGAGGAGAGAGGCGCTGCACGGGCCCGGTAAGAGGGAGGGGGGCCCGATGGAGGAGGGGAATGGCGGCGATGACCCCAAGAGGGGGCAGGGCACAGGGCGGAGGATGTCGGGAGGCGGAGCTGAGGGGAGACAGAGTAGTGAGGAAGGGAGGGGGCCGGGGCTGCTAAAGGTATGTTTGCTTTTTAATTTAGAATGCAGGGGGAAGTGGGGGAGGGGGGAACGGCGACCTCGGGCGGGGGGGGGGGGGGGCAAGGACGGCCATACAGGACGCTCCTGATGAGCGCCTTTGCCCCCTCCCGACCCTTATTTTATTTTTGTTTTGATTTGGGAGCCATGTGCTTGTGTTTTGACTGTTTGTGGCATGCGCAGAGCAGCTAACATAACGCTTGGCTGCTCTGCGCATGATTTGGGGGCCGATTACCGATGTGTATTGTGCTTCTTTGATACATTGTACGTTTCAATACCAATCTCAGCATGTGTGACTTTTTTTTTTTGGTGCATTCTTCGTTTTTTTTAAATCGTTAGAGACTTTAACGATTTAGATTTTTTTATGTTTGGTTGCTGCATCTGCCTCTAAGTGCTGATTATCACATTGAACGGCTATAGTGTAGTTGCCTTTGTAAACCCAAAAATGCAGCGCAGAGCCTGGACATGGCCCGATATTGAATTTCCAGGCACAACAATGGTGGCGGAGAGTAAAACACTGAGTGCTACTGGCTGAATATTGACCCCTTTGTTTAGTTTAGCATTTTAATTATGTATTATAATTAGCTGTGTTAACATTTTTCTCTTGTTTATTTTTATTGTTATACTAATTAAGGAGCCCTTTTACTAATCTGTGTTGGTTTTACCATCTGTGTGCACTTACTGCACGGTAATTATTTTTTTTGTTTTGGGAGGAGAGTGTTGGGGTAGAGAATGGGCTTCGATGTGGTATTCAGCTATCACACTGACAATGCAGTCTGTTGTATGAGCCTCTACTGCCTCTAAAATAATAGATGATATGGGCTCCCATGTTAATTGTTTTTTGGCCATGCTAACGTTAGTGCATAGTCAAAAAAAATATATATATAATAGAAAAAGGCCGATTTTACGGCCGCTCTAGAAATGAGGTTAGCATGCGGGAACGACCTGTGTAAGGGCATACTAAGACCATTTTTTAAGTTCAGCGTAGTAAAAGGTCCCCTAAGTTTTGTTTTGTGTTATGAATGTTTGGTTGTTAGATATTTGTAGCATAATGGTAAGTGGGCTATAAATATTTTATAAGGAAATAAAATGAAAATAGGTGTCTGTACCTAGGCAGAGGAGGTTTTACTGATCTCAAGGACCCAGCCCATGTCCAGAAGCTGCTGACAGCAGGACCCAGGGCTGCCCTTGTCTCTGTCTTACTATTCCAGAGGGGAGAATAGCACCTGTAGGAAGTAAAAAGTATAGAAATGCAAATATACAATTTTAAAAAAAGCAAAATGAATAAGCATAAACGTAAGAACTAGACAAAATACTAAAGAGCAACCTAGGGGGAAAACAGTAAGCAAATGTAAGCATAAGAGGAAAAAATTCCTTGACATCTAAAAGGTTTTGGTGGACATTTAAGTTTCTAATATATTTTACCATCCCTATCTTGCAGTTTGTTTTGGTGGTGTTGGGGGGGGGGGGGGTTGTAGCTATTATGACAGTGTTGGATGGCCCTTTATACTTAGAGCCCTATAGTGATAGTTGGACCATTGTGCTTTCATGCAGACATTACTACTACTACTACTATTTAGCATTTCTATGGCGCTACAAGGCATACGCAGCGCTGTACAAACATAGAAGAAAGACAGTCCCTGCTCAAAGAGCTTACAATCTAATAGACAAAAAATAAATAAAGTAAGCAAATCAAATCAATTAATGTGAACGGGAAGGAAGAGAGGAGGGTAGGTGGAGGCGAGTGGTTACAAGTGGTTACGAGTCAAAAGCAATGTTAAAGAGGTGGGTTTTCAGTCTAGATTTAAAGGTGGCCAAGGATGGGGCAAGACGTAGGGGCTCAGGAAGTTTATTCCAGGCGTAGGGTGCAGCGAGATAGAAGGCGCGAAGTCTGGAGTTGGCAGTAGTGGAGAAGGGAACAGATAAGAAGGATTTATCCATGGAGCGGAGTGCACGGGAAGGGGTGTAGGGAAGGACGAGTGTGGAGAGATACTGGGGAGCAGCATAGTGAATACATTTATAGGTTAGTAGAAGAAGTTTGAACAGGATGCGAAAACGGATAGGGAGCCAGTGAAGGGTCTTGAGGAGAGGGGTAGTATGAGTAAAGCGACCCTGGCGGAAGATGAGACGGGCAGCAGAGTTTTGAACCGACTGGAGAGGGGAGAGGTGACTAAGTGGGAGGCCAGCAAGAAGCAGATTGCAGTAGTCTAAACGAGAGGTGACAAGGGTGTGGATGAGGGTTTTGGTAGAGTGCTCGGAAAGAAAGGGGCGGATTTTACGGATGTTGTAAAGAAAGAAACGACAGGTCTTGGCGGTCTGCTGGATATGAGCAGAGAAGGAGAGAGAAGAGTCAAAGATGACCCCAAGGTTTCGAGCTGAGGAGACAGGGAGAATGAGAGAGCCATCAACAGAAATAGAAAACGGGGGGAGCGGGGAGGTGGGTTTGGGGGGGAAAATGAGAAGCTCGGTTTTGGTCATATTTAATTTCAGGTGGCGTTGAGACATCCAGGCAGCAATGTCAGACAAGCACGCTGAAACTTTGGTTTGGATGCAAGGTGAGATATCAGGGGTAGAAAGGTAGATTTGGGAGTCATCAGCATAGAGGTGGTAGGAAAAGCCATGGGATGAGATTAATGAACCAAGGGAAGAAGTGTAGATAGAAAAGAGGAGGGGACCAAGAACAGAACCCTGAGGTACACCGACAGGCAGAGGGATAGAAGTAGAAGAGGATCCACCAGAGTGAACACTAAAGGTGCGGAGGGAGAGGTAGGAAGAGAACCAGGAAAGGACAGAGCCCTGGAATCCAAGTGAGGACAGGGTATCGAGAAGTATGCTGTGATCGACAGTGTCAAAAGCAGCGGAAAGATCAAGAAGAATGAGGATGGAATATTGACCTCTGGATTTAGCCAGTAATAGGTCATTGGAGACTTTAGTAAGCGCAGTTTCAGTTGAGTGGAGAGGGCGAAAACCAGATTGTAATGGGTCAAGAATAGCATGTGAGGAGAGAAAATCAAGGCAGCGGCGGTGAACAGCACGCTCAAGTAATTTGGAGAGAAAAGGAAGGAGGGAGATGGGTCGGTAATTAGAGGGACAAGTAGGGTCAAGTGAAGGCTTCTTAAGGAGAGGTGTGACCACAGCATGTTTAAAGGAAGCAGGGACAGTCGCAGTGGAAAGTGAGAGGTTGAGAATGTGACAGATAAAAGGAATAAGAGTAGGAGAGATGGCATTAAGAAGGTGGGTGGGAATGGGATCAGAGGAACAGGTGGTACATTTTGAGGAAGAAAGGAGAAGTGTAGTTTCCTCAATAGTAACTTCAGGAAAGGAGGAAAGGGAATGAGGGGAAGGAGAGAGAGGGGAACGGACTAGTGGAGGGAGAGCTGGTGAGGTAGAGAAAGCAAGGTTTATCTTTTGAACCTTGTTGTGAAAGAATTCAGCAAGGGTCTGAGGAGATAATGAAGGGGGAGTTGGGGGAGGGGGCACCTTGAGGAGAGAGTTCAATGTGGTGAAGAGAAGTCGAGGATTAGAGCCAAGAGAGTTGGTCAGTTGGATATAATAATCCTGTTTGGCACGTAAGAGAGCAGATTGGAAGGAGGTCAGCATGAACTTAAAGTGTAAGAAATCAGCAAGGGCCCGAGATTTCCGCCAGAGGCGTTCGGCGGAGCGGGTACAGGAACGTAGGTAGCGGATATTAGAAGTCAGCCAAGGTTGGGGTTTTGTACGCCTTACAGGGCGGGTCATCAAAGGTGCAAGAGTGTCTAAGGCAGAGGATAGAGTATTGTTGTAAGACATGATAGCAGATCTGCCTTTACTAGTCAACCTGAAGATTTCGAAAGTGCACACTTTTTTTTGTTTCAGCTGTGGCTTTTTATTTAATGAAAATCTGATGTAATGATAAGTCTAGGATATCGGAGGTCTTTTTCTCCTTTTAATTAATAATTGAGATGAAGAAAAATTGTTATTGAAATATACAGCACTTTGCATTTTTTTACAAGTTGTGTTTGAGACAGTTTTGTGCAAAGGAACTTTGAGTATGTATAACTGTTGTTAAAGGGAACGTGTCTCAATATTTTCCGTCATATACCTCTGCTTTGGGTATTATTTAGGATCATCAGTGAAGCTGAGTTTCAACCATATGAGCCATAGAGTGCTGAGGATGCCCTTGTAGCTGGCTAGTGAAATTTAAGTAAGAAGTGTTGTCTTACCAGTTAATTGTGCTATATTGTAGCATTAGGGACCTGGGAATATTCATCTTGCTATCGATTAGAAGAAATAGGAAAAACAACAGGTTCAGTCTAGATAGCTAAAAGATTGGACGGGGTGTGGGAGTAGGGGCAGAGTTACAGACCAAGGTAGAATTTTTGACCTCCTGTGTTGATGTGGAAACCAGTCAGCCCTCATATATCTTCTGCTATTCAGAGAAAGAAATGTTCCAGTTTTTAATTATGTTGATTGAGTTGTCATTGACCCAAGCCTTGCTCCATAAAAGACTTTGGTTGTGGTTGGTAGGAATGAACTTTGTCCTTCAAGTCAAATTAGAAGGAAGAGGGTAGGATGCAATGTGCTGCTAACTTAGCAACAGATTGTGTACAATCGGGTTGACCTGATTAAGTAGATAATGGTAGTAGATTTTGCACCCTGCTCAATATTTTGATTAATTCCAATGATAACTGTTTTTTGTTTTTAATGTAATAAAAGGCTCAGTGAAAGGCTTTTTATAATTCAGACATGTCAGATAGTGCCTACTGTTAGGGAAAATTCGAACAATTAATTATAGCAAAACAACAATGTTGTTTAGGTTAATGGCTGTTATTAGCCTTAAAACAAGAACAGGATAAGGCTGGCCTGTTGGACTTTATGCATGATTGTAGATCATTCACCAGCTGATTTCATTTAGTTGTCATTGCCTTGTGAGATTAGTGTTAGAAGTAGGTACCTGATATGTTTTTAGAAATTTGGTTATGGACACAGTTGATCCCAGCTGGTTTTGGCTACGGCCCAGTGAAAAAGGACACAGTTGCTTCTCCCATTCACCTAAGGCCTTCAGAAATGTGATGGGGTTGCATAAATTATATTTCCTTACTTCTAACTGCACAAGGAAGAACTTAGCTGCCTGGGGGGGGGGGGGGGGGGGGGTGAAATGCATAAATAGCTTAATTTTGGTTTTACCCTGCTAAGTTTGAATCAGACCTATTCAGTTGTTGTTAACTGTGCCACATTATCTGCCAGATTAAGAGTTAATGCATAGGAAAAAACATGTCAATAAAGGTGAGCTGGTTAACTTGAAGGGGCATAATCGAAAGGGGTGCCCAAGTTTTCCTGAGGACGTCCTCGCAGGACGTCCCGGTGAAGGGGCGAGGAAACCTGTATTATCGAAACAAGATGAGCGTCCATCTTTCATTTCGATAATACAGTCATGAACGCCCAAATCTTAACATTTAGGTCATCCCTAGAGATGGTCATCTTTAGACTTGGTCGTTTCTGATTTTTGGCGATAATGGAAACTAAGGACGCCCATCTCAGAAACGACCAAATGCAAGCCTTTTGGTCATGGGAGGAGCCAGTATTCGTAGTGCACAGGTCCCCCTGACATGCCAGGACACCAACCAGGCACCCTAGGGGGCACTGCAGTGAACTTCAGAAAAAGCTCCCAGGTACATAGCTCCCTTACCTTTTGTGCTGAGCCCCCCAAAACCCACTCCCTACAACTGTACATCACCACCATAGTCCTTATGGGTGAAGGGGGGCACCAACATGTGGGTTTGTGGTGGGTTTTGAAGGGCTCACATTTACCACCACAAGTGTAACAGGTAGGGGGGAATGGGCCTGGGTCCACCTGTCTGAAGTGCACTGCACCCACTAAAACTGCTCCAGGGAGCTGCATACTGCTGCGATGGACCTGAGTATGACATTTGAGGCTGGCATAGAGGCTGGCAAAAACTATTTTTAAAGAATTTTTTTGAGGGTGGGAGGGGGTTAGTGACCACTGGGGGAGAGTAAGGGGAGGTCATCCCCGATTCCCTCCGTTGGTCATCTGGTCAGTTCGGGCACCTTTTCACGGCTTGGTCGTAACAAAAAAAGGACCAAGTAAAGTGTCCAAGTGCTCGTCAAGGACACCCTTCTTTTTTCGATTATGGGTCGAGGACGCCCTTGTGTTAGGTACGCCCAAGTCCCGCCTTCGCTACACCTCCAACACGCCCCCAGGAACTTTGGTCGTCCCTGCGACGGAAAGCAGTTGGGGATGCCCAAAATTGTCTTTCAATTATGCCGATTTGGGCGACCCTGGGAGAAGGACGCCCATCTTCCGATTTGTATCTAGATTTTCAGAAAGCTTTTGCCAAAGTACCTCATGAGAGCCTCCTGAGACAAATAAGGAGCCATAGGATAGGAAGCAATGTCCTTCTGTGGATTAAGAATTGGTTATTGGACAGAAAACAGAGGGTAGGTTTAAATGGCCATTTTTCTCAATAGAGGAGGGTGAATAGTGGCGTGCCGCAGGGATCTGTACTAGGACTGGTGCTATTTAACATTTTTTAAAATGGGTGATTAAATTTGCAGATGACATGAAACTATTCAAAGTTCTCAAAACACATGCGGATTGTGAAAATTTTCAGGAAGACCTTAGGAAACTGGAAGACTGGGCATCCAAATGTCTGATGAAATTTAATGAAGACAAATGCAAAGTGATGCACATTGGGAAGCATAAACTGAATCATAGTTATCTGATGCTAGGGTCCACTTTAGGAGTCAGTGCTCAAGAAAAAGACCTACATGTCATTGTAGACAATATGCTGAAATCTTCTGCCCAGTGTGTGGTGGCGGCCAACAAAGCAAACAGGACGCTAGGAACTATTAGGAGAGGGATGCAAAATAAGACCAAAAATATTATAATGCCTCTGTATCGTTCAATGGTACGGCCTCACCTTGATTATTGCATTCAATTCTGGTTGTCGTATCCAAAAACGATATAGCGGAATTAGAAAAGGTTCAGAGAAGAGCGACCAAAATGATGAATGGATTAACTGCCCCCTTATGAAGAAAGGCTAAAGAGGTTAGGGATCTTCAGCTTGGAAAACAGATAGCTGAGGGGGGTTATAATTGGGGTCTACAAAACCCTGAGTGGTGTGGAGCAGGTGTAGGTGAATCAATTTTTCACTCATTCAAAAAGTACAAAGACCAGGGACACTCAATAAAATTGCATGAAAATACTTTTAAAGCAAATAGGAGTAAATATTTTTTCACTCAAAGAATAGTTAAGCTCCAAAATTCATTGCCAGAGAATGTGGTAATGGCAGTTAACGTATCTGGGTTTAAAAATAAAGTTTGGACAAGTTCCTGGAGGAAAAGTCCATAGTTTGTTGTTGAGATGGATATGGGGGAAACCACCGTTTGCCCCGGGATTGGTAGCATGGAATGTTGCTACTAATTGGGTTTCTGCCAGGTGTTTGTGACCTGGATTGGCCACTGCTGGAAGCAGGATTCTGGGTTATATGAACCATTGGTCTGACCCAGTATGGTTGTTCTTATGTTAGTCTTCTGCAGTGCTTGTAATAGGCTTTTCCTGAGCATATGTTCCAGTTCCCTATGCCTTATGGGACTTTTCCTAGTGGCTGGCCCTTGGCCCTGTGTATGCTGGGCTGTAGCCTGCCCCTTCTCTTTCCTTTGGGGTTGAGAAAGTGTCTGCAGCTTGTTTTTCTAAGATCTGTAAGTACACTTGCTGTACCTTGTTGCATATTCTCTCTTCAAGCTACTGTAAAATAATCAATTTTTAACCAGTTTAAAAATATTCACAGCATCTACTCTATCAGCTTGATGCTGAGATCTCCTGGCTCCCCTTGTATACAAGGTGAGCTGGTAGAGAACACACTCCTAGTTCTACAGTGCAGAGACTCTTGTCCAGAACATCTAACTATAAGTTATTTCCTTTTGTTTGAATTTGCATTACAGACAATTTTGGTTCAAGAATTCTGAGTCTTCACAATGGTGTTCTATACTCTGCATAACTGCATGCTAATCTCCTGAGTAGAGAGAGAGCCTATCAGGAGACAAAGCAAAACGCATTTGGACAAATCTCACACATATAAGGTGGCCAAATACCCAGTATTCGGAGGGAGTGTCTCTCACTTTGGTTTTATCTGAAATAAAATCAGTCAATATTTATTGAATTTGGTGGAACATAACACCACATTATACTTTATCCGTACCTTTCCCAAAATATACCCTCAAACAGAATCTGAAAATTGGACACTCTAATGAAAATATTCTAGCTAATATTCAGCCCACATTGGTCAGCAGTTTTTAAACACTGGCAGCAGCTGGCTGAAGTTCAGATATTCAATGCCAGGCAATATTCTGGCACTGGCACAGAATATGTTTATTCAAGCATTTGATATACAGCCTGCCAGAATCTGATCTAAGCAGTTTACAATTACACAAAAAGCATTATTCAGTTAGGAAAAGAATGCCATTACCCAGACAGGACAGTTAACACAATCACTCAGGAGGTGGTAGGTAAAAGGTTTAAAACAACAGACAGAAAGAAAACTGACAAGCAGTGCAACTTCTATTCATTTAGCCCCCAACAACTCAAAAAAGAATTCAAGACTTTACCAGCCCATAAGCCAGTTTTAAAAGTACGTTTTTAAACAGGATTTAACATTCAAAAAAAGAAGAGTTCTGATCTAATATATTTTGATAACTCCTTCCACAGTCTTTGAGCTAGGTAGAAAAATACACCAGCCAATTTTCAGACTTTTGCCTGTGTTGCTCAGCAGGTAACATTAAAATAGCCTTTTTGATGACTGAATATCGCTACATAAATATCACCAACAAATGGTTAAGTATCAGCTTCACCCAAGCTCTGCCCTGGCACTAACCAGACACTACTGTGGCAGGCAGAAGAGATATTTAGTGATGCTGTCCGGTTAAGTGCTGCTGAATATCCTCTCCCAGCACACTCAGCCTCTCCTGACCAGTTAAGCCCTTTTGAATATCAGGTCCCTTGTTTTCCCACAACTTAGTTGGGTTGATATTCAAAAGTACTTATGTGATAAGTTTTTAAAATTTTGCCCTGGCCAGTGCATAACTTTTGGCTGGACATTTTAGCTTGCTCCATTCTGTTCCAATCCGCCCCCCATACCCCACCCATTTCCTGACTCTAGCCCCACCCACTTGAGTCACCGACCGCCTATGAGTAGCCTAGTGGTCAGTGTAGCGGATTTTGATCCTAGGGAACTGGGTTCAATTCCCACTGCAGCTCCTTGTGACTCTGGGCAAGCCACTTAACCATCCATTGCCCCAGGTACAAATAAGTACCTGTATATACTATATAAACTGCTCTGAATGTAGTTGCAAAAACCACAGAAAGGCGGTATATCAAGTCCCATTCTCACTTTCAAGCTTAACTATTTGTTGAGTGAAAATATTTCCTCCTATTTGTTTTAAAAATATTATCATGTAATTTCATTGTCACCTTGTCTTTGCACTTTTGGAACGAGTAAAAAATTGATTCACTTCTACTCATTCTACACCACTCTGGATTTTGTAGACCTCAATCACATCTCCCCTCAGCCATCTCTTTTCCAAGCTGAAGATCCCTAACCTCTTTAGCCTTTCCTCATACAAGAGGAGTTCCATCCCCTTTATCATTTTGGTTGCTCTTCTTTGAGCCTTCTCTAATGTTGCTATATCTTTTTTGAGATATGACGACCAGAATTGAACGCAAAACTCAAGGTGAGGTTGCACCATGGATTGATACAGAGCCATTATAGTATTCTCAGTCTTACTTACCATCTCTTTTCTACTAATTCCTAGCATCCCATTTGCTTTTTTGGCCACCGCCACATACTGGGCAGAAGATTTTAGTGTACTGTGTACAACAACACCTAGATCTTTTTCTTGGGTCCTGACCTCCAAGGTGGACCCTAGCATCAGGTAGCTATGATTTGGACTGTTCTTCCTAACATGCATCACTTTACCTTTGTCCACATTAAATTTCATCTGCTATTTGGATACCCAGTCTTCCAATTTCTTAAGGTTTTCCTGCAATGTTTCACAGTCTGCATATGTTTTAACACCTTGAATAGTTTTGTGTCATCTGCAAACTTAATCACCTCCCTCAGGGCCGCAGAGAGACTGAGCTGGGCCTGTGGCAGGGCCACCGCCCCCCAGGATCGCTGCCCCCCTCAAGCTCACCACTGCCGCCACCCCCAGGATATCAAGTACCTTGGCTGGTGGGGATCCCGAGACCCTGCCAGCAGAAGAGGTCTTCCTCCAGCACTGGTCTTTCCTCTGCCGCTTTGCCTGCCCCTGCAACTGCTTTTCTATCATGTCATGCATGCTCGGTTTCAAAACCAAGCATGCATGGCCTGAGAGCCCATCAGCCACTTGGCAGGCAATTCAATGGGGGCCCAGAACTGGAGTTTTCTGTCTTCTTGGAGGCCCGGGGAATTTTGCCTCCCCTCTTGGCAGCCCTCACCTTCCATGTCATTCCTAATTCCAGACAGATAATTTATAAATATGTCAAATAGCACCGGTCCAAATACATATCCCTGTGGCACTCCACTATTCACCTTTTTCCACTAAGAAAAATGGCCAATTTAACCCTACCTTCTATTTTCTGTCCAATAACATATTTCTAATCCACAACAGAACATCACCTTCTATCCCATGACTCTTTATTTTCTCAGGAGTCTCTCATGAGGGCCTCTGTCAAAAGCTTTCTGAAAATCTAGATACACAATATCGCCCTACTCACCTATATCAATGTGTTTATTCAAGCCTTAAAAGAAATGAAGCAAATTGGTGAGGCAAGACTTCCCTTGGCTGAATCCATAATGACTCTGTCCCATTAAACCGTGTTTGTCTATGTGTACTGTAATTTTATTCTTTATAATAGTTTCCACTATTTTAACCAGTACTGACATCAGGCTTACTAGTCTGTGATTTCCTGGATCACCCCTTGAACCCTTTTAAAAGATTGGCATTAGATTGGCCACCCTCCAATCTTCAGGTACAACAGATGATTATAACAACAGGTTACAGATTACTAACAGCAGATCAGCAATTTCATATTTGACTTCTTTCAGTACCCTTGGATGCATGCCATCTGGTCTAGGTGATTTACTACTCTTTAATTTGTCAATTTGGCTCAGTACGCCTTTAGGTTTACCAAGATTTCTTTCAGTTCCTCTGCATCGTCACCCTTGAAAACCATTTCTGATACAAAAAGATCTCTTACATCTTCTTCCATAAAGACCAAAGCAAAGTCTCTCAGATATGGCCTTGTCCTCCCCGAGTGCCCCTTTTGCTCCTTCATGATCTAACGGTCCCATGGATTCCTTCACAGGCTTTCTGTTTCTGATGTACCTGAAAAAGTTGTCAGGGTGAGTTTTTGCCTCTGCGGCAAGTTTCTCTTCGTATTCTCTTTTAGCCTTCTAGAAGACTCAACACAGAAACATGAAGCAGTGCTCAACAGGCAGCGATGGAGCTGTACCCAGTCATCAGAAATGGAACTGTGCCCAACAAAGGAGCCACGGCCACCAGGCATAGATGGTCACGTTCAGTCTGGACTAGGACTGCGTTCCACACACAAAAAAGAAGGGGTTTGCTCCCCATTCAGATATGGAGCCAATCCAACCAGAGAGGAAACTGGGAATGGAATCTCGAGACAGAACTGAACTGAGACTGGGACCAGCGAAGCACAAGTGGACCACACTAGATATGATGATGTGGCCACTGGATATAGCCAGAACCATACTCCACAGCCAAATACCGATCAATGCAGCACATGGAAAGAGGAAACTGTGCTGTACAGACAGTGATGGAGCCGCACTCCACATGTACCAATGATATAAGCTCAACAGCCATGAAAGAACCAAATTCTGCTGATACCATAGTCACAAGCTAGCACAGCAGCTGTAGATGCACTGAGCTGAATCTGTCACTGTGAGGCACAGGCCAACAATGACCACAAGAAATGCCGGAGGCTGACACAGCTGGAGCTGCTAACAGCAAAGGAGTGCCTGTAAAAGCAAAAAGACACAACCATGCCACCTGCTCTGCAGAGAGAGAGCATTCGAGACAGCAAGAACTTGACAGTATGCAGTGGGCAACAAGGCGAGGCAGTCTATGTAGCCCGAAACAGGAGGGTTCTGGAACACCAGAGCCACAAAAAGACTGCTGAAGGCACCACAAACTGTTTTTCACAAATCAACAGCAAAAAGAACAAAAACAGAAGGCTGCAACCTGCCAGGTTCCCGGGGGCACCCCATCTGGCACCTACTCACAAGGCTACAGCAGCTAGAAGGGCAGTAGTGCAAGCACTAAATCAGTGCTACTACTACTACTACTATTTAGCATTTCTATAGCGCTACAAGGCATACGCAGCGCTGTACAAACATAGAAGAAAGACAGTCCCTGCTCAAAGAGCTTACAATCTAATAGACAAAAAATAAATAAAGTAAGCAAATCAAATCAATTAATGTGAACGGGAAGGAAGAGAGGAGGGTAGGTGGAGGCGAGTGGTTACAAGTGGTTACGAGTCAAAAGCAATGTTAAAGAGGTGGGTTTTCAGTCTAGATTTAAAGGTGGCCAAGGATGGGGCAAGACGTAGGGGCTCAGGAAGTTTATTCCAGGCGTAGGGTGCAGCGAGATAGAAGGCGCGAAGTCTGGAGTTGGCAGTAGTGGAGAAGGGAACAGATAAGAAGGATTTATCCATGGAGCGGAGTGCACGGGAAGGGGGTGTAGGGAAGGACGAGTGTGGAGAGATACTGGGGAGCAGCATAGTGAATACATTTATAGGTTAGTAGAAGAAGTTTGAACAGGATGCGAAAACGGATAGGGAGCCAGTGAAGGGTCTTGAGGAGAGGGGTAGTATGAGTAAAGCGACCCTGGCGGAAGATGAGACGGGCAGCAGAGTTTTGAACCGACTGGAGAGGGGAGAGGTGACTAAGTGGGAGGCCAGCAAGAAGCAGATTGCAGTAGTCTAAACGAGAGGTGACAAGGGTGTGGATGAGGGTTTTGGTAGAGTGCTCGGAAAGAAAGGGGCGGATTTTACGGATGTTGTAAAGAAAGAAACGACAGGTCTTGGCGGTCTGCTGGATATGAGCAGAGAAGGAGAGAGAAGAGTCAAAGATGACCCCAAGGTTTCGAGCTGAGGAGACAGGGAGAATGAGAGAGCCATCAACAGAAATAGAAAACGGGGGGAGCGGGGAGGTGGGTTTGGGGGGGAAAATGAGAAGCTCGGTTTTGGTCATATTTAATTTCAGGTGGCGTTGAGACATCCAGGCAGCAATGTCAGACAAGCACGCTGAAACTTTGGTTTGGATGCAAGGTGAGATATCAGGGGTAGAAAGGTAGATTTGGGAGTCATCAGCATAGAGGTGGTAGGAAAAGCCATGGGATGAGATTAATGAACCAAGGGAAGAAGTGTAGATAGAAAAGAGGAGGGGACCAAGAACAGAACCCTGAGGTACACCGACTGGCAGAGGGATAGAAGTAGAAGAGGATCCACCAGAGTGAACACTAAAGGTGCGGAGGGAGAGGTAGGAAGAGAACCAGGAAAGGACAGAGCCCTGGAATCCAAGTGAGGACAGGGTATCGAGAAGTATGCTGTGATCGACAGTGTCAAAAGCAGCGGAAAGATCAAGAAGAATGAGGATGGAATATTGACCTCTGGATTTAGCCAGTAATAGGTCATTGGAGACTTTAGTAAGCGCAGTTTCAGTTGAGTGGAGAGGGCGAAAACCAGATTGTAATGGGTCAAGAATAGCATGTGAGGAGAGAAAATCAAGGCAGCGGCGGTGAACAGCACGCTCAAGTAATTTGGAGAGAAAAGGAAGGAGGGAGATGGGTCGGTAATTAGAGGGACAAGTAGGGTCAAGTGAAGGCTTCTTAAGGAGAGGTG
Organism: Microcaecilia unicolor; assembly: GCF_901765095.1. Classification (NCBI taxonomy): domain Eukaryota; kingdom Metazoa; phylum Chordata; class Amphibia; order Gymnophiona; family Siphonopidae; genus Microcaecilia; species Microcaecilia unicolor. Next base: position 90,392,723 of record NC_044033.1, on the reverse strand, counting down.
TGACCACAGCATGTTTAAAGGAAGCAGGGACAGTCGCAGTGGAAAGTGAGAGGTTGAGAATGTGACAGATAAAAGGAATAAGAGTAGGAGAGATGGCATTAAGAAGGTGGGTGGGAATGGGATCAGAGGAACAGGTGGTACATTTTGAGGAAGAAAGGAGAAGTGTAGTTTCCTCAATAGTAACTTCAGGAAAGGAGGAAAGGGAATGAGGGGAAGGAGAGAGAGGGGAACGGACTAAACCAGGTCCTGGAGGCACCTCAGCCTGTCAGGTTTTTAAGATATCTACAATGAATATTCAGGAAAGAGATCTGAATGCACCGTCTCCACTGCATGCAAATCTCTCTCATGAATATTCATTATGGATATCCTGAAAACCTGACTGGCTGAGGTATCTCCAGGATTAGGTTTGGGAACCACTGCACTAAATCTGAAGAGCAATCACCCATGCCGGAACGGCCCCAAGGTAGCCAAAGGCGCAGAGAGCTACAAGGTGGAAATGCCACAGTATCCTGGTCTAAGTCCATGAAAGCAGTCAGGAACTGAAGGTTGACAATGCCACAAGGAACTGAAAAACAGGCCAGACAACTGGTAGTCTAAGGCTCCCAATGCTGCATGGGATCGCTGCCTTAGGAAGGCCATGCCAGGGTGACCAACGTGCCACGAAGGCCGCTACTGCAGCAGTGCACCACTAGATTCTCATGCGGACATGGGCCACCAGCTGCCCCTGCATCAAAGAGGAGAAAAATGGCCATGCCTAAGGAAGGAGAAAAGAATAGTCTAAGTGGCACAGAACTGCAGCTACCAAAACAAGAAACACCACAACCCAACACCTGGAGTAAACGCAACTAGGGCACCAAACACCCCTGCAAGCGTTGGCACAAGCCAAAGGCTGCTTATGCAGCCGGGAAAGATTAGGCCAGGCAACAGTGAGGAGACGATGCCCTCAGGAAAAAAGGATAGCCTATGTCAGCATAGCCAAGGCCTCAAAAAGAGAAGTGAGCTGTGGACTGAAAATGCAGCTGGGAGGAGTACCCTGGAAAAAGTCGCCAATGAGAAGGATGCAAGGGCAGCTGAGAAGACGAGAGTGACCTGGAAGCAGCAACGTCCAGGCTTCTGTGCAGGAATTTGCTATGCAAGAAGGAGCTGAGACTCAAAACCACACAGGCAGTCAAAAAAACCTCTGTCAATCAAGAGAACCGGTCCGAACGCTGCAAAGATAGAAAAGAAGAAAGAGCAATCCATTATTGCAGCCTGTGACCAAAATGGCTGCTGCCAACTGAAGAGAGGTACTGTATAAAAGAATGCCAAAATCGATCTCGGGCTGGTGATGTCCTGAAAACACAGGCAAATGCCCACACAGGTAGCTCAAAAGAAATAGTGTACTGTCCCAGCTGCACTAACCCAAACAGCAGAGGGGAAGAATGGAAGTTCACACACTCACAATTTTGCAGGCTTTACCAGTACCCACAGGCCTTCTGACTCTGAACATGTGGCTGAATCTATACAGCTAAAGGAGTGCACCCCTCTTGTCCAGAAAACTGCTTTCTTCCAGCATTATTTTTTTTTAAAGTTCTGTAAGGAGGAGGAAAGAAGTGGCAGGGAAGGGGGGGGGGGGGGTAAGGGACCTGATACCTCCAGGTATACCCCAAGTCTGGAACCTCTATCAGCCTAGATACCTCCAAGCTCAAATGAACCAGGGTATCTGGAACAAGAGCCACAGAAGCAAAACCAGGAGGTTGTGAGAGACCATCCATTGCCTGCTGGAGACACAGAATACTGACTGACCAAGGAGCATACCATCCTATGTCCCAGATTTCAGTTTGGCACTCTGTATCTCCACCTGCTGGTAAATGATCATAACCCACAAGTCTCTGGGTTCATCTGCTGATGATGACAAGGAAACGTGTGTTTAAATGCCTTGTTTAAAAAAAAGTATATGTACAGAAAAAAAAATTCATGCTGTCAAGAACTATAAAAGCAGAGACCACTATGATCATGAATTTTGTTTACAGTAAATAGAGCAGCAAACCTTGTGACCACCAAGGGCAAGGCACAGCTAACAAGTCTTTGCTTGTTCTGCTTCTTTCTAAACAAACCCTTGGTAACAGTCTCCAAAACAAAGTGTCTACTGTGGAAGATGGCAAAGCAACTCTTTTACTGTAGCTTCAACGTCATTACTGGAATTGAGTTCTGAAATTTAATTTTATTTACTACCTGGATTATTGGATCTGAAAGGACATTGGGTAAATCTAAGGATGTAGAAGAGCTGACAAATAGGGCACTAGTGAAGGGGCAGTCCTGAAAAAGCTAGCATCCTCTTCCTCAGTCAATTCTTGTTGAAACTCAAGAATAAATAGGGATGGTCTTGTCATAGCAATGGGTCGACTCCTGTTTGACAATGACAAACCTGTGCATTTTAGAAAAACATGAAGGATGTTGAGGTTTTTCAATGGATCTTTGCAACAAAGAGTCTAGTGCAGCTGAGCTGGAGTTGCAACTTTGCTCTAATGATCATTTGCTGTATATGAAGAAACCACTAACTAATTAAACACATAAACCAAGTGGTTCTCTTAACAGTTCTATGAGCTCTCAGGAGTGGATGTAGCTCCAGCATTCTGGTACATCATCTAATCAACAAGAGTGCTGTGTAGCATCATGGCACAGAGGCCTCTGCTAGTAAGGGACGCCTCAAAGGATGAAGTCTACAAAGAACTTTCTCATCATATTGGTTTTTATCTCTGAGCATTATGTATTGAAAGGTAGATTATTCAAATTGAAATATTGGATAGATTGTGAATCATATTTATATTATTTGGAAATAGTAACATAGTAGATGATGTCAGAAAAAGACCTGCATGGTCCATCCAGTCTGCCCAACAAGATAAACTCATATGTGCTACTTTTTGTGTATACCTTACCTTGATTTATATCTGCCATTTTCAGGGCACAGACCATAGAAGTCTGCCGAGCACTAGTCCTGCCTCCCAACCACCAGCCCTGCCTCCCACCACCGGCTCTACCACCCAATCTCCACTAAGCTTCTGAGGATCCATTCCTTCTGAACAGGATTCCTTTATGTTTATCCCATGCATGTTTGAATTCCGTTACCGTTTTCATCTCCACCACCTCCCACGGGAGGGCATTCCAAGTATCCACCACTCTCTCCATGAAAAAATACTTCCTGACATTTTTCTTGAGTCTGCCCCCCTTCAAGCTCATTTCAAGTCCTCTAGTTCTACCGCCTTCCCATCTCCGGAAAAGGTTTGTTTGCAGATTAATACCTTTCAAATATTTGAACGTCTGTATCATATCACCCCTGTCCCTCCTTTCCTCTAGGGTATACATGTTCAGGTTAGCAAGTCTCTCCTCATATGTCTTGTAATGCAATTCCTATACCATTCTCGTAGCTTTTCTTTGCAACAGTACAGTACAACTCCTCAGTAGCACACCCTGACCCTCACGCACATGCACCCATTCTAACATACCCAATTCACGCACCCCTCAGCACTGTCAAAGTTTAAGGCTCGCTTAGAATATATTTAAAGCAGACCACCGTTTTTGGGCCAGTCATGGATCCAGATACTAAACAGTTTGTTTTCTATCCAGGGTGGTTGAAACTACAATGGAGGATGAACTACGGCTTGCAGATGAGTGAAAAAAGCAGACTAAAATAAGAGTTGATGAAACGCCAGTTGAAAATCAAAAGCGACTTGTGCACCAAAGGGAAAGGAAAGCTCAAATAAGGAGTATTGAAAATCAACAAGAAAATGAAATACGACTTCAGTACCAAAGACAAACACAAGCTGCTATCAGAGTCCAAGAAACCGGACAGCGAAATGCTCAACATTTAGAAAGTATCGTAAAAGAGAAGCAACTAGAATACTATTAAAGTCCAATTTACAAGAGGCAGCTTTTTCTTACAACTCAATGAACGAATATGAAAGTCTCCACAAAACGTAACAACCATCATTTATTTATTTACCGCCTTTTTGAAGGAATTCACTCAAGGCAGTGTACAGTAAGAATAGATCAAACATGAGCAATAGACAATTACAGCAGTAAAAATATTCAAAAACAATACAAAGTATGGCATGGTATACTATTTACAATGTCAACGCAATACGTAATAGAACATAAGTGACAGTGATGGGTAAAGCAAAGATGTAACATATAGAAGGGTAAGAAAGTAGGAAGAGTTAGAAAGTAAGGTGATTGATTTAAAGAAAGCTGCACATTAGGTCAGAGAAATGGTTAAATATTATCTCAGCTACGGTAGGAGTGGATAAACGTCCTGCTGCAGTATATGCAGCCCGAGTCACTCCTTGTGAGTGTGTGTGTGTGAATGAGACTAACGAGTTAGTTACTTCTTCCAGTTAAAGGCCTGGTTGAAGAGCCAAGCTTTCACCTGCTTCCTGAAGTAGAGATAGTCTTGTGTTAAGCGCAGCCTTTCAGGCAGTGCATTCCAGAGTGTGGGGGCTACTCCCGAGAAGGCTCACTTGTGGGTATCACATTGTGTAATGTATTTTGGAGAGGGTATGGTTAGTGAAAGTTCTTGGGAAGACCTTAGTGTCCTTGGCGCGGTGTGTGGCGGATCATCCTATTTTTCAGGTACTCAGGGCCATGTCCTTTCAGGGCCTTGAAGATCAGACAGAGTTTTAAATTTAGCCCTGTATTGTACTGGTAGCCAATACATAAATGAGTTAAAAATACATACTTATATAGTGTTATTACACACAAATAAACCTTGTTTTTCTCAGTTACAAAGTACTAACCTATCACTGAGCAATGCCAGCAGGGACAGCTAGTATTAATAAAAATAAAGACCTTTACACATGAAAAATCCTTTACAAAATTACTTCCGTACACCGACATCTTATAACAAATTGCCTAAAGTTAAGTACCATTTATGCATATAAGTTATACAATACTAGCACTTCTGCATGTGACTCTTACAGTTGCATGCATAAGCGCTAGCCACATGCTCAGTGGTATTCTCTTTCTTATTTGCATTTATAAGTTTATATAAGCAAAAACACTTAAAAGAAAAGCACATAATAGAAACAGAAAAAGAAAATAACATTATTATACTACAACATTGCTACTTAGTCAACAAAGTTAAGGATGACCAAAGGAAAATATCCGTTGAAGCAACAGGGCTTATTTAAAAAAGAGATGAAAAGGAATAACACTGATGGTGGATAAAGTCCTAACTAACATTCCTGTCACTTCTTAGTAACCTCCAACCAATGGAGCCAGTTTTTCAGAATGATTGGGGGTGCTAAAGCTAATGAGTGGAGGAGTGGCCTAGTGGTTAGGGTGGTGAACTTTGGTCCTGGGGAACTGAGTTTGATTCCCACTTCAGGCACAGGCAGCTCCTTGTGACTCTGGGCAAGTCACTTAACCCTCCATTGCCCCATGTAACCTGCATTGAGCCTGCCATGAGTGGGAAAGCGCGGGGTACAAATGTAACAAAAAAAATGAAAATTACCCCTCCCTGGACACAATCAAAGAGTTTGCTGAATATTGGGGGTGCTCACGCACCCTCAGAGCTGGCTCCTATGCCTCCAACGTAAAAATTAGGCATTTTCCAATAGTTTAGCTTCTACCAAGATCTGCAGATGATCTGGATCATAAAAGACATATCTAGTGGAAAATATAATAACTACACATTTACATGAACACCGAAGTTGAAAAGTACCACCTAGCAAAAAGACCCATTGTCTACATATCAAAAACCTCTTTCTTCTCTCTTGAGTTAACTTAGTAAGATCTGGAAAAACCCAGATCTTTTGTCCCATATACTCCATATGTTTAAACTTGAAAAATAATCTCAATATATGATCACAATCTTGAGGAAGTAATGAGGGTGACTCGACTATTTGGCTCAGAACTTTCCAAATATTCTGTTACATCCAGACTATTTTGAGTTAAATTAACTCCACCTTTGGAAGTGTCCCTTCTTTCCCGAGGTAATATTTTTGAAGCAATATAGTAGGCTTTTGCAAAGAGAGGCAATGCTTCTTTAGGAATGTGCAATATTTCTTCCATATATTTCTTTAGAATTTCTCCAGATGATAATATAGAGTGTTTTGGAAAGTTTAGAAAACACAGATTAGGATATTGAAAAGAAATTTTTCAAATTCTCTAATAGCAGTCAGTGTTTTATCTTTCACAATAACTGATTGAACTTTCTCTAAGTAGTAGCCTGACTCTCTAATTGTCAGGCTCTCTGTAGCAGTCTTGGTAATGTCTTGATTTGACAGAAATGCTGTAGTCAAAGTAGTGATAGAATTATGCATTGCAATGATCACGTCCCATAGCGACCCAAGAGTAATAAGTTTATGCTTTAGCCAAGGGAGGTAGTGCAACTATAGGCCTCTGACCTTGCCCCAATACCTGGGTAGGTTGAGGTAGACCCACCATATAACTGCTGATCTGGGCATTTCCTCTGATGCTCTCCACCTGCAACTTCTTTTGATGGCGTTCCATCAGTTGACTTGAAGCTCTCTGCTCATCCTGCACCCCTATGCAATGCTTCTGACTGCTGCTCCCTAACCAATGACACCAACCCAGGTGGAGGAAGAGTGACCTGTGGCTCCAGACTGAAGGTGGTATTTAGTGCTCCAACAGACACTGCTTCTAGCGACTCAGCAGATCTTGTCAGTGGCTGATTGGACTTTACGGTAAGAAACTCCGATATAGTTTGTTGCCAATAGGGGAGAGCTACTTGGGATTCAGAAGGAAAATCCCTACTCTTCCCCCTTACACTTTTCTCCCATTTCTGAAGAAAGCTTCAGAGCACTTCTTGCCACATCCTTCCATCAAGACACCATCTTGGTTCTCTGGTATTCTCTTACACACAAAACTGCCCTAGCATGTAAATGCAAGGGGGTGTTCACAGGGGAGGCACATGAGTGGAGCATGGGAGTGGCCAACATTTACACGTGTAACTTACAGAATACTGTAAATTACATGCTAAAGTGCTGAATTTAGGCGCATGCATTTATGCCTGCTGTTGACATAATGTAGGCACATAGATGCTGACTTAATATAGCATTCTGTAAGAACACTTACCTACATTAAGTGCTCTATCAGAATAGGCTAATAGCCTGCAAAATCTAAGTGCCTAATTTGTAGGGTTACCATATGTCCGGACATGTCCGGGCAACCGGGCGCGTTTTGCCAATCTGCCCGTTTGTCCGGATTTCTGGACAAATGGGCAGGCTGGTGGGCGGACAGCCCGCCCGCCAGCCTGCCCGTTTGTTCAGAAATCCGGACAAATGGGCAGATTGCTAGCCTCCCCTCCCCTTACTTACTAGTGCCCTGGTGGTCTAGTGACCTCTTCCACCTTTGGGGCAGGAAAGAGCCCCCTCTTTCCTGCCCGGAGTGCTGCCCTGCATGCATCCTTCCTGTTGCTGATCCTCGGCGCCGATTCAAAATGGCTGCCGAGAGTTGAAGTGACCTCACGAGACTTCAACTCTCGGTAGCCATTTTGAATCGGCGCCAAGATCACCAACAGGAAGGATACATGCAGGGCAGCGCTCCGGGCAGGAAAAAGGGGGCTCTTTCCTGCCCCGAAGAGGTCACTAGACCACCAGGGCAGTAGTAAGGTAAGGGGAGAGGGTGACGGGGAGGGGGACGACAGGGTATGTGACAGGGGGGAGAGGAAAATGTGACAGGGGGCAGAGCGAGGGTGTGACAGGGGCAGGGCGGGTGTGTGGTGGGGGCGGGGTATGTCCTCCTTTTGGGGGGCCAAAATATGGTAACCCTACTAATTTGTAGCATCCAGCTATAGAATTGCCCCCTATGTTCACATTAGCTGTAACAACAAGTCCCTTGTGCTAACTGCTTTCACTTTGGATCAATCAGTACAAGCTACTTCCTCTCTTGCCAAACCACAATGAAGGAAAAGTGCCTGCTCCCCAACCTACTTTCCCCTCCCCACCCCCAGTTTTGGAAACTGATAGGAGTGTTTATTAAAGATATCATAAGGTGGGATATTGATATTACTCCAGATTATTGTTTACTAAACGTTGAGGGACAAATAGCGAACATAGAACAAGACAGATTAATCAAAAGACAGTGCCTTCTGGTAGCAAAGAGCTGCACTGCTATAAAATGGAAGGGACTGGAGGCTCCTGGAAGAGAAGAAATACTGCAGACATCTATCAAACGGAAAGTACCACTGCTTATAGCATACATAAGATAGCAGAGCATCAGAAAATATGGGGTTCCTTCATGCAATGGTGGAATCAGCAAGATAGTTGACTGGGGCAAAAATGAATACATGTATGTACAAAATATGTTATAGTATGTAGAGGCAGAATATCATAAAGACATAGGAAAGAATCTTGTTCATGTGACATGTTTCAAAGTGCACTGTATTTTCTGGTATGGGTGTATAAAGTGTCATTTCCTGTTTGGTGGTGTTATATTTTTCTGAAAACTTTAAAAGGAAAAAAAAAACATCAAAAAATGGCTCCACGTTCTGGAAAACAGTCCTACCAATCCAAAGGGGCTAGATCTTCATAGACAGGAAGGAGGTCAGAACCGCTCTGCCTGCACCACTGCCAGGGACACTTCACCCCATTATGTGACATGAATAAAGGACCCCTAATGGCATTATTCACCAGCAGCAGCAGTGCAATCAGAAGACTTGGACATTCCTTCTGCCCTCAAATATCCAGACCCTTCTGAATGGTAAGACATGTTTCCAGGAGGCAGGTAGATTGTTGGAGGTAGTGAAAGGAGGGTCATTTGTCTTTGGGCGTGATGTCTATGCAGGAGTTGATTTCCTGCCCACCAAGCAAGTTGAAGGTGCTCAGAGGAAGAGGATTTGATGGCATTCAAAGCATTGAGGAATGGGGATTGAAGGTATTCAGAGGATTGGGGAAACAGGTGGTTAGCACAGAGGATTTTGGGCCACAGCATGCATGAGAAACATGTAAGATTTAGCGTACAGCAGGAGTGAAATTTTTTCCTTTTCCAGGCTCATGAAAAAGAGTGGATGGAAGGCTATTTTCTGTGCTCCCTCATTTATACTCTGGTAATCACTTTACACATTCACTACATAGTACACTATTTTTAGTGCATGCAAAGTGCTCTTTACATGCAAATTAACTTTATTAAACACATAGCCACTACATACATACACAAGGACTAAAACTGGTCTGCACATGCTATAGCAGGGCTTGTGTATCCACACTCTAGATGTGATTATATTCATGCATCTTTCTGACTTCATATGACACTTTCTTTAAATTAGTCCCCTTATTTTCTAACTCCTGTTACTCTATCTTATCTCTGTGTTCCACCTTTGCTTACACCCTAAGCTGTCTATTAAGATTTTTATTGCAAATTGTGTTGACATTGTAAGTAGTATGCCATTCTATGTTCAGTTATCTGTAAATTTATTTTTACTGCTGATAATTGTTGCCCATGTTCGACTTATTCTTGCTGTATAACCACCTTGGATGAATTTCTTCAAAAAGGCAATAAATAGATCCTAATAAATAAATACTACAGTAAAGTTCTACCCTATGCTGTAATGTATTACCATTAATTTTGATCAAAGGGCACCAGCTCATCCTATGTCATTTCTGAGTCAATACTTCTAAGATTTCTTTTTATCCTGTTAGTCCTAACAAAAACCAACAACCCTGTAGCAGCTGTGCTCTCAGCTTTGTAGATTTCAAGGTTTGCAGACGCTTAAACTGTATTTTATCATCACACTACAGTGAAAAAAAATCATATAACCTCTGTTCTGGGGTCTAGAGACTTTATGGTATTTGTGACTCAAGCATTTATATCTATTAACATTTTTGTTGTTAAAGTATATGTGAAAACTGTAGGTACCCTAATCCAGTGCTTCTCAACCCAGTCCTTGGGGCACACCTGACCATACAGGTTTTCAGGATATCCACAATAAATATGCATGAGATAGATTTGCATACAAAGGAGGCAGTGCATGCAAATCTCTCACACACATATTCAATACAGCTATCCTGAAAATCTGACTGTGTGTACTCTGATGACTGGGTCGAGAAGCACTGCCTTACTCTTATAAAAGATTTAACATATTTTCTCTATTTCTATTCCAATATACTCCCTATCACCTCACTCCTAACCTTTGGGTCTGTTCTGCAATAACCACCAGAGTGCACCTTTCTCAGGAGTCCCTAGAATATTTGGCATATCTTTTCAAAATGGAAGAATCCAAGGAGGAAAAGTGATGTCAGCTCCCTTTTCTATCCTTACAGGCCCTCGTGTACACTTCATTCTTCAAATATAGGCTTCCAGGTAATACCTTCCCTCAGGAAAATATTACTTGACTCCTCTGGTGATGTGGCTTTTGGCTACCTTGCACCTATTCTCTAAAATCAACTCCTCATGGATATTAAATTCAGCCCCACTCTTAAAACTTGGCTTTTCTAGCAGGCATTCTCTGATACGACATAACATTTAGGTTCAGAGCAACTGGGTGATGTGGGGCTTGATATTTTCCCCCTTCCTTTTGTTGGCATAAATGGATGCACACAGATATTGGCGCTGAAATATCAACTAAGCATATTCTATAATCCGTGCCGGTTATACGATACACTTAGTTGGCACTGATTTCAGCGCTAAGGTTTTAGGTGCCATATATAGAATCTCCTTGTAAGCGCTAACTGGCAATATTCCGGCAGGAGATAACCGCCGATCTCCTGCTGAATACTGCCAGATAGCCGGTTAAGTGCCATTTAACCAGCCAGGAGCCATTCCTGGCCAGTTAAATGGTTTTAAATATCAGAAGACTTTTACAGTTACATGCATAAATGCTAGTTGGCACTAAGCGGTATTCTAAAGCTTTACGCTCAACTTGCTTAGCACATAATTGTAAGGGACATGCATGAGGGGAGGCACATGGGTGGGTCTCACATTTACACATTTAACTTACAGAATACTGTAAGTTATGTGCTAAAGTGCAGCATTTAGGTACATGTATTTATGTCTGCTATTGACATGGTTTTAAGTGGGTGCTCCTAAATGTTGGCATGTAAATGCCAACTTATGCTAGTATTCTATAATAGAATCTAGATGCCCAGATGCTGTTGTAAGAATTAATGCTTAGTGTGCTGCATCTTGGCGCCTAACTTTTAGCGACCTTTATAGAATCGTCCCTTTAAAGTGGAGGCTGCACATTACAGTTAATACTGAGATTAATTCACGCCTTCAAAGAAATGAAACCTATTTGTGAGGCAAGACCGCCCTTGGCTGAATCCATGCTGACTCTGTCCCACTAAACCATGTTTGTCTTTGTGTTCTGTAATTTTATTCTTTATAATAGTTTCCACTATTTTGCCCAACACTGAAGTCAGGCTTATCGGTCTGTAATTTCCCGGATGACTCCTGGAGCCCTTTTTAAAAATCGGTGTCACATTGGCCACCCTCCATTTTTCAGGTACTATGGACGATTTTAACAAGTTACAGATCACTAGCAGCAGATCAGCAATTTCATGTTTCAGTTCTTTCAATACCCACAAACTGCCACAGGCAATGCAATCTGATAAAATTATGTCCATTGTGTGTGTGTGTATATATATAAAAACCCAGGGGCATAGCTACGGGTAGGCCTGGGTGGGCAGAGGCCCACCCAATCTCGGCTCAGGCCCACCCACAGTTTTTGTCCCTCCAATCAGTTCGGCACCAGTAGGCTGCACATTCAATTCAGGCACATGGATGGATAAAGCCGGAAGCAAACAACAGCAGTCCTCCACTCTTGCATGCCTAATTTTTATTGTCTGCAGCCCTGCGGTGCCTCAAACGGGAAGTTGGGACTTTTCCTGAAAATGGGAGGACCTGCTGCTGCTGCAGCACGTGCTGCAGCACGCGCCGCAGCGGCAATACCTCTCTGCCTCTTTCAGTCTCATCGCAGCTGCTGCTGTACTGCTCTGTAGCTCTCTCAGTCTCATGTGGCACCTGCCCTGCCCCCCTCCCCATGCCTCTGCATCACACACAACAGAATCTGCTGCGGCTCTTCTTCCAGGCAAGGTCTCCTCTTCATTACTGTGCTGTAATTGAACCACTCACTGTCCTGTGCCAGCACTAAGCTCCTTTAGGACCCGGACTCCCTCAGCTGGAGAAGTTGGATTGGGCCCTCAGTGATCACCCTTCAGCCCCAGGCCTCAGTCAACACTGCACCATAGCCACAACAGGCACACACTGGAAGGAGACAGCACAGTAAGTTCTTATCACCACTTGCACACTCACTGGCTGCATACTGTGAATATCCATAGCTTCTTTTGGGAAACTCGAGCCCAGATATACAAATGTTTTATATGCTTCTGGGTGGGGTAGGCTCTTCACTGCCTATGCAAAAAAAGGTATATTTAATGTTAGTGGATTTTTGGGTGGGGATGGTCTCTGCAGTGCTCCGGTTAAAAAAAAAAATGTTTTATGTTAATGTCGGTGGGTTTTAGGGGACAGGCTCAATGCCCAGGTTAAATTTTTTAAAAAGTTGTATTTTTCATGTTGGTGCGTTTTTGGGTGGGGACGGCTGGTGTGGTTGAGGATGGGGGGTAGGGGAGATTGGGAAGGGCAGGGGATATGCCAGACTATGGGGAGATTGTTAGGGGGTAGGACAGGGCTACAGGAAGAGGTGGGGGTTAGGGTAGGGCTCATGCCTAGCAAACGGGATGTATGGTGGGGAAGGGAAAGGCTGATGCTGGGCTAAGGATAAATTTCATTGCTCTGATTGTATTGCGGGATCCTATCATGTGTTGAGATATTTGCCATTATGGTGGCCTTATGTCTGGTCAAGTTTACGATATGGGATAATATAATTATATTTTAAAATATATTGTTTTTTTCCAATAAGTATGTGGTTTATGTTGATGCAGGTCAGCAGTTGGGCAGGCTACGTAGAAACCCATCATCAAGTGCATTCTAAGGCAGTATTAGTTTGTAGTATCCCAAGAAACACTATTCAAACCTATATACATAGTGCCTACCCTTATTAGCTCTGGGCCCACCCAAAATGTCAGGTCTGGCTACGCCACTGATATAAACAAAGGGGCAACCTGCCTCCATGCAAATGAGGGCAGCACAAAATGTTTTTTTTAGATGATTTTGTAGAGTGTGGTCTTAAAAAAATGTGCTGTCTGGGAAGTTGATGCAGAAAGCTGCATGGTAGAGCCACACGGAAATCAGAAAAAGGAACGCCATTAAAAATAGTAAAGCAAGACAGTCACACAAGAGAATTAAATAAAGAAAACTAAAGGAAAGAACGAATAGGGGAGGGGAAAATAATAAAATATCTCAATAGCTTAAGAGACCATAGCCTACTCCTCCATGCAGGCTCTCCTCTCTCCATTACACACATAAGTTGAGGGGGACTGGAGAGCTGGTAGCTCCACTCTATATAACCCTTCCTCTTTATTTAAAACAATTATTCATCAACCCCCTCTAGGAAAAGTCCTCTAAAACCTGTTCAGCCTGACATGTGAGGAAGAAAAAGGCTTACTTCCTGCTGGCTTTGCATATAGGGACAGGTTTATGAACCTCAGCATGTATACGCTGGAAGAGAGGAGGGAGGGAGGAGATATGATAGAAATGTTTAAACATTTCAAGGGCATTAATGTACAGAAAGTGAGCCTTTTTCAACTGAAAGAAAACTCTGGAACGAGGGGGCATACGATTAAGTTAAGAGGGAATAGGCTTAGGAGGAATCCAAGTATTATTTCACAGCAAGCGTGGTGGAAGTGTGGAATAGCCTCTTGGTGGAGGTCTTGGAGTCGAGGACTGTGTCAGAATGTAAGAAAGCGTGGGATAAGCACGTGGGATCCCTTAGGAAAAGGAAGAGTTAGGGATTACAGAGGATGAGCAGACTGGATGGGCTATTTGGCCTTTATCTGCCGTCATGTTTCTATGTTTCTGAATAGCATTGCTCAGGTTGCAATGGGAAAGTTATTTTAAAAAATTCAGAGGAAGGACAAGATCCATAGGAATAGGGGCTGTTGACCTGCTTTGGTATAATTTCACCATCAAGTGGAAGGGAGGGGAGATTTGGCAAGGTGGATTTAGGCTTGCTATGCTCTCATCTACTTTTGGCCAAATTGTTTAACTCTAAAATCAGTGCTAGCTCTATTTATATTTTTTTTTTCTCCCTGATCTCCCTCTGCCTAGTAAAACTAGATGGCTAAATGTAATTGCTCACCTCGGTGAATTATCAAAATCTTTGATTTAATTTGCTTCTTTTAAACTAGTGGGTCCTTTTACTAAGGTGCGCTGAAAAATGGCTTGCAGTAGTGTAGGCACGGGTTTTGGGTGCACACCGATCCGTTTTTCAGTGCGCCTGTAAAAAAGGCCTTTTTAAAATGTTTGCCGAAAATGGACGTGCGGCAAAATCAAAATTGCCGCGCGTCCATTTTGGGTCTGTGACCTTACTGCTAGCCATTGATTTAACGGTAAAGACTCAAGCAGTAACCATGCGGTAATGACCAACACGTGTCAAATGCCAGTTGGCACGTGTTCGAATATGAAAACTATCTTTCGGATGCGCGTATCGGACGCACACCAAAAATGAAATTACCGCAAGAGCCATGCGGTAACTCCATTTTGGCATGTGTTGGGCGCGCATAGATGCTTCCACAGCTTAGTAAAAGGGCCCCTAGATTTTCTAATGTGAGCTGCTGCGTTACCACATACTAACACAGTTAACACATGCTATTAGTGACTAGATCCCTTTGCATAACATGGGACCTGTGGTAAAATAACATGTGTTAATAGCATTACCCTGTGTTAGTAACTGTAGACCTTAGCTAGATCTCTGGAAATGCTACTTCACTGTATGTATTTCAAGATTCAAGGTTTATCTTGATATACCACCTATCATTAAACAACTAAGCAGTTAAAAATGATTAAATATATTTAAAGGCAAGAGAGAGGAAATGACATAGTCTACGGAAATAAAAGGAAACTGGTAATCGCAGAACAGGTTACTATAACAAAAAATTCTATCTCCCGTGTTGTGAACCTAAATATTCTATTTGTGCAATCCAAAGATCCAAACCTAGTTGCTGAATCTGTATCGAAGATAAGAATGTTCAACCAGACATACAGAATGTCAGTAAACTACTTGAAACAACAGAGTCAAAAGAAAGTACTTTGTAATTTGAGATCACAAATGTGTGATTTGTGATAATTTTCCAGGAACAATAAAGGACTGACCTCATCATTTAGCTTTACTGTTAGAGACAATAAAGCTGATAGGAACAGTAAGTAAAAAAAAAATATATCTGCTCAGACGCCAGGTACAGTGGTAAGAGAAAGACAGCTTTTAACTCTGACAACTGAAAAAAAAATTACATATCTTTTTCTGTTCTATAGTAGAATTTTTCATTCATCTGCTGAAAGAAAAGGAAACACTTCTTTTGGTCTTCCTTGATCTCTCTGCATAATCATTCAGCGTTTACAAGAAATAGGAAGCTCCTCTTCAGTATCAATCTTGTTTGAGTCACATATTTATGGACATACTTTTAGGTTGCAAATTGTGAATGTTCCAACTCGGACGCCCATTTTCTGATTTAGACAACATATACAAATTTAGCTTTATAGATTTAAGAGCCAGAAGTGTCTGTCTGGACAGATTTAAGTACTCGGTTAAAGTGGCACTGAATATGCCCAGGATAGTTGTAATCTGGTCATTAAGTGTCTCAAGCCAGTCAGGTTTTCGAGAGATTCATGAGATGCATTTGCATGCATAACTACCATTATATAACATAAGAATAACCATACTGGATCAGACCAGTGGTCCATCTAGCCCAGTATCCTGCTTCCAACAGTTGCCAATGTAGATCATAAGTACCTGGTGGAAACCCAAATAGTAGCAAGATTCCATGCTACCAATCCCAGGGCAAGCAGTGGCTTCCACATGTCTGTTTCAATAACAGACTACGTACATTTCCTTCAAGAACTGGTCCAAACCTTTTTTAAACCCAGATATGCTAATCACTATCACCACATCCTCCGGCAATGAGCTCCAGAGTAAAACTATTCGTTGAGTGTTAAAATATTTTCTTATGTTTGTTTTAAAAGTATTTCCATGTAACTTCATTGGTCTGTGTCCTGTATTGTTTGACTATAGTCACTCATCAGGAAAGTGTCAATCTGTTTTTATGTCCAATTTAACTAAGGCTCTTTCATCCTTTGCTTTATTTTGTTTATATATATATATATATATATATATATATATATATATATATGTATATAGGGAAAACTGTATGAAGATTTCGGGATGGAATATTGGGTACAGATATTTACTTTGATCACTGTCGCCCAAAAGAGAAGACTGAACTCTGTAAATCAAGGTGTTAATTTCTTTGCTTAGGTCTGTTGTGGTATAATC
Source organism: Microcaecilia unicolor (assembly GCF_901765095.1). Taxonomy (NCBI): domain Eukaryota; kingdom Metazoa; phylum Chordata; class Amphibia; order Gymnophiona; family Siphonopidae; genus Microcaecilia; species Microcaecilia unicolor. The sequence continues at coordinate 90,376,339 of NC_044033.1, read as the reverse complement.
TAAGGATAAATACCTCCATTCCTCAAGTGCTGTAAGCCAGTCAGGTTTTCAGTACATCCATAATGAGTATGTATGTGATGCACACACATAGGGCTATCCAGAAGTCTCTCCATTTTGCAGGTGCAGAATTTGCATCTAGAACCCAAGGTTGTGCGTTTAAATCCCAGCACAACCAATCCGCTAAACTCAGGGAGGAGTGAGGTAAAAGCCTGTACTAATCAACATTTTTACCTTGAGTACTGCATTCAATTCTGGTCGCCATATCTCAAAAAAAAAGATATAGCAGAATTAGAAAAGGTTCAAAGAAGAGTGGCCACAGAGCAGTAAGGGAATTGCTAACTGAAAAATCAGAAATCCATCCAAACACACTGAAAGTATTTATTGTTTGATTTAGCTCACACCTTTTTCAGTAGTAACTCAAAATGAGTTAAATTCAGGTACAGTAGGTATTTCCCTGTCCCTGGAGGGCTCACAATCTAACTTTGTTCCCGAGGCAGTGGAGTGTTAAGTGACTAGCCTAAGATCACAGGGAGCACTAGGCTACTCCTCTACTCCAAGTTGATAAAGGAATGTAAAAATGTAAGATAAATGGTAAGAACATTCTCTGAGCTGAAGCATTAAAGAGCCCTTTGGAAGACCTATGTAGCACTTATCTTCGTAATCTGAAAGACTATAAAGCAACCTTACAATGAAACTGAATAGAGGCAAAATCAGAATGAATAATTCAGACTGGATGGCTCATTTTGGTTTTAAATCTGCCATCATTTACTAAGAGGCTCTTTTACCAAGCTGCGGGAAAAAGGGCCTTCGCTGGCAGTAGGGGCCATTTTTCCTGCACACCAGGGCCCTTTTTACCGCAGCGGGTAAAAAAGGCCCCAGGCACACATGGCCATTCGGTCCTGTGCTAACCCAGCAGTAACCAGCAGCATGCGCCGATGCCTGATTACTGCCGGGTTACCGCAGTGCAAGCCATTTCCGGGGGGGGGGGGGGGGGGGTTCTTTTCCACCGGAAATGCCGTGCGCTTGCGGCAGGACTGCTGCCTAGTCCTGAAAGAGCAAGCAGTAGTCCTGAAAGAGTGAAACTGTAAATCCGCGTTGGGCTTACCGCCGCTCTGTAAAAGGGCCCCTCAGTTAGTGTAAAGAGGTCAAATTTGATCACCTTGTACAAGATATCAAAAATAGCCCCAGGTGACATTAAACATTTTGAAATTAGCATCACTAGACACTCCTTTAACAATATAGGAAATATAAGGAATGTCTACAGACAATTTAGTCCAGTGAAGCTTGTGTAGCTGATAGGGTAATAAAATATTCTCAGTTGCAGCAGTGTAGAAGTCCAGGAAACACTAGTAAAAATATTTAACATTAATTTCTCTTCTGGCTATTTTGGTTAGCGGGATTAATCACCCCAATCTGTAAGCATGTAAACACCACTAACCCAGGGGTTCTCAATCCAGTCCTTGGAACAGACCTAACTAGTCAGGTTTTCAGGATATCCAGAATGAATATATATGAGAGAGTGCGTGCAAATGTATCTCCACTGTATGTAAATCTTTCTCGTGCATATTCATTGTGGGTATCTGGAAAACCTGACTGGCTAGATGTGTCCCAAGAATTGGGTTGAGAACTCGTCACTAACCCAAATAAATATAGAATGATTTGTGTCAACAGTAACATTAGCAAACTATGTTGTATCCTCAACTATCAGTACTACAATAGGTAATGATTAACAAAAGCTTGCACAGAAGTCAGATTAGGTTTCGCTGACCACATCTGTGCTTTACAATCGCTGATAAACAAGTATGTGAAATACACACCCTCTGGGAGTGTATTTCTATGTCTTATTAACCTTAAAATACCTTTTGATTCTATCTAGCATACCGGGCTCAATCGTAAACTGAAGCAAACTGGAATTGGGTGGAATGTCTGTTTTAATTAAAACCATGTTTTCAATAAATTGGCATTAAAGTATATGACACATAGCCGATATGTAGCTTCATAAGATCCAAGCATGCCTTCATTATCTACTTTTAACATGTACCTCAATGATCTCTCCACACTACTGGAGAGTTCCTGAACCCCACCACTAAAATTAAGGGGCCCCTTTACTAGAGTTTGTTAGGTTGTTTGGGCTGGATTCTATAAATGGGGCTGAAAAATCAGCACTCAACGCTATTCTATAATGAGCGCTCTGAGATGAGCAGGGATTCACACACTCAACTTTGGGTGTGAGGACGTAAAGAATTTAAACCTGGTGTAAATCCTGGCATGCATGTTGGGTGTGGATCCTTGGAATTTTGTTAATACTGCATGCATCTTTTGTGAACATCCCTGACATGCCCATGGTCACACCCACATGCAAATCCAAATGAGTTCCAATTAATAATTGGCTGTTAACAAGCAGTTAGGCATTAAGGCCTCATTATCTAATTTACTTACACGCAGATCTCAGGATTGTGTACAAATATGGGCAAAAAAAAACAAAACAGCACCACGGGCCTTTAAAAATGGAACACAGTTCTTTAATGAATGAGCCTTGACAAAAAGACCCGACACGGGCCGTGTTTCGGTGACTAGCACCTGCGTCAGGGGTCACAGTGATGACGTGGAAAACTTGGGGAATAACTCGAATATATTCCTCTACAATATATTATTCCCCCACGTCTCATATAGTAAAAGCTACAAAGCACCAAGGCACTTTCACTTTCTGTATCCAAATGGATGAAAAGCATTTGGATACAGAAAGTGAAAGTGCCTTGGTGCTTTGTAGCTTTTACTATATGAGACGTGGGGGAATAATATATTGTAGAGGAATATATACTATGTTATTTGAAACATAGAAAACGATAGCAGATAAAGACTATTAGGGGCCCATCCCGTCTGCCCATCCATACCATCCACTATATGCTTCTCTTCCTTAGAGATCCAATGTGTTTATCCCATGCTTTCTTGACTTTGGATACACTCTTGGTCTCCACTACCTCCACTGGCAGGCTGTTCCATGCATCCACCACCCTTTCCATAAAGAAGTATTTCCTTAGATTACTTCTGAGTCTGTTCACTTTCACCTTATGTCCCCTTATTCCTGAGCTTCCTTTCAGTTGAAAGAGACTCGCCTCCTGTGCATTTATGCCATGGTGGTATTTAAAGGTCTTTATCATATCTCCCCTCTACCACCCTTCTTCCAAAGTGTACATACTGAGATCTCTAAGTCTGTCCCCATACTCTTTATGACAAAGACCACTGACCAACTTAAATAGCTGCCCTCTGAACTGACTGCATCCTGTAAGCCGCATTGAGCCTGCCATGAGTGGGAAAGCGCGGGGTACAAATGTAATAAAAAATAAATAAAAATAAATAATATCGTTTTGAAAGTGTGGTCTTTAAAACTGTACACACTCTAAACAGAGTCTCGCCAGAGGCACTATCACAACTTTTTTTCCTGCTGGCCAATCCTGGCTTTTGCGGTCACATTTTCTACTTGCTTGGCCACCTTAAGATCATCTGATATGAACACCCCCAATTCCCACTCATCTTTCATGCGCAGAAGTACTTCATCCCCTATACCAATCATTCCCAAACCTGGTCCTGGAGGCACCCCAGCCAGTCATGTTTTCAGGATATCCACAATTAATATTCATAAACTCAATCTAGGTCCAAACTCTATAATTGGTTGCACGTATTATACTACAAATTACTCTCTAGTAACTGTTTAACATTTTAAAAAATTCTTTATTAATAAATCAACATAATCTTCCTAAAATTAAATCCATTCCCTTAACCCATAGTTACACCAAACCAATCCATGCACACTCACATTCACCAACACATTTAAAATTGCACACAATTCTCCAAAATACTATTACAATACAACATTAAATAACATATCTGGCGATATTTTGCATCAATATGTGATCATAATTCTTTTAGTCACTTGTCAATCCAGTGCTCTGAAGTCTCCCACCAGAGCAACCTTTCTTCAAATCACTTTCAATGAATCAAAATCATCAGTATGTGGAGTAATAATATTCTTTCTTCCAACAGACCATCATAATATCAGTGATAAATCATGAGCAGTCAATGATGATGTCAGTCATAAATATCCAAGATGCCCATATTGGCTGGACTCAATAAAGAGATTGAGTGGTTAAACCTTTAGGATATTTAACCCCTGTGTTAGCCTGTGACCATCTGTGCGTTTGGGAGAGCAGTTGAGCTCGCCATCGCATTGCTGGTATTCGACTACCTCACCACCTGGATGAGCCAAATTCAAGACCCCTGATGATGCTTTTATAGCGAAACATGAGCATGTCGGGTCCTGGTCGTATGGTGGAATACCAAGAGAATATGAAAGAGTGAAACTCTAAAAAAAAAAAAAAAAGTGCAATAATGATTTCAAAAAATATATATATCTGGAACATTAGATATTGTTAACAGTGAAGATGGGCATCTTGGATATTTATGACTGACATCATCATTGACTGCTCATGATTTATCACTGATATTATGATGGTCTGTTGGAAGAAAGAATATTATTACTCCACATACTGATGGTTGCTCTGGTGGGAGACTTCAGAGCACTGGATTGACAAGTGACTAAAAGAACTATGATCACATATTGATGCAAAATATCGCCAGATATATGTTATTTAATGTTGTATTGTAATAGTATTTTGGAGAATTGTGTGCAATTTTAAATGTGTTGGTGAATGTGAGTGTGCATGGATTGGTTTGGTGTAACTATGGGTTAAGGGAATGGATTTAATTTTAGGTATATTGATTTATTAATAAAGAATTTTTTAAAATGTTAAACGGTTACTAGAGAGTAATTTGCAATTAATATTCAAGAGAGAGATCTGCATGCACTGCCTCCACTGCATGCAGATCTCTCTCATGAATATTAATTGTGGGTATCCTGAAAACCTGACTGACTGGGGTGCCTCTAGGATCAGGTTTGGGAACCACTGTCCTATACTGTACATCTCCCTTATTTTTTTTGCAGCTCAGATGCATGACCATAACATTTTTAGCATTAAATCTTAGCTGCTTTGCTAGATCCTTCTTCATGTTATCTATACCATTAGAAGCATCTATCCTATTACAGATTTTAGCATCATCCGAAAAGAGGCAAACCTTTTCAGACAGCTCTTCTGCATTATCATTCACAAAAACGATAAAAAGAGCCAGGTCAAGAACCAATCACTGCAGCACACCACTGGTAACATCCCTTTCCTTTAAGTGAACTCTATTTACCACTTCCCTTTGTCAACTTCCACTCAACCAGTTTCTAACCTAGTCAGCCACTTTAGGATCCATACTGAGGGCACTAGGGTAATTTGTAAGTTGCCTATGTGGAACTGTGTTACAGGCTAAAATCTAAGTACACCACATATAGCACTCTCCCTCAATCCAACTGTCTGGTCACCCAGTTAAAGAAATTAATCAATATTTGTCTGGCCAGACCTAATTGAAGTAAAACCATGTTGCCTCGGGTCCTGTAAACCATTAGATTCCAGAAACTTTACAATACTAATAATTTATTCATCATTAGAGGTCAGACTAGCCAATTTGTCTTCCCAACCTCCTCACTTCCGCTTTTGTGGAAAGGGACCACATCTGCCTTTCTCCAGTCCTCTGGGATCACTCACCACCCTAAAACAGCAGCAGCAGCAGCAACATTGAAAAGGTCAATAGTGGAGCTGCCAGTGCTTCTCTCAAACTTCCTTCACTATCCTCACATGTATCCTATCTGACCCCATTGCTTTGTCTGCCTTCAGATTAGCATACATTTCAAGAGCACAGTCTTCTAAAAATCATTCAAGGTCTTCCACACTTCCATTTCTGTTTAAGTTTGCCTTCTGTGTCCAGCTCCTGGCCTTTCCTCTGCGAACACAGAACAGATATATTTGTTAAGTTCTGTGTTATTTTTATCGGTTTCTACTTATTCCTCCCCTTTACTTTGAGCCTCACAATGCCACTTTTACACTCCTTTTATCACTACCATGCCTAAAAAATAATAATAATGTCACTCCCCCCTTAAAAGTGAGCCGGGTGACCGCAGGGATACTAGATGGCCATGGGGGTGCAAGGATATCAGATGGTTGGTGCAACCATGGGCCATGCTTGTATGTTCTAATACCTGCCTATTAAGGTATTTCATCTCAGTATTATGTATGTGTCAAATTAATGTTCCTCCATGCTGCCTTGGTATCATTTATGTTCTGCCTTTTATTATATTTATTTTATATGGATTACTTTACAGTGCAATTAAATGTTTATATTTCTGATACTGTATCATGTTAATCCTATTACTAGGATTCAATTTGCCATCCTGAAGTTTACCTCTTTGATTGTATTTTGCTTATATTTGGTCAATTTACTATTGTTATGCTGTTACAAAACTGTTTTATTTCAAGTTTCACCTGCTGTGCATCACCTTGGGTGAATTTCTTCATAAAGGCGGTTAATAAATCTCAATTAATACATAAACAAGCACATCATCTGCTAGACATGTTTTGGCAATGAGCCTGCTTCAGGAGCACAGTTATAAATAATGAGAAATGTTGAACTGGAGATAAATAGGTTACTTTAAGCTCATGAAGTCTCTGGCAGAGTTTCAAATGCTCAGCAGCGTATCTAGCACCTTCAGTCCACTGATTGCTGAAACATGTTGGGCAGTTGATATACTGTGTGTAGTGGACATTTGTTCTGGATTGTTTTTTTTTATTTTATTTTATTTTATTTTCAACAATAGACTTTTGTGATCCTATTTTTTTTCACTTGATTTATTCCTCTGCTTGTGCTATTATGCCTTTAGTGTGCAGTAGGATTTGCCTTATTTTTGTTTTTGAGTATCAATTCAACACAATCTGGTTTATCAACTTCAAATATTTTTGGGTGCTACTATGCGGAGATTACACAGATGTCTTTTATTATATTAATATCTATTATTCTGTTGTGGATATCTTTCTTTTGGTATTGGTCAAAATTGATATGACAATATTATTTTGATGCCTTACATATATTCGGCAGTAGAGTATTTTAAAGCTTAGGTATATTTTTTAGATACAGCATTTTTAGCTATAAAGCATTTTCTGGGTGTGTGGGTCTCACTCGGTCTCCCCAGCCACACAGCATTTTCTGTGTGTGTGCGTGTCACTCTCTTCTCACTAGCCATACAGCATTTTCTCAGTGTGTTTGTGTATGTGTCTCTTTCTCTCCCCAGTCATTCAGAATTTTCTGTGTGTACGCGCGCGTCTCTCTCTCTCTCCCCAGCCATGCAGCATTTTGTGTGTGTGTGTGTCTCTCTATCTCTCCTCAGCCATGCATCATTTTCTTTGTGTGTGTGTGTGTCTCTCCCCCCAGCCATGCAGCATTTTCTTTGAGTGTGTTTGTCTATGAAGAAAGACTAAGGAGGCTAGGGCTTTTCAGCTTGGAGAAGAGACGGCTGAGGGGAGACATTATAGAGGTATATAAAATAATGAATGGAATGGAACAGGTGGATGTGAAGCATCTGTTCACGCTTTCCAAAAATACTAGGACTAGGGGGCATGCGATGAAACTACAGTGTAGTAAATTTAAAACAAATCGGAGAAACTTTTTATTCACCCAACGTATAATTAAACTCTGGAATTCGTTGCCGGAGAACATGGTGAAGGCGGTTAGCTTGGCAGAGTTTAAAAAGGTTTAATCAATTTCAGCTATTGTGCTTGCCCAGGACCTTGGGACCTGGGCAAGTTGTTGAGCTTTTTCAGTTAAGTACACTTTTTAATTACAATAGTTGAAATTGCGTAAACATATAGTAGAGTGAAAAATATTGTTACCTAGATATGTACAATGATTAAAGCTCATGAGAGAGATTCCCTATTGGAATTAATAAGAATCTTTGGGGATTTATTTGTTTATGAGCACCTATCCGTATGTATAGTTTTGGATAATTTTTGTGACATTTTTACAATATATTATGAGTTATTACCCTATGGGTTTTTGAGGTAGATTTTAATTTCAAAGCATGACCTGGCTGTTCAGTGCTCTCTTTTTCTAACTGTTCCTTAACTTATTAACTTCACTACTCCTTAAACATAGTCGTATTTAGCTGAAAGGTAGTCCTTTCACTATTCCATCTTACAGTTCGTCTGGGGCCTGGTTAATGCAAACTCCACTCTGTCTGGTTTCTTTCAGACACACAGGAGACGCTGATTATTATTTGGCAGGAACATACTCTGCACTGTAGTTCAAGGTGCAAGCAGACAGGCTGGAACAACTCTGTAATTATGTTAATAACAGCAACTGGACAGTGAAGAATGCCTCTGGATTCTGTTTGATGTCTGGGTTGCAGTTAGGTCATTATTTCAAAGCTAAGTTTGTCAAAGAGGTAAGACAGGAGAAGCAAGGTGAATGCAGCACAAAATGACAGTAAATGTGGAGCCTGGGCTGACTTGTTTCTGTTTCCAATGAAATCATTGTTTCTAACCCCTTTGATTAAGATGCTCTCCTTTGTGACTAATATAACAAAACCAAAGTTAACTATACTCAGGGCTGTCGGGGGGGGGGGGGGGGGGGGGGGGGGGCACTACCCAGCCTTCAAAGGGAGCTCAGTGCCAACAATAGAAAAGCTGCTTTCTTCAGGCTTCCAGTGACAGGCACAAGCAGAAACCTGGATTGGTCTCCTGCTCTTGTGTGCAGGTTATTGCATTAATTCTGCTGTGCCGGTCATGGCCCACCTCTTATGTGAAGTACTTCCTATTTCCGCATAGGCGGGAGGGGATGCAGCAGCAGGAAAAAGGATCCATAGCCTGCAGAGCACAGTTAACTCAATAATGCAATATCCCAGCACACAGGAGCAGGAGAGAGACCTAGCAAGCAGTAAGCTACTTCCAGGTGGAGGGTCAGGGGGTCCCAGAGGATAGGGGGCTCATGGTAGGTGGGGGCCTGCACAGAGGGACCTACCCTTGTTTTCCTGGGGAGGCCACCCTTAGTCTCTCGGCGGCCCTGACCATACTATATATAGATTTGGCCACAATGAAAGGAAGAGAAGTGAATAGAAGGAAAGATCTGGATTTAGGTCAGTGGTTCTCAGTTCAGTTCTCTAGACACAGTCAGCCTGCTGGGTTTTCATGAATATTCATGAGATAGACAACAGAAGCAGATCATGCAATCCAAGTGAATTTTTTAGCCGCTTCTGACCAGATGGCTAGATTTAGGTGTAGAGGCATCAAGGTTCAGCCCTGCTTAGGAGTGCAGAGACTCTAAATGCTCTCTTTAATATATTATGGTTGACCCTTCTTTTACCCTAACTATCCTGGAACAAGGAATGGCCCTTCTGCTTCGACTGACAGTAGCTTGGACGGAAAAATAAGGTTATATAAATACCAAGCTCAGGGTGAGTATTTTGTCTTTGGCTTCTGCTCCCTGGCCACTGCATCATTAATGTAAGGGTTGCTCCTGATTCGCTAGCCACCAGTGCACAGGGGAAGAGAGGGACTATGGAAAATAGTAACAGAGCCATTCAGCTGCTGCACTGATTCCTGGTAGAATCTGGATAGAGGACCAGGCAACCACCACTGCCTTCATAGGACAGGAGCAGTGAAATATCAAATCTGAAGAATAAAGAAACCACAAGGATAAAGGTACCAACAGCAGAGTCCCATCTGGAGAAGGTTATACCAGGGGCTTTGCATTTGAAGGCTCAATGAGTCCTACATAAAATACATAAAGGAATTACAAAGAAGACACTATATAGGGAGAGGGGATCCCAAATAGTAGAAAGCTCAAAAAGGACTTTATTTTAAGCCTCCTTCCCAGAGAGTATCCGTCAGAAAGAAAAAAAACTAGAAAAAAAATACTGTGAGTGTTAAAATATTTTCCTACTTTACTATTGCTGTACATAGTTGCTACTGAGCAATTTTCCAGAGATTTGATTGAATAGGCCAAGTTACAGTAAATCTTTCATTGAGACCTTATATTCTGAACTGGACTGCTTTACTGAGAGAAATAAGACTGCTGAGTGAATGGATTGCTGTGCCAAATGGCTTCTCAGCTCAAGCTGGCCCTGGCCCTGATCTCCTTCAAACTATAAAAATATATTAGTCAATCACCTGATTTTCACCTAGACAGGTAAGGGTTATATAGGTTTTCAGCTGAAATTTTCATATCAAAATTTGAACACATAGATTTAGACCAGCTTTCTGATTTGTCTGGTTAAATTTAGCCAGTTAGTTCTGAAAGTCAGCTCTAATTGGTATATTTCAAGCAAGCTGACAACCTCCCCTAGTAGCATGGGGAAAAAAAAAATCCTCACCCCTCAGCACTCCATAAAAATAACAACAAAATCCACTAGAGATGTGATCTACTGTGCTGTCCTGCCTCTTCAATTTCCATGAACTCTGTACCCTCTTTATGACCACCTCCTGCACTGTTCTGAACTGCTAGCTCACCTCAAGAGACCCACAAGGACCTGGCAGGAGGATGCTGTTTTCCCTCCTTCCTGCTCAGCATTCAGCATTGCTCTGACAACAGTACTTTGTTTATTTTTCAGTGAAGACAACATAACTCTCAAAAGCTAGTTAAAATGTATTTAGTTAATGCAATAAGCCAGGTGTTGGCTGTATCTTGTTTGCTGACCCAAAAGAAAGACCTTAATTTTTCTTCAGAGCTGCCCTACCTTTGCATTTTTCATCACTTGCATTCTATGTGTAGGTTTAGGAGCATATTATACTTTGCTTCTCAGAACCACACTTTCTGAGCAAATAATGGGCCAGATGTGCTTTTTTCATAGACCTAAGAGAGAGAGAGAGAGAAAACCTTTATTGTATTTGTTTAATGCTGTGATTTCCTTTTTGTGTTCTTGTTTAAGACTTGTTTGAACAGCACTAGTTTAATATTTAAATTAACTCATGTATGTAAAGAATGATCTGTGGTCATCACATAGTTGATTAAGAAAAGATGAATGGTGCATTTTTACTATTTTGCATCATACGTTGAGTCAAGGGTGAAAGATGAGGCCATGAAGCACAACTGCTGTATTTTGGTGGTGCATCACAGATGGGCAAACTATATTCCATGGCAGCCTGTCACTTTCCTCATAGGAGTGGCATTCGTAGGCTTGCAGTTATGCTGCTGCCACAGGCAAAATAGTTTGCCCATACCTGAGTTTCATATTTGAGCTGTCTAATACTACTTTTAATTTTAATAATTCTGTCTAATTTTGATATTTGTGCTATGTTCCTTCCAGGTTCATCATCTTGATTCTTAAAGTTAGATACTGTTTGATATGTTCCTATGTAAATGTACTTGTGTTTAGCACAGAATAAAGTACTGGGGATCAGGCAGCTACACCATAAAGAATTCCAAATTATGTAACAAGTTAATTTCCAGGGAGAGAAACAGCAATAAGATTCTTTGGCATCCTAAGTAGATTATGGTCTCCTGCCAAGATACCTGAGCCCTTGGGCCAGTTTGGATTGCCTGCCATTTGCCCATCACAACTAGCAGTCTCAGCTCATTAGCAGCATACATCATGAGACAGTATACAAGTTGCACTGTGGCCATTCCCAGTGGAGATGCCAATTTACCACTATATATATATATATATATATATAATTTTTTTTTTTTTTTTTGTAACTGCTACTTCAGATGGCATGGCCAAGTTTTATATAATAACCCTGCCGGCCCTGAGGGCAGTCTCTTCCAAGACTCTCCTTCAGCACTGCTTCTTCAGCTGGCAGGGGTCAACCCAGAAGTAGCAGCTATTTTCCTCCTTCTATAGGGTCAACCTTATCAGTTTTGCAACAATGCTCTATATCTGCTCTTCAAAAGAGATTCAAACCTCTGTTCTGCCAGCTCTCAACATTGCCGCATAGGCCACTAGCCAGCTTGGTGACTTCCTGTTATGTAACTGGAATTTACCTATCCAGCAGTCAGAGCAAGTTGGAGGCAGGAAACCATCACACTTAGTTGTTAATTTTTTTCACCCTGCTTTATTTCCATGCCAAGGGTGGTAAACTACATCACAGCAAAAGGACATGGCCCCCCCCCCCCCCATACAACTTTTGAGTAGCTTTCAGCATGAAATTTTTGGCTATAGTTTTAATTAGAGTTTTGGGCATAGAGTTACAATATATAGAAAGGGGATATTTGCAGCATTCCAATGGTAGTGGGTCAAGGTTAGTGTGGACAATTGGGTGAGCTTCCAATCTTCATTCTGTGATCACCATAGGTGTCACCAAGGAAGGGTAAATGACTTCCTTAAAAATGTTGTTCCCTCCAGAGTTGTACTGTTGCCTCCCTCTCTCTATCTGCCCCAGTTCCCTTCATGGCCCAGGTGGAAGGAGAGCTGTACTATCAGTTTGTCATTTCAAGCCCATTTCTCCATTCAGTGCCTCTCCTCCATGATAAAAGGGTCATGGATTTGAGTCACTGCTTTTCTGTGGTACAACCAAAACGGTGTACCTGTATTATATGCAAATACTTTCTCTGTCCCTAGTGGGCTCACAATCTAAGTTTTCTACCTGGGGCAGTGGAGTTCAGTGACTTGCCCAGGTTCGCAAGGAGCTGCCCTGGGAATCAAACCTTCCTTCCTGTTTCAGACAGCCTGAAAATTCTTGGAGTTACAATTGACCGAAATCTCACACTGGAAAGCCATGCGAAAAATACAACAAAAGAGTTAAACCTTTCTTCCCAAGAGAAGTATTCCGCAGCTTGGTTCAATCAATGGTGCTAAGCCACCTAGATTATTGTAATGCCATCTATGCTGGTTGCAAAGAACAAATCATCAAGAAACTCCAAACAGCCCAAAACACAGCAGCCAGGCTCATATTTGGAAAAGCGAAATGCGAAAGCGCCAGACCCCTAAGAGAAAAGCTACATTTGCTCCAACTGAAAGAACGAATTACGTTCAAAATTTGTACCCTGGTCCATAAAATCATCCATGGCGAGGCTCCGGTATATATGTCAGACATCATAGACTTACCAACCAGGAACACAAAAGGGTCTGCACGCACATTCCTGAATCTCCACTATCCCAGTTGTAAATGACTTAAATACAAATCAACTTATGCATCCTCCTTTTCCTATATTGGCACACAACTCTGGAATGTTCTACCAAATGTCATAAAAACAACGCACGACCTAACAATCTTGCGAAAATTACTAAAAACCAACCTATTCAACAAGGCTTACCACAAAGATCCTTCCTAATCACCAAGCAATGATACTCTTCCTGGACTAGATAAAACCAAACTCTCTATAACCGGTTTCCTTAAACCACTCTGTAAATTATGAACATTAATGTTCCTTTAACTAATCTCTCATGCCAGAAATGATCTGATTATAAGTTACTTTATCATTCAATCAAATTCCATATTGTATTTTCATGCCGAAAATTGCGATCGCCACTACAGCACACTGTAAGCCACATTGAGCCTACAAAAAGGTGAGAAAATGTGGGATACAAATGCAATAAATAAATAAACCTGGTTCCCCAGGTTCTTGGCCCACTGCACTAAGCATTAGGCAACTCCTTCTGCACAGAGGGAAGAGAAGAGTGGGAACTTGAGGATGTGAAAGTGGTGGCATGAGAAATAGTGATGAGAGTGTGTAAGAGGAGAAAATGGAGGGAGTGTGAAGGGTAAGAGAACTGACAGGAGATTGGTGGAGGTATGAGTGGCTTTGACGATGATTTAGAAGGGTTATGAGAAGTCCTGATGGAAGGTAGAAGTATGAGAGAGGCAGTGATGAAGATGTAGAGTAGTGTAAATAGAGGATGTGTGAAAAATGCAGGGATTATGAAGAAGAAGAGATGAGTGTTTTAAAGAAAGTCAGGAGTGGTGACAGGAAGAGGGGTATATGAGAGAGAGCCAGAAAGAGGATGAAACATGTGAAGGGATCAGATGGGGTGAGCAAATCAGAGCAGGAACAATTGAGAAAGGACATCAGAAGAAGTGATTAGGGATAACAGTATGATAGAAAATAATTGCATGTGAGGACATCAGAGCAGATATGTTGAGAAGATGATTGGAAAGGGATGAGAGTAAAAGGGAATTGATGGGGGAAGTGAGAGCAGATGACTAGATGGGGGGAGTAGTGAAAGGAGAAAAAGTAGGCAGCTGTTTGGGGAGAGAGTTAGCAGGAGAATAGTAAAGATAGCTTTTGTTCTCAGGGGCTCAAATTTGATCCTGTAACCCCATTGCAGTAATTACCTTTCAGTATACAAAGGAATATGGACAGGAAAATTGTAATATCTATCTTGCTTTCTTCACCTCAACACTAAAACTCAGCCATTATGGTTTTCTCAGCAAGCCCCTTTGGCTATTGAAGTTGCTCATAAGTAAGATTAATGTCAACACAGTGGTCAACCTTGAAATATTTTGCGCCTACATAATTACTACTACTACTATTTAGCATTTCTATAGCGCTACAAGGCGTACGCAGCGCTGCACAAACATAGAAGAAAGACAGTCCCTGCTCAAAGAGCTTACAATCTAATAGACAAAAAATAAATAAAGTAAGCAAATCAAATCAATTAATGTGAACGGGAAGGAAGAGAGGAGGGTAGGTGGAGGCGAGTGGTTACAAGTGGTTACGAGTCAAAAGCAATGTTAAAGAGGTGGGCTTTCAGTCTAGATTTAAAGGTGGCCAAGGATGGGGCATAATGGAAATATTTCCCCTTGACCTGAAATTAGAATTATCTTATGGTTTAGGAAACTAGTAAAAGCATGGTTCTTTGTTCAAGCTCTTAGTCAAGAAATTTGATTTCCTGAAATGATTTCCTTAGTTTTCAGGATTTTACTTCATTTTCTAGGATGATATTTATTTACTAGTAAACAAAGGCCCGTTTCTGAGCGCAATGAAACGGGCGCTAGCAAGGGTTTCATGGCTGCATGGCTCATCGCTGTTTTACCTGGTTCGTGGCATGCACCGGTGCTGTTTCCGTTGTAGCTCTGTGTGGGTGGCGGTTTTTGTGCCCCGCCCTCGACGTCATCGCACTTTGACGTGAGGGCGGAGCAGAGCTACAGTGTGGAAATCCGGAGTTTGTGGCCTGAGTAGATCGTTGGAGGTGAGAATCTGCTCCACCCTCAACGTCATAACGTTTGACGCGAGGGCGGGACCCAGAGACTGTGAGTTTCGTGGCTTCAGAGCTTCAAACATACGAACCTTGGCTTCAGCGACGTCAGCAGACAATAGAACGTTGAGGGTGAGTTTTATATATATAGATTTGTTACATTTGTATCCCACATTTTCCCACCTATTTGCAGGCTCAATGTGGCTTACATAGTACCGTAAAGGCATTCGCCAAGTCCGGTAGAGGAACAAATACAATTATTTGTTAGGGTAGGTAAGATTCAGGCAAATTAGGGGTTGAAGATAGGAAGGGTTAGATAATGTTATATATGAGGAGGAGAGGAAAATATGTTATTTTAGGAAAATAATTGTTTGTCCTTATCTTGTCAGACCAGTCCAGACAAGTGGGTTATGCCAGTGGCGTAGCCAGACTTGACATTTTGGGTGGGCCCAGAGTTAATATGGGTGGGCACTATGTATATAGATGTGAGTAGTGTTTCTTGGGATACTACAAAATAAGGCCTTAGAATGCACTTGATGATGGATTTCTATGTAGTCTGCCTAACAACTGCATCAGTGTAAACCACATACATAACAGAAAAAACAATATTTTTAAATATAATTTCATTTTCGCATATCTTAGAATTGACCAGACATAAGTCTACTGCAGTGGCAAACCTCTCAACGCACGACAGGATCTTGCAATATAAATACACAGGAAAGATGTATTCAAATTCTGGTAGCACCTCAATACTAGCAATATAAAATCCCTTAACTGTCAGGTACTTTGTGAAGTAACACTAAATCCTGCAAAGAAACTTTTTAGAGTCTATGTTGCAAATCTCAACACCAATTCTGAACACGAATACCAATATCAGTACTTTTATAAAGGCAGCAGTGCATATACATAACAGCAATACACTTCCCGTTGGAAAAGTCAGGCAAGTCAGACTTATACAACCTGACACAAACTACATGCCAGCAGAATCTCTCACCTTGATCACATGCAGAGCACATACCAACTCTCATCAATTACAGAATAGAGGACCAAACATTAACAATTGTCCTGTAGCCTGCCATCAGTCCCTCCCTGCCCTTCAGCCTGGCATTGGCTTTTCCCTTCCCTACCCCACCATCCATCTCCGTAGCCCGGCATCAGCCCTTCCTTTCTCTACCTTACCCTCTTCCCCATTTATCCCCGTAGCACAGTATCATCCTTTCCCTTCACAATCATTCATCCCATAGATAAGCCCTACCCTAGCCCCCCACCCCTCCCTTTAGCCTAGCATCACCCTTGTCCTACCCCCTACCCATCCTCCCATGGTCTTGCATCTCTTCCCCTCACCATGAAGGACACCAGCATTAAATATAAGACTTTTTTTTAATGTCCTGAGCACTGCAGAGTCTACCTCCACCCAGAAACCTGCTTATATTTAAACCTTTTTTTTTTTATTTTAACCCAGACACTACAGAGAACATCCCCCCAAAACCCACCAAGGCAGCAACAAGAAAAATATACAACCTTTTTTAGATTGTAACCTAAGAATTATAAAAATGTATTGTTGGTGGGCTTCTGTGTGGGGGTGGGCTCTTCACTGCCTAGTGAAAAAAGGTACATTTAATTATTAAATATACCTTTTTTTTTTTACCTAGGCAGTGAAGAGAACACCCCCACCCACCATTACACTGTACACGATGTTAAACTTTCAAAAAAAATATTTATTTTACCTGGCCTGGGCAGCTGGGCTTTGATGGTGGTGGCAGATAGTGGTGCAAACTCAGAGTGCAATCATTGTGCTGCGCTCCGCTCCATGTGTGCTGTTGTGGAGCCATGGGGGAGTACTGAGGCCTGGGTGGAATGAACAAAATAAGGCTGATCTTCATTAAGAGCAGGGCAGAGTGGAGGGACCGCGACGGTACCCTGGAATCAACAAAATAAGGCTGATCTTCAAGCAGGGCATAGTGGAGGAACCGGAACCGTACCCCGGAATCAACAAAATAAAGCTGATCTTCAAGCAGGGCATAGTGGAGGAACCGCGACCGCGACGGTACCCCAGAATCAACAAAATAAGGCTGATCTTCAAGCAGGGCAGAGTGGAGGAACCGGAACCGTACCCCGGAATCAACAAAATAAAGCTGATCTTCAAGCAGGGCATAGTGGAGGAACCGCGACCGCGACGGTACCCCAGAATCAACAAAATACGGCTGATCTTCAAGTAGGGCATAGTGGAGGAACCGCGACCACGACGGTACCCCAGAATCAACAAAATAAGGCTGATCTTCAAGCAGGGCAGAGTGGAGGAACCGGAACCGCGACCGCAACGGTAGCCCGCTCCGGAATCAATAAAAATAAGGCTGATCATTCAGAAACAGGGCAGAGTGGAGGAACTGCACCCGCGACGGTAGCCGGCATAGTTTCCCCTCCCATGCAGCTCTGCGGCGCCGTCGCACATGAGGGGGAGGAGCAAAGCAGCAGAGTTCTTTAAAACTGGATGTGGACTTATGGCGTGAGCGACAGAGTAGCGGCGCCAGCGTGTAAAACTAATGGCTGCACTAAAAACAAAATTAGACAGAGAAGAGGAGGACCGGACAGCTGCCGGCTGCTTGGGTGGGCCTGGGCCCACCCAGGCCCACCCATAGCTACGTCCCTGGGTTATGCTCCCCAACAAGCAGATGGAGGCAGAGAACACCGAGCTTTCTGTGATGACATCACTAGTATAAGAAGTAGTGCAGCTCTGGACCTCACCAGTATTCCTTTTGCCTCCAGCAGATGTTATAAGTTGGATTGATGCAGCAAGATTGTTCAAGGGAGGCCTGATTACCAAGGGTTCAGTCCACAGCATATGGCCTTTTGATTGAGCTATTTGGCCACTGCTAGCCCCCAGGGATCAGTTCACAGACATTTGCCTGTTGAAGCCTGGAGGGGTCCTGGGCTCTCCATAGCTCCGAGCCTTACCCTATGGACTTTTTCTCAATGTGACTGGCTGGCAAACATCCAGAGTGACCAGATCTGGCACAGTTCGAATGTCCAAAATCTGCATATCTGCGAAAGATGTGCTGTATCCTTAAGGATGGTTATGTTTATGTATGGATGTGTAAAGATGAGGCTGGTGAGCCATTAAAAAAACAAATCTATTAGCTTTCAAGCTGCATCTGGTAGTCTGAGTAGTAGTAATAGTAGAGATAAATCTGATGATGATGATCTTGAGGGGGAAGTAGGAAAATGGCATGGCAGAGGAAGAGGCCGGGGAAGGAAAGGATGAGGCTGCAAGCCAGGGACCTGAGCACAAATGGAAATTGAACATATTTAAATTGTCTTCTGCTAAATTGCTTGATTTGGTTCCAGTTTTGTGTCTTTAAGAAATGGATTTGTTTCTTTTATTGCTTATTTGATAAATCTATCTCAGGCAAGAATAGTGATAAGGCATCTTAAGAAGGCAATTATTACTCCTGTTTAAAAAAAAAAATAGAAAAATAATTCTAACCAGTTTATAGATTTTTGTCCAGTTTCTAATCAGTTATCTGGGTTTTGTATCACTTTTAGGTACTGTATTTTTTGCAGTTTGTTTACTGACTGTAACATAACAGAGAGACTATTCAGTTGCTCCCTATGGACAGCATTAGAACTAAGGGGTAGATGCATCAAGCAAACGTAAAAAAATCAAAATCGTTAAAGGCCCTAACGATTTTTAAAAAACGAAGAATGCACCAAAAAAAAAAGTCACACATGCTCAGATCGGTATAGAAACGTACAATGTATCAAAGAATCACAATACACATCGTTAATCGGCCCCCAAATCATGCGCAGAGCAGCCAAGCGTTATGTTAGCTGCTCTGCGCATGCCACAAACAGTCAAAACACAGTCAAATCACAAGCACATGGCTCCCAAATCAAAACAAAAATAAAAAAAAAGGGTCGGGAGGGGGCAAGGGCGCTCAT
This sequence comes from Microcaecilia unicolor, assembly GCF_901765095.1. Classification (NCBI taxonomy): domain Eukaryota; kingdom Metazoa; phylum Chordata; class Amphibia; order Gymnophiona; family Siphonopidae; genus Microcaecilia; species Microcaecilia unicolor. The sequence continues at coordinate 90,357,339 of NC_044033.1, read as the reverse complement.
CAGGAGCGTCCTGTACGGACAGCCTTGCCCCCCCCCCCCCGCTGCTCCCCACTTTCCGCCGCTCCCCCCACCCCGAAAAAGCAAAATTCGAGCAGCCCCTGCCCCCCTCCCTTCCTCACTACTCTCTCACCTCAGCTCCGCCTCCCGACATCCTCTGTCCTGTGCCCCGCCCCCTTTTGGGGTCGTCGCCGCCATTCCCCTCCTCCATCGGGCCCCCCTCCCTCTTACCGGGCCCGTGCAGCGCCTCTCTCCTCTGTCCGAAGGCGCTGCACGGTTACTGACGTCAGAAAGGGGCGGGCCCAGCAGGAGAAAGACGCGCCATCGAAGCTGGGCGAAGGCAGGCATCAGGCTTTCTTCTTGCCCGTGCAGCGCCTTCGGACAGAGGAGAGAGGCGCTGCACGGGCCCGGTAAGAGGGAGGGGGGCCCGATGGAGGAGGGGAATGGCGGCGACGACCCCAAAAGGGGGCGGGGCACAGGACGGAGGATGTCGGGAGGCGGAGCTGAGGTGAGAGAGTAGTGAGGAAGGGAGGGGGGCAGGGGCTGCTCGAATTTTGCTTTTTCGGGGTGGGGGAGCGGCGGAAAGTGGGGAGCAGCGGGGGGGGGGCAAGGCCGTCCGTACAGGACGCTCCTGATGAGCGCCCTTGCCCCCTCCCGACCCTTTTTTTATTTTTATTTATTTATGTTTTTCTGACGTCCTTTGGACCAATCACAGCGCTTTTAGCTCTGCTAATGCGCTGGGATTGGCTCAAAGTTTGTTTATTTCTTCTCTTAATGATTTTTCCTGGCACAGAGCTGTCCTAACGAGTGGTCCAGACCTCTCGTTAGTTTTCCTGCCTTTTTCCTGCGTAAAGGCAATCGGAAAAGGTTAGTGCATGTCGTTTCAATGGGGTTTTCACACTAATTGCTCATCTCCATTCCGTTTTCGTTAGCTGCTGGCTTCCTCGGTAAAAGCCCTTTGATGCATGCAACGGATCAAATTTTCCTCGTTGGAGAGTCATTAAAGGCTCATTTAGCTTTAGTGCATCTGCCCCTAAGACAGATCAGGGATACGATGCCCTTTTGAGTACAGCTGATTTGTTGGCTGCTTTGCATAATGTCCATAACAACCTGTTACTATCCCACCTGTGAGATATTGGTTTATGCTTTCAAACCTTATACTGCTTTTCTTCCTATTGATCAGAAGGACCACAGGGAGTATATTATAAAAAGCGGTGTTCCCTATGGGTCCCTTATCTCCTGTTCTAATCTCTATTTAGCGCTGCTGGCAAGAATTATGGAGCCATTTGATGTGTAATCATTATTTGCTGATGATACTCAATTAGTGATGTTTTAAAGAGCAATCAATAGGTAGCTATTGATTCACTAAAAGATTGTTGAAGACCATTGAGAAGAGTCTGGTTTTAAATTTAAATAAATAGGAAGCTATGGGGACAATTCTGTGAGTGGGCACTTCATTGTATGTGCCCTGATGTCACACAGTGAAAGCCTGTTCTGTAACACCATCTGGGTGCCCAGATTCCGTTACAGAATGCTAGTGTAACCTGCTGTCGGCACACCTTTGCACACTCACAGTCACACTAGCCATAGACCTGGCATACCTGCTGTTGTGTAAATGCAGCAGGAACACGTGTTACTTACAACATCCTATGAGTTACACGTGTAAGTGAAGAGCTGTCTGTGTGCTGATCATCCTCCATCAGTGTATATACTTTCCTTATATTTAAGTGCTATTCCACTTACATGCTGTTACAGAATAGCATTTAGGTGCCCTGCTGGCCCTTTTGCAGGTAAGCACATGTTCACTGTAAGCTGAGCGGCAGTCCTCCACCTATAGTCTTGCCAGAGTGTGTGGGGGTGGGGTGCTGTTTCACTATCACATTTTCAGTAGTGAGGGACAAGCAGACTCTGCAGAACTTTAGAGAACCTGCCTGTCACTAGTGATTAAAAACGCAGTATTGTAGCACCGCCCCCCACTGGCAGCAATGCAGTTGGAGGACTCCCTCTCAGCTTAGGGGGACACAGTGCAGGTAAGGGTGCAGTAACACTCAAGTGCTAGTATTCTGTAACCTTAAGTGCGCAAGGGGCACCCTCCCTATTTTAAGTCTAGAGGAAGGGTTGAAATTGATGATTTCTGGTAGAACATACAAGATACAGAACTCTTGTCCATCTCTATCCGTGCATTGCAAATTGTGATAAAGATGTTATTAAAGAATTGAGATTGAAGGATTTTAAAATGTCTTCATGCACTGAATGTAGAAGTTGAAAAATACATATTGAAAGTTATAACAATAAATAATTGAGAGTTTCTACTGAAATTATCAAGTTGGTTGAAATGGAATTAAAATTAATTTGGAATTTAAAGAGTAACAAAGAACAAATAATTTTATGGAACAGCTGGGTTGAAGATCTACTATCATCTCTAATTCATTAGCATTCATAAAATATTGTATTAAGTAAATCAGTTCTAGACTTAACAACACCAATAAAAATTTCAGCTTTTTCTGTTTATTTTATTCTTTCAGAGTAAGGTAGTTATAAGATCAGCTCCTCATTTTATTTCTAAGATAAATGCAACCTTTTATTTCAATCAGGAAATTGCATTAACCACTTGTGCCAAGAGCCCCAGTCTCTATTAGAGATGGGTTTACACACACAGGATGTTAATTTGAAAACTTTTATTTACAGAAGTCAAAGCCTTTTTTATACATGTTACAGTTGTTTGTTTTAGTAATGGAAAACAAGAAAGAAAGCCAGTATCTAAGGTGGTGCCTGTTTCTAGCTACATAAAGAATTGGGGAGGCCAATTGATTCCTGGTTTGGGTCTTCTCTTCCTTGGATTGCAGTGCTAAGGCAGATTTTGCAGCCTCTGAGGGAAGGGAGCTGTAGTCACTGTGCAGTGGCTACACCTAGTTTTAAGGTCCATGATTGTAGGTTTTAAGGTCTGTTGATATAAAGAAAGGACTATAGAACCATAATTAAACTGTGGAAACTGTTGCTGGAGGATGTGGCCGAGGCAACCAACAAAGTAGTTTTCAAAAGAGAATTGGACAAGTTCCTGGAGAAAAAGTCCATAAAAAATTATTAGCCATATAGACTTCAGAGAGCCATTGTTCATCCCTGGAAATTAACTATAGGAAATAGGTCTACTTTTTGAGATCTGCTTTGTACTTGTGACCTGGACTAAGCCTTGGTCTGACTCAGCATGGCTTTTCTTATGTTGTTATAGTAAGTTGGGAGGGTATAAAAAACAGGGGAATGTTTTTTGAATGAAAACTCATGGTGCCTGCTTTGCTTTTGATTGAACTGGAAGCCTAAAGATAAACAAGGAAACTGCTGAGTTAATGGGAAGGTAAGGACTAGTGAATATTGAGATTGTGGAGTCTACCAGAGACAGGGCTGAAGGAAAAAATATATTCACTCAAGAGACCTGCTGTTCTTACTTTATGTAGTCTGTGAAGTGAACAGGCTGCTTCACCTGCTTGTATGTGCAAATAACGTATTTTGTTTTACTTGCAACCCTTGTGTAGCTTTACTTATGAGGACTCCATTCCTGGCTGCTAGCGGGGGGGGGGGGGGGGGGGGGGACCTTTTCTCGGGAGCAAGAGCATAAAGATTAATTATTTTAACAAGTTGCAGATGAGGGCTCTACTTCTGTTAAATGAATTGCCAAAGAGAGGGGAAATGCCATTTGCTTCCCCTGGTATAGGGAATAGGGTCCAGGAGAGTTGCTCTGATTCCATTCACAGGAATTGGTGGGGGCTGTGCAAAAATTCCCCTCCCCTCCCCCCCCCCCACCACACCATTCACATACACACCAGGCTACTGCAGGTGATCAAATTTTCTGATGACACAAAACTGTTCCAAGTCATTAAATTGTATGCGGACTGTGAGAAATTGTAGGAGGACCTCGGGAACCTGGAAGACAGATAAAGACCGTATGGCCTATCCAGTCTGCCCAGTGGTGTGCTGGAGCCGGCTCGCACCGGCTCGCAAGAGCCGGTTGTTAATCTTTCTACCGACTTGCGAGCCGGTTGTTAAATATAGTGAGCCGGCTCTGGCTCTCCTCCCTCCCTCCTCCCTCCCTCCGGATCCTCACCGACTCCTTGTTCTTCTAATTCTTCGGGGCAAGCAGTCTTGCCTGCCAGCTGACTCTCTCCCGCTGCTGATTCGTGCTTTAAAAATGGCCGCCGAGACTTCTGCTGAAGTCTCGGCGGCCATTTTGAAACGTGAATCGGCAGCGGGGGAGAGTCAGCTGGCAGCGGGCAGGCAAGACTGCCTGCCCCGAAGAATTGGAAGGACAAGGCAGGTAGACCCGAAGCATACTTGGGGTGAGAGTGAGGGTGCTGTCTATGTTTGGGAGGGAGGAAGTTGGGTGGAGGAATTGGAAGGGATTTTTGTGATGTTTGGAGGGTAGGGGGGATTAGAAGGGGTTTTCATGATGTTTCTGGGTGTGGGAGAGAGGGAGATTGGAATCTTGGGGGAGGGGGACGTTGGGACCCGGGGGGGGGGGGGGAAGTTGGGTGGAGGAATTGGAAGGGATTTTTGTAACGTTTGGAGGGTAGGGGGATTAGAAGGGGGTTTCATGATGTTTCTGGGTGTGGGAGAGAGGGAGATTGGAATCTTGGGGGAGGGGGATGTTGGGACCCGGGGGGGGAGTTGGGTGGAGGAATTGGAAGGGATTTTTGTGACATTTGGAGGGTAGGGGAGATTAGAAGGGGTTTTCATGATATTTCTGGGTGTGGGAGAGAGGGAGATTGGAATCTTGGGGGAGAGGGACGTTGGGACCCAGCCAGATACTCTTAACAGGTCACAACTGAATATCAGATGGTCAGTATTTAAAAAAAAAAGTGCTAACTGCTGCAGGCTCAATATTGACTTTGAGCTTTTGAAAGTAGAAGTAAATAGCAGAGAGAGTGATCCCAGAGGCCCATGGAGGGCATGGGAGAGGAGGGTCGCTGGGTATGGGTGCATGCAGGGCAGGGGGAGAGAAGGGCCCCTGGACATGGGTGGATGGAGGGCAGGGGAGAGGAGGGGAGAGAGAAGAAATGCTGGACATGGATGGAGGGGAGGGAAGAGTGAGGAAGGAGATGAGTTGAGGGGAAAGGAAGAGAGGAGAAAAACTGCACATGGATGAAGAAAATAGGCAGAAGCTGAGGACCAGAAATGAAGAAGAAAGGAAAGGAAGCCCTGGAAAAGGAGTTAAGAGGACTGATAACAGCAGAATTGGATACTGGGCCAGCATGATCAGAAAGTCACCAAAGGTAGAAAAAAATCAATTTATTTTCATTATAGTGTTTGGAATATTTTCACTTTGAGAATCAGGTGCTCAACATTAAAAGTTTATATTTATTTACGGCATTTATGGCATTTTATCGCACATTAAACATGAATTAGATTGGAACCTGGGATCATTTAATTTTTTTTTCCTGGAGGAATGCATTGCCACCCCCACCCCGGCTCTCTCCCCGGCTATAGCCAGCTCTGCAATTTGGGGGGGGGGGGGGACGCAGAGGGGGACAGGGGGCACAGAGGGGGACCGGGGAGAGAGCCTGTTGTTAAACATTTACCAGCACACCACTGAGTCTGCCCATCCATGCCATCTATTACCCCTTCCTCTCCTCTAGAGATGCTATGTACCTGTCCCAATCTTTTTAGAATTCAATTAAAAATTTTTGTCTCCACCACCACCAATGGGAGGCTGTTCCACAATTTTACCACCCAAGTCCCGCTCCTGTTTTGATCAGAAACCAGAGCAGACCAGGAGTCTAGGAAAATCTTTATTGAAATAGATCCAACATGGCCACGTTTCGCCAAATAGGGGTTTATAACACACTATTAAATTAAACACATATCAATATGAATATAAAAAGATAAAAAATACAAAATATAAATATAATTAAAACACATGCACACAGACAAAAAGCTCTTAAAACATGCAACAATAAAGCATAATCATATTAAAGTACTAAAATTACAATAAATTAAAAAATCAAAAGCTTTAAGAATAGTGAGCATATCAGTATCTGATAAATAAGCAGAGAGGATAAAACATACCAAATATACAGACAACAATTAATATAAACACTGTGTAAATGATGCAAGTTTAAAACATTGTGGGGGTCTTTTACTAATGTTTAGCTCGTGTTATCTGTAGCAGGGCTCATTTTATTTGTATGTGCCCTGCTGCAGATAACGCGAGCAAAGCTTTAGTAAAAGACCCCCTGTGTGCAAACACCATAGTGAATGTATGTGAGCACAAGCTGATTATTGACCAGAAAGGACTGGGAAATTAGTTCGTGGACATTAATAGGGGAAATAGGAAATGCAGCCATTTTATAGCCGCACTAAAAGTGGCCTCAGCGTGCAGGAAACCCACGCGCTAATCATAGTTTAGGCCACTTTTTAGCACAACTTAGTAAAAGGGTCCCTTAATTTTTTTGGTAATAGACTGGGAACTTTGAGAATTTAACTTTATAGTTTTGAGCTCCTCTTGGAAGAAGGAGAGAGAAACTAAGACAGAATTTGAAGGAATGCCTGGTTTATAAAATTGCCAGTTTAGATTTAAAAAAACCCCAATGTACATTTTGATCTCATCATATAAAAAAGTGAAGAACAGGAATTTTGATTTCTATTACATTTTACCTTATGTATTTCTGTGTGAGGGATTTATATGAGAAAGTATGTTTGTGAGAGGAGTAGCTTCCTGAAGAAAAGAAAACAGATTTCCTGGTTAGCTATTGTAGGGAAACAAAATAAGTTTTAGAAACGATTCATAGTTAAGGATCTGAAATCATCTTTTATTTTCCTTGAAGTCAGGTCAAGCAGCAATTGAGGAATCCTGAGAGGTGGGAACACTAAAGTAAAACACACAGGGAAGCAGGTTTTCTCTTTTTTATTTGAACTTAAAGTCAGTACAGGGAGACGATCAGATGAAGATATACAAGACAGATGAAGCAAAGAAACAAGAGAGCTTTAACAGATAAGTGAGAAAAAGAGGAAAAGATTTAAAAGGACGTTGAAACACTAAGCTACATTTAAAGGAAATAAAGAATACATACATACACATACTTAACTGTCAGGTGCTCCCAATAATTCTGAAGAGAGATCCTGTAAAAGAAACACAATTATTTTCACAAAGAACCATTTTTTTAATATTGTTGAATTATAAAATAACAATTTAAGTAATTTGGACATACTTATCAGCTTACACTATTTATATAGGGCCTCTTTTACTAAGCCGTGTTAGTGTTTCCTGGTGCAGAAAATGAAAGGAAGCCCATTCGATTCCTATGGGCTTCCTTTCATTTGCCATGTGGGAATCGCTAGCACAGCTTTGTAAAATAATCCCATAATAAATTACGATTTATGCACTTTATATTCAGTGTGAGTTGTATTGATACTCTGGAAGAGTATTCAAGAGAGCTTTGTGACATCAACACTGATTCTTCACACATTTAGCGAGGCCAATTTTCAGTTTTCTCATAGAGCTTTCAAGCCTGTGAGGCTACAAGTCAATTTTTAAAAAGACTAGCCGTTAAGCCCGTTAAAACGGGCGAGATTTGTGTTTTGCTGCCTGCAGCGCTTCCACACGGAGGTGAGAGGCGCTGTCATGTCAGTGCAGGGGGCTCGATACGGAGGGGGGCGGGAGCGGCGGCGACGTCAGGATGGGGGGGTGGAGGTTGGTGCGCCGGCGATGTTGGTTCGTTTCAACTTTCCAGGCTCCAGCGGCAGGCAGCGTCCGACTCCGTTTCCCTCTCTGTTCCGCCCTCTGACGTCATCACGTCTTGACGCGAGGGCGGGACAGAGAGGGAAGTCTCTACTGCGCATTTGCGGGTGAGTCGGTCACTTGCCATGTATATGTTTGATACTTCCGGCAAAGTTTCCATTTTACTTCCTTGGTAGGGGTCAAGTGTACTGTTTTTTTTGTGCACCGGTTAGTTCCACTTTAGTGCACAATTGAAGGGCACCCTGTGCAAAAATGGGTTTTATGCATGGGTCTGTATGAAGGTCTACACCCAAAAATTGTAGCAGCATCTGAGCTACATGCACATGCATCTGATGGAATGCTATTCTGTGCATAAATACCACGTGCAACTCTAGGTGTTAATTTGTACACAAGGCATATTTTCTGCTAGCACAGACCCATGTGCTCATGAGTTTGGATGTGCTCTCCCATGTTAGTACACTTTTTGCACAGGACTGATTTGCATGTTATTTGGCTATTTCATCGAGAAGCAAAATGTTTGCATTACTCGTGAATTAGGAAGCCATGCACTAATCCAGTGGTTTCAAACCTGAGAGACCCCAGCCAGTCATGTGTTCAGGATATCCACAATGAATATTCATGAGAGGGATTTGCATGCAGTGGAGGCAGTTCATGCAAATATCTCTCATGGATATTCATTTGTGGATATCCTGAAAAACCTGATTGGCTAGGGTGCCTCCAGGACCAGGTTTGGGAATCACTGCACTAAGCATTGGCACATGGCTATAATGCAAGATTTCTGCATTGTCCCCAGAGTTTACAAGTGCACATTTTCAGCAGGAAGTACACACTCCTCATGCATAACTTGCAGGGCCAGCCTTTGCCCCCTTTTCCCCCCACAGGGAACCGTGTTTATATTGTTAACAGTACAGGTGCTTCTCTCTGCAGAGGGGGGAGTCACATGAAATAGAGAAAATGACAGCAGATAAAGATCATATGGCCTATTAAGTCTGCCCATCCATACTTCTATTAACCCTTCCTTTCCCTAAGAGATCATATGTCCCACAGTTTCTTGAATTTATATACAGTCTTTGTCTCCTCCACATCCTCTGGGGTACTGTTTCACACATCCACAACCCTTTCCTTAAAGAAGTATTTCCTCAGATTACTTATGCATCTATTCCCTTTCACTTTCATCTTAGGCCCCCTCATTCCAAATTTTCCTTTCAATTGAAAGAGACTCACCTCCTGTACATTTATGCCATGGAGGTATTTATACCAACAAGAAACACATCCGAATCAGCAAGAACATACCTAAATCTTCACTTCCCAAGATGTAAAGGACTCAAATACAAATCAACATAGGCGTCCAGTTTTTCCTACATTAGCACACAACTGTGGAACACATTTCCAAAAGCCTTGAAAAACACGAATAACCACCTAAACTTTCGGAAAAACCTGAAAACTCACCTGTTCAAAAAGGCATACCCCACCGATCCAACATAGATGCCCGATCTCTGCAACACAACGTAACTAAATCACGGTACAGACTAGACACAAATCTTCCGTTGCACAATCCCAATGTGGTTGCGCCGCATTAACTCTATCGAACTACTTAACCACAACATCACCTTGTTTTTGTCTGCACTGGAGTCCGCAAGTACTGCTCCGGAACTATGTAAGCCACATTGAGCCTTCAAATAGGTGGGAAAATGTGGGATACAAATGTAACTAATAAATAAATAAATATGTCTCTGTTCGTATCTCCCCTTTCCCATCTTTCTTTCAATGTATACTTATGAAGTCTTTAAAGTCTTTAAATCTGTTCCCATATGTTATAATGATGAAGACTACTGACCATTTTAGTAGCTGCCCACCGGACTGACTACATCCTGTTTATATCTTCTTGAAGGTGTGATCTCCAGAATTATATGAAAATCAGAATGACAAGTGAGGTGATTAAATTTGCAGATGACACAAAACTATTGAAGGCTGTTAAAACACATGTGGACTGTGAAATATTGCAGGAAGTCCTTAGGAAATTGGAAGACTGCGCATCCAAATGGCAAGTGCATTGTAATGTGGACAAATTCAAGGTTATGCACATTGGAAAGAATGGTCTGTATCATAGTTGCTTGATGCTAGGGTCCACCTTGGGGGTCAGCACTCAAGAAAAAAATCTAGGTGTCGTAGTTAATATGCTGAAATCTTCTGCACAGTTTGCGGTGGTGGCCAAAAAAGCAAACAGGATGCTAGGAATTATTAGGAAAGGGATGGTGAATAAGACCAAAAATACTATAATGCCTCTGTATTGCTCCATAGTGCGATCGCACCTTGAGTATTGCATTAAGTTCTTGTTGCCATATCTCAAAAAAGATATAGCGGAATTAGAAAAGGTTCAAAGAAGAGCAACCAAAATGATAAAGGGGATGGAACTCCTCTCAAATGAGGAAAGGCTAAAGAGATTAGAACTCTTGGAAAAGAGGATGGATGAGGAGAGATACGATTGAGGTCTACAAAATCCTGAGTGGTATAGAACGAGTAGAAATAAATTGAATGCTCAAGGAAGTTACATGGAAATACTTTTAAAACAAATAGGAGGAAATATTTTTTCACTCAATGAATAGTTAAGCTCTGGAACTCTCTGCCAGAGGATGTGGTAACAGCAGTTAGTGTATCTGGTTAAAAAAAAGACGTTTGGGCCAGTTCCTGGAGGAAAAGTCCATAGTCTGGTATTGAGAGAGACATGGGGAAGCAACTGCTTGTCCTGGGATTTGTAGCATGGAATGTCACCATGATTTGGGTTTCTGCCAGGTACTTGTGACCTGGCTTGGCTACTGTTGGAAACAGGATGCTGGGCTAGATGGACCCATTGGTCTGACCCAGTGTGGCTACTCTTATGTTCTTAAGGTTGAAGAGACAATATGTGCAGTTTGAATGGTATCGACTTTGTAGAAAATGCATGTAATAAAAGAGCAAGTTTCAAGTATTATTTTAAATTTTTATTCATTACAATATCTTCATTTAAACATAAGTTATGGATGTGGAGATGTTACTTTTCATTCAGCCCTCGTATTGATGTACAAGTGTACCTTTATGTTTAAACAATTTTTTATTGAAACATATAATCACAACAATTTGGTATTTTCTAATACAAAAGATAATTCCTTTACCTAGCACCATATTTTCTCCCAAATCCCCCCTCCCTCCTCAACAGTATGTTCCAGTATAACAGAAAAGAGTGGAGGAGTGGCCTAGTGGTTAGGGTGGTGGACTTTGGTCCTGGGGAACTGAGGAACTGAGTTCGATTCCCAGTACAGGCAGCTCCTTGTGACTCTGGGCAAGTCACTTAACCCTCCATTGCCTGCCGCATTGAGCCTGCCATGAGTGGGAAAGCGCGGGGTACAAATGTAACAAAAAATAAAATAAAATAGAGCAACTTTGGTATAATGTACCCACAGCTGTTCAAATCCCAAAACCATGTGAGAATAGCAACCTATGTAACAAACGTACTAGTTCAATAAACACCTCCATTCCCAAAGCCAATAAAGGCCTATCTCTATACCCCCCCAACCAAGTCATATCTTATCTAGTGTAGGGATATTGCAGACATCACTTATAACATATTAACGAGGAGACTACGTCCCTGAGGGCCCAGAATCTGCAGATACGGGTTCCAGAGTTGCATAAAACGCAGCCTGCGTTTGGGGGAACCCCTCGCCTCCGGGGCCTCCCATGAGACCAATAGGTGTACCTGGTTCCTCCAGTGCCAAAAGGCTCGTGTATCTGGTGAGTTCCAGTATTGGAATATAACTTTCCGAGCCACCAAGGTTAGTTTGCGGCACAAACAAAATAGCAGATTTGTTCAGGGGATGATAAGCACCAAGTATATCAAACAGAAATTGTTCAAATGACCCCTGAATCCTGTGTTCTAACATCCTTGACAAAAATCTCCCAATCCTATCCCAGAAAAGCTGGATCCGCGGGCAGTCCCAGAGAGCATGGTACAGAGTGTGAGAACTATGCCACACTTAGAACAGTCAGAGTTTCCGGTCCCTCCCACGTGAGCCAATTGTGACATATAAGCTCTTGATATCACTCTATAGCCACACTCCCTAAGTCTCACATCTGAAGTCAAAGTGTGAATGCCCTGGAGTGTAGCAGCAACCTCCCAACTCTCCAAGGAAATCCCTGAATCCGCTGCCCATCTAGCTTTCCATAAGGAAAAGTCTATGTTGGGATCCCAGCTGACCCAGATCTTACACAATCTCGAGATCCATGTCCATTGCCACCTGAAAGAAATCTCAAATCCTGGCTCCTAGTTTGTTCCCCAGAAGCGACGATTCCAGCGAAAGAACGTAATGCTTAAGTTGTGCGTACACAAAATGGTTACCCCATGTATCCACTACCCGATCCTGTAGGTTCTCAAATGATAGTAGTTTACAAGTATATCTTTATAAAATACTAGCTTATCACCTAGATTTTGGGCGCCTAACTTTTAGCACCTTTTATAGAACTGCCTTCTACATGTATGGCTTAAGCACTGCCTTCGATATGTATGGCTTAAGCATTAGGCTGTTTGCAAACCTGCAAAACATAAGCCAGACAATCTTTGCATTTCCTTTATTGATTTGGGAGTTCTAACCTTGACTCAGCTGGACTGTTGCTATTCACAGGGTTTCACTATAGGCCCAGAAATCGAGCTACTTGTACACTCTATCAGAGGGAGAAGGAAATTACAGCAGAATCAGTCATGAAGGCAATGGTATCAGTGCAGACTCAGCTGGTAAGGGGAAGGCCTATGCTACAGGAATTAGGACCATGAGCCAGTGAGAGAATGAGAAGCCCTGCGTACCCTGGCTATAGTCTTCTTTGACCAACTAGAACGCAGTGACCTAGAAGAACCCCCCAGAATGTCCTCATTTTGGTGAAGCTGAGATCATTTGGTCATTTTCAGGAGAGCCATGCTGAAAGGCACTCTAAATCATGGATGTACGTGCTTTACTCTCCCTTGTATTTGTGTACCTTTCAGAACTGTTTAATCCTTTTAGTGAGATCTGTCTGCTCTGGTTATTTATTATTATTTTTTTTTATTATCTTCAGATCTTTCTGTAATTTGTTTTGTGGGCTTAAATTGATGGGAGAATAATTTTCTTTGTCTTTGGTTATTTGATCATATATAAAAGCAATTGGAATTAATAGGTTCTCCTAGTTTTTTAAAGATATGTAATTATGCTCTGTATGAACTCTAAACAAATAATATAATTTCTGCTCATTGTACTTCTGATTTGATTAAGACTTGTGAACCATATTTTGCTCATTTTCAGGTTGACATTAGATTGTAGGTCATTCACTGCATTTTTTATTCTGTTAAAGGGCATGAATTTTTGCTCCAGTACAAAACTATTTAACAATTGTCACTAAAATTGTCCAGGTATTTTTAATGAGAAAATACTGGGACAAAAAAATGGAACAGATTTTACAATGGAGAAAAACTAGAGCAAAACCAGTAAATCTTTCCAGAAGAGTTTGTATTGTTTTACAGACAGGAAGAACACTGGTTTCTCAGAGGAATTTCCTACCTCTTGTGCCTAAAGGACCTGGTAGGCTTAAATCAAAAAGTTAAGATCTTATTTGTGCCTTGTAGCTTGAGTTTTTGCTTTAAATTCTTTTAGGCACTTAGAGGAAAACTGTGTTCGACAGAAAAGAAACTGTGTGTTAGGCCTGAATGTGCACTGTTGTCAAGCTTAGTCATAGACATAAAAACAAGTGGGAAGGGAGGAAGTAACGTCAGTTCCAGAAGATGGACGCCTGAGTGCTTAGCTCCGTTGGAGCAGTGAATATAAAGTATTTACCTAGTCCCCAGAGCCTCTGTCCCCCCCATTCTTGTTGAGTTAATGAGATATTGGGCAATGTCAGCCCGACATCGATTGGAGAAATATAAGTTTACAACGACTGCAAGTAAACTGGCGGCTGGATCAGTTCGGGGGTCAGCAAAGTCTTGTGCCAAAATGGCAGATTCAGGATTGAAGATGGAGGATCCTGCAGAGTTAACAGAAAACGAAGGTGAACTCACCAAGCAAGATGTAGCCAGATGGTTTAAGGCGTTGAAAGCTGAGATGACTAAGGTGAGGAAAACAATCCAAACGGCGGTGGCTAATATTTGGAAAGAAGTTTGTGAGATAGGGAACTGCGTGGGACAGGCCGAGGAAAAACTGAAGAGCTTGGAGGGGAAGATAGAGACACTGTATTAAGAGCTCAATAATGAACGGAAGGAGCATGAAATATTACAAGAGATGCTTTAAGACTTGGAAAATTGCACCAGGCGGTGTAATTTATGCTTTCTTTAATAAACTACTGGGTCCTGAGGACGGTGAGCAAGGTGAAGGTCCCGCAACTACTATCAAGTTCGATCGTGCCCATAGAAGCTTGTTTTTTTCAGGACTTCGCGAGGGCGACACTCCAGAAGCAGAGGGATTTTCGGGTCCTCACCAAATACTTGCAGAAGTGTGGATACCGCTATCACTGGTTGCACCCGTTCGGATTGTTGTTCACAATAGCGGGCCAGTCGCGGAGGGTCCGCACATTGATTGAGGCGTGGAAAGCACTATGAGAGCTTGGATGCATGGATTTGCCGCCTGCGGCAGCGGAAATCACTCAATCAACTCTATCTCCGCAGAAGAGCAAGCAGGCATGGCAGAAGAGACGCTCTGGTCGTGGCTCCGCGAAAAGTTTCGGAACCTCGAGAGAGATTTTTAAACTGTTAATTTGGCTAGTGCAGCATCAGCAGACAGAGAGAGAAGTTCCTCTACTTTCCCTCCCAATATACTTTTTTATTGTTGTATGAATGGATGTATATGAATGGATGGTTACGATTGAGGTATATAGGTGGGAAAGTGGTGAGGGGAAGGGAGGGAAAAGGAAGGGGGAGAGAGGGGATAACACGGTGGGACTGGGATATTATGAAAATAGGGTCTGCTCTGGTACTGAGGTGCTTCCTCAGGGTGAACACTGGTCACGAGAGTGGCTGACCAGTCAACGAGGGGGGGGAAGGGGGGCATAGGAGGAGGGCAGAAAAAAATAAGGGTAGGATCATGGAATGTAAAGGGGTTGAATTCTCCAGGCAAATGAAGCTTGGTCCATAGGGAGTTAAAACGTCTTCAATGGGATGTGATCCTGCTTCCGGAGACCCATATACGAAGACAAGAAACACAGTTGTTTAACCATAAGGCATATAGTGAATATGTTGTTCATTCTGATTTAAGGGGAGGAAAAGGTTGGAGGGTTGGTAATATATATCCGTAGGGGGGTTCTCTTTGCTAAAGAGGCAGTATTCAGGGATGATCAGGGGCGGTGTTTGGCAATGAGAGGTTTCCTTTTTGGTCAGGAGGTTACAATCATAAATTTGTATGCACCCAATACAGGACAAGGGGATTTCTTTGGGGGGAATAACTGAAGACCTGTTACAGTTTCGGAAAAGAATGGTGATCCTGGGAGGAGACTTCAATTTAGCTCTCACAAACTTGGGCCATGCTAAAGGGACTAGTGGCCTAAATATACTAAATTGTAAGCAGTTGAAGTCTCTGATCTCAAGCTTAGACCTGATAGATGTTTGGTGTCTGCAGCATCCTGGCCAGAGATCCTATTCTTTCTACTCCTATGCTCAATCCACTTATACCAGAATAGACATGTTATGGTGTAGCCGTCAATTATGGGGGCACCAACACAGCATGACTATGATCGAACAGGACAACACGCAATCTTCATCCATTCCGAGCCTCCACTTATACCTCATATGATCACTATACAACTTTGTATTTGTTATCCACTGACTGGGCAAACACCTCTGACGGTACTATGTAAGCCACATTGAGCCTGCAAATAAGTGGGAAAATGTGGGGTACAAATGCAACAAATAAATAAATAAATACATTAGATTCTACAATAGAGAGCATCACGGTTTCCGATCATGCACCGGTCGGTGTAATATTGGGAGGCCTGGAGGTTGAGAAACGCCAGCTATTTTTGGAGGTTGAATGAGGGCCTTCCGGCGACAAGAAAGTATGTCAAGAGCTTCGGGATGTTATTCGTGATTACTTGGCAATTTTATTTATTTATTTATTTTATTTTTGTTACATTTGTACCCCGCGCTTTCCCACTCATGGCAGGCTCAATGCGGCAGGCAATGGAGGGTTAAGTGACTTGCCCAGAGTCACAAGGAGCTGCCTGTGCCAGGAATCAAACTCAGTTCCTCAGTTCCCCAGGACCAAAGTCCACCACCCTAACCACTAGGCCACTCCTCCACTAAATGATACAGGAGAAGTTACTGAAGCTACATTATGGGATGCCTTAAAGGCGGTGCTCTGGGGCTACTTAATTAAATGGGGAGCCAGAAAAAAAAGGGAAAGTAAAGAATTAGATCTCAGAGCACAGCTGGCTCACTTGGAATGTCTAAATCAGGAGGGGGGAGCAGATGAGGTGTTGGCAATTGTTGCCAGGAACTTAATAAACTTCAGGTTGAAAAAGTAGAATATATGAGGAAATTAACCCAACAAAAATTCTTTGAATTTGGAAATAAATCAGGTGGGATGCTGGCTAATCTCCTTCGAAGGCGTCAGCAGCTAAACACTATTACTAAAATTAAGGGTCAGGGGGATGTTTTGTATTATCAGGATAAGGATATCCGTACACAGTTCACCCAATTTTATCAAACATTGTATAGTGCAGGGGAACGGGTAGATACAACTCTCTTATTACCTCTCGCCTTGACTACTGCAACCTACTCCTCACTGGCCTCCCACTTAGCCATCTATCCCCCCTTCAATCCGTTCAGAACTCTGCCGCACATCTTATCTTCCGCCTGGACCGATATACTCATATCACCCCTCTTCTCAAGTCACTTCACTGGCTTCTGATCAGGTACCGCATACAGTTCAAGCTTCTCCTATTAACTTACAAATGCACTCAATCTGCAGCTCCTCCTTACCTTTCTACCCTCAACTCCCCTTACATTCCTACCCGTAACCTCCACTCTCAAGACAAATCACTCCTTTCATTACCCTTCTCCACCACCGCCAACTCCAGGGTTCGCCCTTTCTTTCTGCCTTGCCTCACCCTATGCTTGGAATAAACTCCCTGAGCCCATACGCCAGGCCCCCTCCCTGCCCATCTTCAAATCTTTGCTCAAAGCCCACCTCTTCAATATCGCCTTCGGCACCTAACCACTTACCTCTATTCAGAAATCTAGACTGCCCCAATTTGACATTTCGTCCTTTAGATTGTAAGCTCCTTTGAGCAGGGACTGCCCTTCTCTGATAAACTGTACAGCGCTGCGTAACCCTAGTAGCGCTCTAGAAATGTCAAGTAGTAGTAGTAGTGATTCATGAATTTCTCCAAGGGCTTAACTTACCAACATTGACTAGTGAGGAGTGTGCACAATTAGAGGCACCTTTTCAATCAGATGAGATCATCTGAGCAGTCAATGGCCTTAAAGATGGAAAGGCCCCAGGCCTGGATGGTTTTTCAGCAAAGTTCTACAAAATATTTGTGGGGGAAGTGGGTCCTCTGTTGCAAAGGGTTGGAAATACTTGCTTTAATGTTCAACAACTTCCAGTGAGTATGCATGAAGCGGGAATATCTGTGCTCCTGAAACCGGGGTGGGATCCAGCACTATCTGGCTCCTACCGCCCAATTTCATTGTTGAATTTAGATATAAAAATTTTGTCTAAGATCTTGGCAGATAGGTTGGGGCGGGTGCTCCCATGTTGGGTACATACAGATCAATCGGGGTTTGTGGTAGGAAGGCAAGTACCAGATAATATCAGACATACTTTACACATTATGTGGGAGGCCTAGCGGCGTGGGAACCCGGTGACTTTTTTGAGCGCTGATCCCGAGAAAGCTTTCGATAGGGTTGAATTGACATATCAGTGGCAAGTATTACAGTATATGGGGCTAGGTCAGGGATTTTTGGGTTGGCTGGATCTTCTATATCAAGACCCGGTGGCAAGACGTAAGATCAATGGAAGTTATTCCTCTTCTATTAAGATTTGGAGGGGTACTCAGCAGGGGTGCCCATTGTCACCCCTGCTTTTTGCCCTTTATATTAAGCCCTGGCTCAGAGGGTAAGGTTATTGGAAGATATTAAGGGAGTCCAAGTTGGACAGAGTGAGCATAAGCTGGCTCTTTTTGCGGACAATATTCTATTTTATATGAGATTACCAGGTCTTACTTTACCAGTATTGATGCGAGAACTAAATAATTTTAGTAGATTATCAGGGTTCAAGATCAGTTATGATAAATAATAATTTATGGGAATGTCGGCCATGCAAGGGGAGCTGGATACTTGGGCCCAGGAGTTCCCCTTTCGACATCTCCCAATTATATAATTAAAATTATGTTCCCCTGTTCAAGCAACTTCATAAAGATCTGGCGGACTGGCATGGTAGATGGTTGTCATGGTGGGGCCGCACCGCAGCAATAGGAATGAATATCTTACCAAGATTACTATTTTTGTTTCAGACTGTACTGATCTCAGTCCCCAAGTCAGAGCTGGAGCGTTTACAGCGTGATATATTGTGGTTTATATTGGGGGGGGGGGGGGGGGGGGGGGACCGAGGTTACATAGGACAGCGATGTGGAGATCGGTGGAAATGGGAGGCCGTGGAGTTCCAAACTTGTTGTGGTACTATTGGGTGGCTCAACTGAAGCTGATTTTGGCCTGGAGCCAAGAGACGCGCACAGTCGCAGCAATTATGGACCAGGAATATGTGAGGGAATATGCTCTGGGGGCAGTTTTGTGGGCCTCCTTGTCCTCCAGGGCCTATGGTCAACTTTCAAATAAACCGATTGTGCGGCACCTTCTGGGACTGTGGTGCTCTCTTCGATCTAGATTTGGGAGACTAGGACAATCTTCCTCATTTGCACATGTTAGTTCAGATCCTGGGTTCACAGTAGGATTTGGGCACCCTGTATAAAAAAAAAAAGATGGGCAATCCAGGGTCTCATTTGCTTTAGGGACTTTATAGATGTGGGTAAATTGAGATCTTTCGAGGAAATATGAGAGAAATATGCTAGTCCTGAATCTGAGATCTTTTTCTACCTACAGGTTAAGCACTATATATCCCAGAGGGGGTGGTTGAGAGAAGACCCAGATGACTATGAACATTTTGAAAATATCTGGGCCTCTATGGGTAAAATAAAGGGTACTATCTCTATCCTGTATACATTTATTAGAGGGGCTAAATTTCAGAAATTTACATATATGAAACAATGGGAACAAGATTTCGAGGTGGAACTTACTCAGTGTGAGTGGAAAGCTATATGTAGGGAAGTTAAAAAGGCTTCAAAATGTGCACTTGTGAAAGAAAATGCATATATAAAGTATTAACACGATGGTACTACACCCCTGTAAAAATATAAGCTATGTTTCCTACATCTTCCAGTACCTGCTGGCGCTGTGGCATGGAAAGGGGAACTTTTTTACACATATTGTGGTCCTACTACTACTACTATTTAGCATTTCTATAGCGCTACAAAGCATACGCAGCGCTGTCCTGTGACAGGCTCCAACCCTTCTTGGAGATAGTTGTTGCTAGGATTGCTATACACACGGGCAAACCTTTGTCTTGCGACCCAAAGTGGTGTTTATTGGGTTTGGACAACAGAGGGGGCCTGAAGTAGCAGAGGCGCCTTAAAAGAATGTGTTTGGTAGCAGCCAAGACTGTCATTGCTAATCACTGGAAACGATCAGAGGGGCCGACCGAAGCTGATTGGATATTAAAGCTATCCTTGATTGGAGAGCTGGAAAGACTTACGGATAAGAGATTGGGACTTTATGATCCGACTTCTGACAGTGCACTACTACTACTACTATTTAGCATTTCTATAGCGCTACAAGGTGTACGCAGCACTGCACAAACATAGAAGAAAGACAGTCCCTGCTCAAAGAGCTTACAATCTAATAGACAAAAAATAAAGTAAGAAAATCAAATCAATTAATGTGTACAGGAAGGAGGAGAGGAGAGTAGGTGGCGGCGAGTGGTTACAAGTGGTTACGAGTCAAAAGCAATGTTAAAGAGGTGGGCTTTCAGTCTAGATTTAAAGGTGGCCAAGGATGGGGCAAGACATAGGGGCTCAGGAAGTTTATTCCAGGCGTAGGGTGCAGCGAGACAGAAGGCGCGAAGTCTGGAGTTGGCAGTAGTGGAGAAGGGAACACATAAGAAGGATTTATCCATGGAGCGGAGTGCACGGGAGGGGTGTAGGGAAGGACGAATGTGGAGAGATACTGGGGAGCAGCAGAGTGAGTACATTTATATGTTAGTAGAAGAAGTTTGAACAGGGCAGAGCCAGGTTTCTGTTATGGCGAGCAGATGGAGGTGACGCGAGATAAAGAGGTCCTGGATATAGGGGAGTTTGTTACAGATAGAGCGGGCATTCCATAGGGCGCAAGAGAAGGGCAGAGAAGAGGAGGGGAGTAGAGGAATAGAGATGAGGTTAGAGAGGTCACGGTGAGATCTGTAGCATTGGGATAATAGTTGATGAGGAGGGCCAGGATTAGGATTGATGTCACCGGCTGAGAGTAAGAGAAGGAGTAAAAGAGAGCGGAGGAGAGTAGGAGAGGTGTGGTGTCGAAGGCGAGAGTTATTTAGGTGGAATGGGGAAGGCAAAATGGAGGGAAGAAAGAGATAGAGATTAAAAGCCAAGAGGGAGGAAGAGGGTAGGAGAGAAGGTGAGGTGATGAAGTCGATGGATGGGCAGTGAGTTCCTGTAGCGGAGAGAGGTAGGGGGTGAGGGAAAAGATTAGGAAGGGACAGGGCTAGGAAGAGAATGTGAATAGGGGCCATAAACAACTGAGGTACTTTAGCAACTGGGAAGAAGATTAGATGTAAAGAGAAAAATGCCCGGAGCGCGGCACCTAGAGCAGAGGCCCTGAGTGGATCAGAGTGGACCTGGGTGTCACCCCAGAGAAGGCTGTAAGGATATGCAGATGAGCTGCAAGTCCTCCACAGCACCTGAAAGGCAGCCGATGGTAGAGCTGGGCACCTCTCAGCTGAGGAAAAGGCTTACCAGGGGTTAGGCCGAAGCCAGCATTCCTCCCCCTGAGGGTCGCCTGATCCTAGCCAAAAAGCACCTGGAAACTCTGTGCACTTGGAGCGAGGGCCCTGGGAAGATCGGGGTGGACCTGGAGTCACCCCGGATACAGCTGTGAGGAAATGCAGAAGGGCTACAAGTCCTCCACAGCACCTGGTGGGAGCGCTGGGCACCTAGAGCGGAGGCCCTGAGTGGATCGGAGTGGACCTGGGTGTCACCCTGGAGAAGGCTGTAAGGATATGCAGATGAGCTGCAAGTCCTCCACAGCACCTGAAAGGCAGCCAGTGGTAGAGCTGGGCACCTCTCAGCTGAGGAAAGGCTTACCAGGGGTTAGGCCGAAGCCAGCATTCCTCCCCCTTAGGGTCGCCTGATCCACACATGTTGTGGCTCTAACTCAGCATTCCTAAGGGGGAATCTAATGGGGGAGGGGGAGGGATAATTGTCAAGGGAGGGGTGGTCGAATAACTGTAGCTTTTTCAATACAAGTTTGTTAGACCAAATATGCCAAGTTGTAATGAGCATATAATGTTTGTAAATTTTTCATATATTCAATAAAAATTTAACGTTAAAAAAAAAAGTGGGAAAAGCATGCAGAGCACGGCTCATGCAGAGATGTCAAGAGTGGCCCATCTCAAAGCTGGAGATTTACCATTGCAATACTGGTGAGTGAAATTTCTCTCGCGGGCCCCAGCCATATTTTAAACCAGTTCTAGAATATGTACATTCCAAAAACTGACATATTTGTGTTGGTCCCAGTCTATGGTTTCTGCTTTCTTCTATCTTCTAGTCTCCCTACCCTTTTCCCCATAGTTTCTAAACCTTGAACTACAGCATACATCATAAACAAATAGCTTCTAGAAGGCACAGCAGGACCTGGTTCAGTCTTCATTTAAAAAAATAAGCAAGCTTTATTAACTAGTTTCCATAGAGGCATATTTTCAAAGCACTTAGCCTCCCAAAGTTCCATAGAAACCTATGGAACTTAGCCTCCCAAAGTGCTTTGAAAATAAGCCTGTTAGTGTACAACTCTTTTCCCATAGTTTTAAACTGAAGCTTTCTTCTAGAGGCAGAAAACAGCCAAGAGCATTAAAAAGATAGTAGCAATTTGTAAACTTTGTTTTAAAAGAAAGTTACTTTCTGTTCTTGCCTGGAAGTGAGGTAGCAGTGCTACTAACCAGAATTAGGTGTTAATTAAGGTGTGAGGAAGGTAGAATAGCTGCAGAAGTTACTAGGGCAATCTGATTACTATGTTAGCTTCAAAGGGTCTGTTTGAAGTAGTTTTCTTATAATCAAAACTATATAGAGAGGAAAGGTCCCAGGAAACTTTCTTTCTGAGAAGCTCTGAGAAAAGAGGACATTTCTCTGGGTAAGTGAACATTTTTTGTACTCTGTGCTTCTATGATTTAAAGAAACTCCTTTATATGGTACTGAAGCCATGCCCAATGCATCCCAGAATACACTGGGCAGAGCCCTTGAATTGGGCTGACAGGTCCAGTGTTTTTTTTTTTTTTTTATAGCCTGGACCTGTCATACAGCTTTTGAGGGAGCATTGCGCCTTGGGCGCATGCCCAGGCACAATCCTCCCGCTGAAGTGACCCAATGATCGAAACTAATAGCAAGTATAAATTTGCATGCTATTAGCTTTCATCATCGGGGCTTTATTTGCCCATGCTGTTCCAGCACTAATTTTAAAGCACCGTTTGGAACAGCGCAAGAAAATTGACCACCAACCCATGAAAGAAGAGGACATTTCTCTGGGTAACTGAACATTTTTTGTACTCTGTACTTTGGTGATTTAAAGGTTGGGGTTTAAATGAGGTAAGGTAGGTTTGTTAATAAAGACAGAATTTTTAAAAAGCAAACTTTATTAACTTTTCCCCCATAGTTTCTAAAACTTGAACCACAACATACAGCATTAACAGATAGCCTGTAGAAGGCACAGTAGGGCCTAGTTCAGTCTTTATTCCCACCCATCCTCCCCACCTCCCACCCACCCCTAGCACATCTCTTCATTTATAATCTTAACTAATAGTCAATTATTCTAATTAGGATAACAGGGGAGTTTTCATTAAGTTTTCATTACATTTAATTACTTTCTAAGAAGCAAACACTAAATAAATCACACAATATACTATATAATTTTAAGGTTCTTTATATTAATCTAATATCCCTAGTACCATAAGAAATTTAAACAACACAATAATACTAAGATTCAGAAAGCAGTTCAGCAATAAGAGGGGTACTATCCAGTCTTTTGCATTGAGTGTCACATGTATAATTATTTCCCAGTTGATAAGAGGTTTATATGTGTGTAGTCGATGCAAAGAGCTCCTAGCTCTCAGAACAAGTAGTTCTGTTGCGGATAGAGTAGCAGACTTGGTAAAGCTGAGGGAGACTGAGAGGTATATAGAGGAGGCATACAGGGATGTTGTAGAGAAGTCCCAGTTCCTGTCTGGCAGCCCCTGTGCTGCCTTGGAGGAGAGAGATCTCCTAGAAGGAGAGAATTGCCCTGGTAAAGTAGGAAGTAATCCTTTAGCCAGGACCTGCCTACCAGGGGATGCAATATTCTCACACAGAGAAGATGTGTCTCCAGTAGCGTCTGCCCAGGTGCGAAAGGTTAGGACAGCTGTTATAATTGGTGATTCGATCATTAGGCATGTAAATAGCTGGTCACTTGCCTGCCTGGTGTAAAGGTGGCAGACCCTATACATCACCTAGATAAGATCCTAGATAGTTCTGGGTAGGAGCCGGTCGTCTTGGTACATGTTAGTGTCAATGACATAGGAAACTGTGGGAAGGAGGTTCTGGAAGCCAAATTTAGGTTGTTAGGTAGAAAGCTGAAATCCAGATCCTCCAGGTTAGCATTTTCAGAAATGCTCCCCGTTCCACACATAAGACCCAAGAAGCAGGCAGAGCTCCACAGTCTCAATGCATGGTTGAGATGATGGTGCAAGGATGAGAGATTCTGGAGAAGGAGGAGCCTGTTCCGAAAGGATGGGCTCCAGCTTAACCAGGATGGAACCAGGCTGCTGGCACTAACTTTTAAAAAGGAGATAGAGCAGCTTTTAAACTAAAATGTGTTTGGGGGGGGGGGGATCCTATATTTGCCCAGGAGCGCATGGTTCGTTGTGGAGTATCCTCAAAGGATACTACTGAAACGGGACATTTAGGGAATCCCAATAGAGAGGTTTAAATAATGGTGAAAGAAAGCCAAGAGGGCTTAATGGGAGAACCGAGTAAAGGATGCAAGTTATCCCCATCGACTTCAAAGCATCTTGTAGATGCTAGGAAAAAACACAATTTGAAGTGTCTATATACAAATGCTAGAATCCTAAAAAATAAGATGGGAGAGTTGAAGTATATAACACTAAATGAAGAGATAGACATAATAGACATCTCAGAGATCTGGTGGAAGGATGACAATCAATGGGACATAATGATAGAGTGGATTAAATTGGAGGGGGGTGCACTGTTTATTAAAGAGGAAATTGAGTTAAACAAAATAAATATTGTACTTAAAACAGATAGCAGCTTGCAGTCCTTGTGGATAGAAATTCCATGTGTGAAGGGAAAAAAGCATGCTGGTAGAGCTGTACTACCGTCCACCAGGACAGAGTGAACAGACAGATGAACAAAGGTTTACAGAAATTAGGAAAGCTGCCAAATTGGGCAACATTATAATAATGGGTGATTTCAATTACCTCTTATCAGAAACCAATCCCAGGACAAGAAGTGGTCAAAATTAATAAATAATATCACTCCTCTTCTACTTTAGGGGTAAGAGCCTGCCATACAAAAAACTGGAGGAAAAAGACCTCAGTAATATCAGAGCTTCAAACAAACAGCCACCGATGATAATAGTGAAAAGCTCACATTCAATCATTGGTCACAAAAAAAACTCCACATAACGATTTAATGTTCAATTTAATAGTAGGCTCTTCCCAAAAAGTAGATCACATGAGTAACTTCCCAGCATCATAATCCAAATAGTAGTAGCACTAAGGTAGTATAAACAAAGTACTTATCTATATGCTGAGAACACCTATATAGACCCAACAGGAGATCCCGTTTTAACCAAACGGCATCAACAGGGGAGGACTGGTAACATGATTCCTCAAAATGGCTGCAAGAAGGTCCAGACACCAATGAATTAAATCCCATCAGGCAGACGTGATGATGTAAATTTGCAGTCAGAAAAAGGCTTCCATTCAGTTGATAACCAGTTATGTCCCACTGAATATATGCAGATAGCCAGTTAAGCGCTATTTACCCGGCCAGGACCCATTCCTGGCCAGTTAAATAGCGCTGAATATTGGGTGGTAAGTATCTAGGGGTCTACGTTGGTCATCAGTTTTCCTTTGAGACCCAGATTTTGACCTTAGTCAAAAATGTTTTCATTGTGTTGCAAAACAAAGGAGTAGTGTGACCAGCAGGGCAACTTCAAGAACAACAGGACGATGAAGTGATGGAAGAAAAAATGTTTTTATAATGGCTGACATGGCTCCATGTTTTGGCCAAGTGCCTGCCTCAGGGGCCTAGATAAACACTTATGTGCTTGATTTATCTTGTGAAGGATGTTAAAAAAAATGGAATTGGTGCAAAGAAAAACTACGAGAATGGTATGGGATTTGCGTTACAAGACGTGTGAGGAGAGACTTGTTGACCTGAACATGTATGCCCTGGAGGAAAGGAGAAACAGGGGTGATATGATACAGACGTTCAAATATTTGAAAGGTATGAATCCGCAAACGAACCTTTTCCGGAGATGGGAAGGCGGTAGAACGAGAGGACATGAAATGAGATTGAAGGGGGGCAGAGTCAAGAAAAATGTCAGGAAGTATTTTTTCACGGAGAGAGTAGTGGATACTTGGAATGCCCTCCCGCGGGAGGTGGTGGAGAGGAAAACGGTAATGGAATTCAAACATGCTTGGGATAAACATAAAGGAATCCTGTTCAGAAGAAAGGGATCCCCAGAAGCTTAGCCGGTGGTGGGAGGCAGGGCTGGTGGTTGGGAGGTGGGGATAGTGCTGGGCAGACTTATACGGTCTGTGCCCTGAAAAAGACAGGTACAAATCAAGGTAAGGTATACACAAAAAATGGCACATGTGAGTTGTGATAACCACAGGGTCTGCCCTTACAGGAGGTGGCCGCCAGAGGGCGCTCTTCCACTGAAATCAGGAAAATGCCCATTCTGGTCACTAGAGGGAGCTCCAGGGATCGAGCTGAGTATTGGCATGTATGGGCCAGTAGAGGGAGCTCCAGAGAGATAGCTGGGGGAGTGAGAAGAGACTTATG
Source organism: Microcaecilia unicolor (assembly GCF_901765095.1). NCBI lineage: Eukaryota > Metazoa > Chordata > Amphibia > Gymnophiona > Siphonopidae > Microcaecilia > Microcaecilia unicolor. The sequence goes on along the minus strand of NC_044033.1, from coordinate 90,331,247 downwards.
GACCCAGATCTTTCTAGAACCAGAGGGGCGAGGTCTCAAGAGGTGGGGAGGTTTATTGGACACCTCATAAAGAGCTTCCTCTCAGTAGAGGAGAGAGGTTTGCCCGAAAGAGAGAAGTTTTGCCCAAGGGAGAGAAGATGGGGGAACCTGCAACACCCAGAGCCTGAGGATTACTCGCAGGAAGACTGAGGAAAGAGGCCTGCTGAAATAGAGCTCAAGAGAAAGGTTAGGAGAAGGTTCCCTCCAAACCCAATGAGGTACTTACCTGGTGGGGACCAGGCACTGGGTACTAGGGGTATGAACAATTGCTACTGAAGTGTTTAAAAGAACAAACAGCCGTGGGGTGGAGAATAGGACCGTAAGGTTAATGTGAATAAAGAAGGTCCTATCCAGGGGAGGAGGCTGTTATACCCTGAGACCCAGATGTCCCCAGTAAATGGTCTCAGGGGGTGAATCGCAGTAACAGATTAGTAGTGGGCAAGCCAGGTTCCCACAAGACTGTAACATAGCTAATAAACTGAATTTACATGCAACCAGCTAATTTGCATATTTTTTGCAAGCAGAAGAAGCTGTGCTATCTTCCAGAGAAGGGTGACCTGGGGGCCCCACCAGAAGAACTGGTAAGGTGGGTCGGTTACCAGATGATACAGCGGGGAGGCCGGGCCAGGACTGCAGGTTAAGGAAGAGGTCACCCTGAGGGAAAGGGGAGGACCAAACCTAGAGGCCTGAGTCAATGCAGTCACAGAGAAGTCTGGTTTCAAGGTGGTTCCCTGAGGCAAAAGGCTGGTGAGGCCAGGCAGGAGCCACTAGAGGGCCAATGCACACCAGAGAGCGCCCCTGTGGGGGGTTACAAAGGGCACTATCCCAGATGGGACCTTGTTGTTGAATATCCCCCTGAAGACAAGGACACCAGAGAATCCCTGCTACCCTTGACAGTTGAATAACAGTGACTGAAAGTTGAAACCAAGGGAAGAGCAGAGGGTTGGTGGGACCCAGGCAATAATTGTATCCCCAGGGAAGGGTGCAGAAAGGCCCACTGACTACAGGCGGTTCTGGGGGACTAGAGAACTCAAAGTGAAGCTGAGTGGAAAAGGCGGCAGTCTCCAGAGGAGGTCTCCTGAGTGGGGATAGTGGGAGCGGTCGAGTTCCAGAGGCAAGTCAGCAGAGTGCCACGAGGTCTCCTGTGTCATGCTCACAAGCTCTTGTGTGGGTAAAGACAGACAGCACGGAGAGGTGCAGGTTGAGAGCAGACAGCACGGAGAGGTGCAGGTCGAGAGCAGACAGCACGGAGAGGTGCTCAGTTGTTACAGAGTTTATCTTGTTGGGCAGACTGGGCGGACCGTGCAGGTCTTTTTCTGCCGTCATCTACTATGTTACTATGTATGTTACTATTTAATAAATTGCGTTTTTATGTATTTATGTATCTTTCATGATTATATGTTTTAATTTTATATATGGAGTTTTTTATCTTTCATTACATTTTGATGATCTTATTTTATGTTTACTCATTTATGATATGTTATATTTATTTACACGTACTTTATATATACATATATTCTCTATGAACTAGTGTTTGTAGACATTTAATGGATTATATACATGTACATTTGGATTGTTTTATCTTTTTGTCCCACAATGTTTGTTTCCGTTTTTATCTAGGCCCCTGAGGCAGGCACTTGGCTGAAACATGGTGCCGTGTCGGGCATTATAAATAAAGTTTTTTCTTCCATCACTTCGTTGTGCAGTTGTTCCTGAAGTTGCCCTGCTGGTCACACTACTCCTTTGTTTTGCTCCTTATCACGTAGTGGATCACAGTGTTCCGCTCCTGCGGTTCCCTTACCATTTTGGTTCTTTGCATTGCAACAATTTTGAGCAGTTCATTGTTACCTTGATGAAACCTCCCAGATTACTGTTTCATACATTCTAGTAGCCTTGCATTTAGACTACTGTAATTCTGTTGATGCTGGAATTTCCTTCTATTTGATTAAGTTTATGTAAATTGTACAGAACAAAGTGATAAGAATCTTGTCTTGCCAATAACTCTGACACATTCATCCACTTCTGATCCATCGCCATTGGCTGCCAATTCAGTACAAGATCCAGTTCAAAATTCTTATGATAACCAATGAAATACTTCATACTGACATACCCGCTTATCTTTCCTTCCTCATTATTCCCTCTACTTCCACTTGAGCGTTACACTATTTATACAATGGGCAACTGTATGTTCCTTCAGTTTCTTGTGTGTGACTTGATTTCACTTGCCACAGTGCTTATTAATATGGTGCACCATTACTTTAGAATGCATGTCCTTCCTCTTTCCATATAGAACCTTTCTATCCAAAATTTAAAGCAGCTTAAAAAACTTAACTATTTCAACAAGCCTTTGGTGGGCACATAGCATTCTGACTGGCTGATTTGACATGTTCCTAATAATGGTGCCTACTTCTCTCCTGTCTCTTTACCTTTTCCTTCTCTGTCTTTTTTTTTTTTTTCATACTATCTACCTTATAATGAGATAGTATTCCTTTCTTTCTGATTTTTATATTTGTAAACTGCTTTGCTATGTCCCTCAGGAAAGGTGGTGTTGCAAATCCAATGAACAATAAATCATAACAAGCTGATATTCAGATGCAAAGTGTGCATATTTGAATGCCAGCTTAATATGTGCATACATAAAAGTATATGCACAGATTTAAATGGCTTACTGGAAATTTACCCCAAAGGGAAATGGGACTTGATATACTGCCTTTCTGAGGTTTTTGCAACTACATTCAAAGTGGTTTACATATATTCAGGTACTTATTTTGTACCAGGGGCAATGGAGGGTTAAGTGACTTGCCCCGAGTCACAAGGAGCTGCAGTGGGAATCGAACTTGGTTCCCCAGGATCAAAGTCCACTGCACTAACCACTAGGCTAATCCTCCACATGGTATGTCCCAAATGCATGTTTTATCCTTCCATGCTCCTTGCTTTCTTTGGGCACAGTTACATATCATCTTCACCTTCCCATGCACCAACCAAGCTTCATTCTGTTTCTTTGCCTTTCTATAGTTGGACCATCACTGCAAAATAAATTGCCCACAGTTTTTTAAATACTTTCCTTCTCTGCTAGTCTTTTGGTCCTTATTCAAAACTCATTTTTGCTAACTAATAAAGCTATAGTTTTTCTTCCTTATATTCTTTTCCAATACTCCCTGGTTTAATCCTGTCTCCTTTTTTGTATAGTGCATGAGTAGTGTGCCAAATATTGAATTATTATAATAAATACATTCTGCAAACAGACTTTGGGGCTGTCTTCCTAGCATCTTCCCTTGGTCCCATCATATCTAGTACCGGCCCTGGCCCAAGGTGAGAAAAGCTACTACCTTCTTGGAGTTGGAAACACGGTTTGAAACATGGAGGTACACTTTACTTAATAATTTTACCTTCTAGGTCCCTGATGGCGAACCTATGACACGCGTGTCAGCACTGACACGCGTAGTCATTTTCGATGACACGCGGTGCCGCCGCAGTGTGGTCCGCCCAGTGCTCCCCTGCTCGCTCCCTGCTGTTTGCACCGATCCCTGCCTCGTAAAACTTATTTTTTCGCGAACCGGCAGACTGAAGAAATAAAAACAAACAGCTGACAGGCTTGCCTCCTTCGATCGCGTCGGCCGCTTCCTTTCCCTGCATTCTGAGCGCGTCCCGCCCTCCTCTGATGTCATTTCCTTTCCTCGAGGGCGGGACACGCTGAGAATGCATGGAAAGGAAGCAGCCGACGCGATCGAAGGAGGCAAGCCTGTCAGCTGTTTGTTTTATTTCTTCAGTCTGCCGGTTCGCGAAAAAATAAGTTTTACGAGGCAGGGATCGGTGCAAACAGCAGGGGAGGGTGAGCAAGTGGGGCTGGGGGGTGTGTGGACAAGTGGGGCTGGGGGGGGGGTTTGTGGCCAATTGGGGCTGGGGGGTGTGTGTGGGCAAGTGGGGCTGGGGGTGTGTGTGGGCAAGTGGGGCTGGGGGTGTGTGTGTGGGGGCAAGTGGAGCTGGGGGTGTGTGTGGGCAAGTGGGGCTGGGGTGTGTGTGTGTGTGGGCAAGTGGGGCTGGTGGTGTGTGTGGGCAAGTAGGGCTGGGGGTATGTGTGTATGGGCAAGTGGGGCTGGGGGGCTGGGCAAGTGGGGCTGGGGTTTGAATGATCTCAGGGGCAGGTGGAGGCTGGGGCGAGTCACTGGACATTGAAGGGAGGGGGAGGATAGGGGGCAAAAGAGAATCGCTGGACATGGAGGGGATGGGATAGTAGGGCAGGGGAGAGAGGAGAATGGAGAATTGCTGGACATGGATGGAAGGGAAGGCAGGGAAGAGAGAATTGCTGGACTTGGATAGGAGAGGAGGGCAGGGGAGAGAGGAGAATCACTGGACATGGGAGGGGAGGGGAGAGGAGACATGCTGGACATGGATGGAGGGGAGGGAAGATAGGAAGGAGATGCACATGGATGGGATGGCAGGAGAGGAAGGAGAAATGCTGGAAATGGATGGAGAGGAGAGCAGGAGATAGAGGAGAATTGCTGGACATGGATGGATGGAGGGGTTGGCGGGGAGAGAGGAGAAATGCTGGACATGGAAGAAGAAAGGAGGAAAGTAAAGAAATAAATGGAAAGGAAGCCCTGGAAACGGAGTTAAGAGAACAGATAGAGAGCAGCAGAATCAGACACTTGGACCAGTATGGATAGAAAACAGTCACCAGACAACAAAGGTAGAAAAAAATTATTTTATTTTCATTTTAGTGTTTGGAATTTGTCCAATTTCAGAATTTACATCTGTTGTCTTATTTTGCACTGGGTATACTGGAGCTGTAACATCTTACAGAAATGATTTATAATGAAAAAAAATCACAAGTTATTGTTTTTCTCCTATACTAGTATATTTTCAATGATGTCTGTTTATATGCGCCATGGCTGATATAAGGGGTGTGGCTAATGTGGGTGTGGCTATCATAGGGGTGGAGCCATATGTGGTGACCCCAACCATAATGAGTACCGGCACCTTTTTTTCTACAAAAAATGCACTGGGTCCGCCCTCGCTCCCGGAAACTAACCTTAAAGCCTCCTTTCACGTCGCAGCAAGCAGCAGCAGGGCAGGCCACTCCTTCCTTCCGTGTCCCGCCCTTGCCTGACGTAACATCCGCGAGGGCGGAGCACAGAAGGAAGGAGGAGAGGTCTGCCCTGCTGCTGCTTGCTGCGACGTGAAAGGAGGCTTTAAGGTTAGTTCTGGGCCCGGTAGTGGGTGGAGGGGGGGGCCCAGCGACCTCGGGTGGGCAGCGATCTCGGGTAGGGGGGGGCCCGGGGGCGGTCCTAGTAGCAGTGATTTTTCTCGAAGTGACACACCACCCGAGTTATGCTCGGTTTTTTGGCGAATTTTGACACATCAAGCTCAAAAGGTTGCCCATCACTGTTCTAGGTAGTAATTTTGGTTGCATGTTGCTCAGGAAGAAATGCAAATGAATTCAAGACTTTATCCTTGATGTTTCCTTCATTGGGAAGAGTTTGTGAGACAGAGCAGTTGAAGAAAGATATGGCTGGGCTGCACACACACAAAAAAAGTTTTGACTGTACAAGTACTACAGCGAGCGTTGGCAGTAAATTTGAGAGACTGAGATCATACTCCACATTCCTGTCATGGTATACACAAAACTAACCCACTTGGAGAAATTACCCCTAAGAGATTACTAGATAAACTGAAAGAAATGGAGAGAGGAATACGATTGGCAAAGGCTCAGGTGGAAGAACAAATGGCTAAAAACATAGGGACGGGTAACAAGACTTTTTTTTAGGTATATTAATGAACAAAGGAAGGCTAAAAATTAGGGGTGGGCAATTAATGCGTTAATAACGTTTTAATACCAGCTGTTTTTTAAACGCGGACCCGCCCTCTTTCCCCACGATTGCCTCAACAGATGGGTTCCGCATTTTCTCTTTTTCCTCGCTGCCTCAGAGTCCATTTTCTTCCCCTGCACGGCAATCAAGACGAGAGTCGCGGGACTTGAAACCGCGACTTTTGGTTCCTCGACTTCCTGCACTGCGCAGCTCAAGTGTCTACAGAGCCTGATCGCTGTGCTGGGGAAGAAAATGGACTTTGAGGCACTGAAGAACAGAAAATGTGGAGTCTGAGCCCTCCTGTTGAGGTAAACGCGGGGAGAGGGGAGGCATGAGAGAATCTGGGTGAAGGCTGGGGAAGGGAACAGAAGAGAATCTGAGTGAAGGCTGGGGAGAGGGGAGGCATGAGAGAATCTGGGTGAAGGCTGGGAAGGGGAACAGAAGAGAATCTGAGTGAAGGCTGGGGAGAGGAGCATGAGAGAAAATGGGTGAAGGCTGGGGAGGGATCATGAGTGCATTTGGGTGAAGGCTGGTGAAAGCATGAGAGAATTTTCATGGCTGGGGAGGGGGCATGAGAGAAACTGGGTGAAGGCTGGGGAAGGGAGGGCATGACAGAATTTGGGTGAATGCTAGGGAGGGGGGCATGAGAGAAGATGGTGAGAGAGAGAGAGATGTTTATGCTCAATAGGAGAGAGCCAGTAGGAAAGGGTGAGAGAAATACCCAAAATGCATGCCATGACTAATCGTGATTAATCACGTGATTCAAATTTTTAATCACACGGTTTATCGTGATTAGAATTTTTTTATCGTTGCCCACCCCTAAAAATGGAATTGTAAGACTGAAAGATGCTGTGAACTGCTATGTGGAAAGTGATGTGCTTAACAAGTACTTCTGTCTTCACCATAGAAAATTCTAGAGGAGGACCTCGGTTGGCTGATAAAGGTACATATGAAAATGAAGTTGATATTACACTGTTTAATTGAAAAACTGGAAGCGGACAAAATCAGAGGACTGGATGGCATCCATCCCAGAACCTTGAGACTCAGAGCAGGGCTTAATTTGTAGACAAAAAGAAGTGGAACTGGAAGTGGAGCCAGGGCTAGAAGTAAACTTTGGGAGCGAGGCCAGGGCGGGAGGTGAACTTACTCCTTCACACACAATGCTTCATTTGTGCATAAAAAAGAAACTGGTATGTACATACATAGTACTTGGGAAATTCAAATATTATTTAAAATTCTTTTTATTAAATATCACCAACAGTAGTACAAATTTGTAGCACTGAACAAAATCATGGACTAAAATGAATTGTTTTCTCAACATTTGACCCCACAGTCACAACCATCATTGCTCAATAGGACTATATCCATCCAGTACTGTTGTCCTTTAGAAGGTGGGCTGATAGGTAGGCTCTCCAAACATTTCATTCAACCAGTATACATTTTAGTATGAATCTTGTGACATGTAAATGTAGTCCATTAGAGTTTGCATCCATGCTTTTCCAGCATCCTCCAGAATATTAACAAATGTAAATTTTACTACAGTCTAGTATGCTAACTAGAGGAGGAGAAAGATTTTGGAGGGAACTCCTGGAGGGTATAAACCCCCTTCCCAGATTCAAACCTTGTCTTCTGGTTCAGCCTCACTGCCTTTGGCCCTTTGCTGTAAGGGGAGAGCTCTTCAAGCCTAAGTCCTATTCTGTTGCTAAAGCCACTAATATACTGCCCAAATCCAAAATCCAGTACCATATTGTGAAGTAGTGCAAAATCCTACAAAAGTCATTCAGAAGCCAGGACCTATAAAGCAATTCTACCCTCATAACAGCACTAACTTCCAGGACTCACACAAAGTCCTGCCTAGGAAAATGCAGTACCATAAACGCTGCAGTGGCCACAACATCAATTCACCTACTGGAAAACTTGAAAAAGCTGGATTAATACAGGTTAGTCCTACAGAGATGTTCAGTGTTAACAGAATATCTGATCTCTCTCACACATGCAAAGCACAGATAGTCCTCACTAAGGGGCTCATACAGAAAACGTCCTACATGGTTACCATGAGTTTAACACAGATTTACTATGGGATAGCAATGCAGAAAGGGTTTCAGCGTGGGTGATAACTTGCACAGAAGCCCTTATTGCAGACTTCATTAAAATGCATGTTAATGTGGTCATAAACTATCTCACAGCAATGCAGAAAAAAGTTTTTCTCACACATTGTGTGTGTAAACCTTTACACCATGTTCAGGGTAGTGTAGAAGAGTTGGTTGAGAGGAGTGGGTGTCTAACCATGTGTCCTCTCTCACTCATCTATTGGCCCTACTACCACCTGACACAACCCAGATCCTCCTTTCCCCCAACATAAAAAAAAACCTTGGTAGTTTAGCAGCCCCCCTTCTTCTCCTTTCTGTTTGTCCCTCTGCCCTCACCCCCACCCCTACCCCTAAACATCCCTGGAAGTCTTGTGGCCCTCTGTCTTTCCCTACTTCTGAGAGGCGAGGTCAATCTGCCATACATGGAAAAATTCCCTTATATGGCAGATTGACCCAGAATGCATTGCATGGGGCCAGGTGCTGCCATTTTGAAAATGGCAGCACCAAATGCAGGAGCAAGTGGACATCACTCCTTTTGTTTTGTTTTTTAAGTACAGGGCTGGGGGGTGACACAGACACCAGGGATTTCTTAAAATCATGGACAGAGGGGTCTGGACAAGGGAGGGAAGTCACTAGACTACCGAGCCTTTTTAATGAGCTGTGGATTACTGCGACTTTAACTTGCATGCTCATTACTTATAGCATGGCTGTGGGATTTTTTTTTAGTTAATTGTGCAGTAAAACTAGTACCCTGAGCCAGCTCTACCACGCTTCTTTTTCATGGACCCCCGTGTATAGAATAAGTAATTACAAACTAAAAATATAAGTAGGTAAACAAAAATTAAACTGAATCCTCAAGAAGCCAGACTCTTGTATATAGTGCAGTGCCAGAGAAACAGTGATGCATGTCCCCTTCCCAATGCTGTGTCTCTAACCTTCCCCTCTGGCCAACGCTGATTCTTCAACCCTCCACCTAATGCTGCTTTTCTAGGTCTTCATGCCCCCTCCTGCCTCTTCTCAAGAGCTTACTGCCTGCATCAGAGGAGGAGTCTTGGGAACTTCTGCAGCACCATAGAGAAGCAGAACAGGCATTGTAGCAGCACAGCTCTGGCAACACTTAAATTTCATCACCCAAGTTAGGCACCAAAAACTGATGATCAAGGTTTGATGCTTGGCTTTCAGAAATCAATTTTGAAATGTGTATATGGTATACTAGCTTATTTGGATTTACCTCACACCATTTTCAATAGTATCTCAAGATGAATTGCATTCAGGTATACTAGGTATTTCCACTGTTCATGGAGGGCTTCCAATCTAAATTTGTACCTTAGGCAATGGAGGATTAAGTGACTTGCCCAAGATCACAAGGAACAGGAGTAGGATCGGAAGCAGGCTTCCTCAATAGATGGTTACAGGCTAACACAGAGGTTAAATATCCTAGAGGTTTAACCACTCAATCTCTTTATTGAGTCCAGCTGGGGCCGCTGCTCCTTCCTAAGTAGTGCCTGAGGCATATTACCACCCCTCTCTAATTTAACACAATCAAGAACAACAAACCGAAACTCCTCTAGATTGTGTTGCATTTCTAACCAATGGGCTACAATAGGGGCTTCCAAACGGGCTGTTCGTATATTGCTTAAGTGTTGAGAAATTCGCAATTTTATCCTCCGAGATGTCAAGCCAATATACGACAAACCACAAGGGCAGGTCACTCCATATATACAATTTACAGTGTTACAATTTGTATTCTCATAAAGGTAATGTACTTTCCTAGAATGAGGAATTTGGATTTGAGTAACTTCCATGGCATACTGGCAATACGTGCATTGATTGCATCTATGATGGCCACTATTCACTAAAGGGATGTCACGATTATATCGTCTCTTAGCCAGTTGTTCACCTATATTCATACCCCTAGAAAAAGCAAACCGGGGTGTAACGTTAAATGCAGGATGAATATGTAACATGGGCCAATAACGACGAATAATGCTTATAATGTCATTCGATGCTCTAGTAAAAGGTAAAACACACGTTAAAGGCTTACATCCATTAACCCTATTATTTGCATTCCGTCCCCATTCTGGATGATAATTAAATACTCATTTGGCTGCCTTTTTCAAAACTTTATGGGGGTAGCCTCAAACCCGGAACCTACTGATCATCTGTTCTTCCTGAACACAGAAATCTTCCCTAGAGCTACACGCTCTACGTACTCGTAACAATTGACTTGTAGGAATACTATCTTTTAATGCTTTTGGATGATGACTGCGGTAATGAAGCATACTATTCCGGTCAGTATTTTTACGATACATTCGGGTCTGAAATCTATTATTCTCCCAACAAATATTGATATCTAAAAAATTAACTTCGCTGACCCCTATATGATGCACAAACTTGATATGGTCACTAATCTCATTTAATTCTTGCAAGAAATTTTTTAATTCCAATTCAGTGCCTTGCCATATCAGCAGTATATCGTCAATATACCGTAGCCATTTAATTACTCCTCCAAAATATTGAGATGTATAAATACCTTTCTTTTCCAATTGATCCATGTATAAACACGCAACAGTGGGGGCTACAGTAGCCCCCATTGCTACTCCTTTTATTTGTAGATAAAATGTATCCTGAAATTTAAAGTAATTATGATATATCACCAATCTAGCCATCCTACCTAACAACTGAATTTTAGATAACTGACAGAGGCAGATTCTCCAACAAACTATCTATCAGTTGTACCGCCTCTATCTGTTGTATGTTTGTATAGAGAGCCGTTACGTCCAACGTCACTAAACATACCTGAGCTTTCTCTGAGATTTTAAGTTGATCCAATATTTCCAAAAGATGTTTTGAATCTCGCACATAAGATGTAATAGACTGTAAACAAGGGCGCAAATGATAATCAAGGTATTGGGATAAAGTTTCAAATAGTGATTGACATCCCGACACAATGGGCCGCCTGGGGGGGGGGGGGTGGTTAACTCTATCCTTATGTACTTTAGGAGTGAAATAAATTATCGGAACTCTAGGATATTGACGGAACAAGTAGCGGTATTCCTGAATGGTTATAACCCCATCTTTAACCGCTGTACTCAATAACTGATGAACCTGATCTTGATATTGTTCCGTAGGATCTTGTATTAAGACTGCAAAAAATGTTCAATCTGCTAACTGTCTTAATGCTTCTTTATTATATTTACTCACATCCTGAACATATATGAGATTTCTCATACATATTCATTATGGTTATTTCCAAAAAAGCCATCTCTTTCTCCCTTCCTTCCTTCCTTCCATATTAGCATATTCATTTGCATATATATATATGAATATATAAATGAATATGCTAATATGCCCTGGGCCATCCTTTGCCCCCCCAAATGAAACAGTCAAACTACGCCCATGCTGCGAGGTGTTGCTGGTGGCAGCAGTGATTCATATTCGTTGCCTGCACCGGCCTCACAGGCTTCCCTCTGCTATGTCCACCCAGTGAGGAAACAAAGTAATGTTAGTCAGGATGGGACATGGCAGAGAGAAGCCTGCAGGGCCGGTGCAGACAGCTAATATGAATCGCTGCAGCCATGGATGACACCTCAGAGGTAAACTGGGGAGGGATGGGGGGGGGGGGTTTCAGAGAGAGGGGAAGTTGCTGGTCCACAGGTGGGGAAGAGATGCAGCCATGTTGGAACCAAGGACAGAGGGGGCAGGAAGGAAGAGACAGGGAGAAATTTTGGATGCAGGGATGGAGAGGAAGGTAAAACAAAAAAAACCCCTGTATTTTATATATCTACTGGGGGAGGGGGTTAGGAAGAGCAGGTCTGGCTACATCGCTGTTGGGAAGAAGTGGGGACTTTAGGGGAGGGAGTAGGGTAGAGTTGACCACAGTTTTCATTTTTTCAGGTGGGAGAGGACTTAGCTGACTGATTTTCAGTTCTAGCTGGCAAAGCTTAAGCATCCAGACATGGAATGTTGTAATTCCCCTGTTTACTAATGGCAATGCCGACACAGCCCATTCAAAGCCCATTCAAAGCCCAGCGCACGGCATCTGCTAGCGCGGCTTAGTAAACGGAAGGGGGGGGGGGTTAAGTTTTAGCTGTTTGACAGGGTGATTTTCACAGGCTAGGTTAAACTGAAAATCAATTTAAGGCAGCGAAAATTTGTCTAAATTAGGTCTAAAAATTTGGTCTAAAGTTTGTCTACATTTTGTAAAATTGGCCTGATAGGAAGTTTGAGAAACAGTAAAACTACTACTACTATTACTACTACTATTTAGCATTTCTATAGCGCTACAAGGCGTACGCAGCGCTGCACAAACATAGAAGAAAGACAGTCCCTGCTCAAAGAGCTTACAATCTAATATACAAAAATAAAGTATGCAAATCAAATCAATTAATGTGTACAGGAAGGAGGAGAGGAGGGTAGGTGGAGGCAAGTGGTTACGAGTCAAAAGCAATGTTAAAGAGGTGGATTTCTTCCTTTTTTTAGGATAAGGCTATCATCGCATTATGATTACTATATGAACATTTTCTTGTGTGCAGGTTCTAGTGGTATGCATTCATGAGCATGCATTTGGTTTATTTGAGCGCCTAAAAATGTATATGGTGCACAAATTGCTTGTACACACTTATTTAAAAAATTCTACTGTGCATACAATGCACGTGCAAAGAACAATCTTCATAAAGGTGGTTAATAAATACAAATAAATAAGTGAAACAAACATGAAACGTGCATGAAAATTGGGAAAATTGTTTAAAATGGGCATGAATCACTTTTTTTTTTCTACGTGCTTTGAAAATGAGCCCCTTAGCGTAGTATCTGAAAGCCCCTGATTGAGGTACTATGGGTACTAAGAAAGATGCTGCAGAGGGCAATGAGCAAAAAGGTGAATCTGTCACGTTGGCAGTTTTGTATTATAGTAACCTCTTGTCCAGATTGGTGGATATGAGAAACAGAAATGTCTCTCAACTAGATAATGATAAGAAAACTAAATAGGAGATAACTCTGAAAATGCTCTCTTTAGTTATTTTATACCTTATTATAGTTGCTATGGTAAACCTGTCAAATACATTCACTTTAAGTTTTCTGTAATACCCTTACAAGTGCTCTTTTCTGCACTAGTCTATTCAGAATGCTAGGCGTGTGACATCACCCATGTGAAGGGTTAAGTACATAAGTATTGCCATACTGGGACAAACTGAAGGTTCATCACGCTCAGCATCCTGTTTCCAACCGTGACCAAACCAGGTTACAAGTACCTGGCAAGATCCCAAAATAGTACAATACATTTTATGCTGCTTATCCTAGAAATTAAACTGTGGATTTTCCCCAAGTCCATTTAATAATGGCTTATGGACTTTTCTTTTAGGAAGCTATTCAAAACCTTTTTTTAAACCCTGCTAAGCTAACTGCTTTTACTACATTCTCTGGCAAAGAATTCCAGAGTTTAATTACACGTTGAGTGAAGAAATATTTTCTTTGATTTGTTTTAAATTTACTACTTTGTAGTTTCATTATTAGGATGTTGAGTAAGAGACCGCGAACATGATTTGATAAACATCTTACAATGGAAACTTCTAGCATCTTAAACTAAAACATTTTCCTGGAATTAAGAACTTACAAGCAGAACAAAGAACCAGTTTCTTTTTTTTGCACTTGTACAATAGAATTCCATGCACAATTGACAAACTTAAGAACGTTTAATAAGGCCTCACAGATAAAAGCTTTGGAATGATGGCAACAAGTATTCATAGCTAGGCAAAGTAGGGTTATTCTCTTCAATGCTTTATTTCCTGGACAGGAAGTCTCCATAGAGACTACTGTACTAAAATCTTGCCTTACTTGCTTCTAATCGCAATTTACACCATGAAAAACAACCAAGTTCTAATCTCCAAAGACTCACTTAGCTGCTGTAATGCATCTGTGTGGTCATGGGGAGAACAACAAGAGCAAACACTTTGCTTGATTTCCTTTAGCAAGCTGCCTGTCCCATGATTTATGCACGTGTTGCTTGTGGATAAAACTGCAGAGCTTGGCATGGTGAAAGATGCAGCAGGCAGGCAGTGTTGTTGTGGGTTCCCCCCCTCCCCCAGTAACAATTTCCACAGTTATTACTCTGGCAGAACGAATGAACGGTGGAACAATGCAGAACACACCTTGAAAAGAAAAAAATGTAGACGTAAAACAACAAATGGCAGCAAATCGCAATCAATGCATTTCATAAATTCATGTGTGCCTCTTACCTATAACGATTTTGGGGAAAACAAAAAGGATGAAACCACATGTGGCACACACCACACACCTTACAAAAGGGAAAAATAATTTATTAACGGCAAATGCAGCGAAATCACGGTTTACAACATCAGAGGCTCATGACAACGTCTTACCCACCTGTGAACACCTTTGTTTTAAAAAACACAACGTGGCACAAAGGAAGGAAAATAGCGAGAAGAAAAACGAAGCAGGGCAGTAGCCCGGTGATCGCCTAAGCAGCAGCGACGCGATTCCTACACGCTGTGGATGCATGCTGCGGACGCATGTTAATGACGTCAGGCAGGGTCGCATATTACCTATGTCGATACCGTGTGCTTTACGAATTTGCAACAGCGCATGCATTTTCTGCTCCGCTACGAAACTGTCATGCATCCGACTTTTGAATTACAAATCGGAGTTTCCAGGTGGGGTTTCTTGGTGCATTCTTCGTTTTTTAGAAATCGGTAAGTCCTTTAACGATTTAGATTTTTTTACGTTTGGTTCCTGCATCTGCCTCTTATTCAGATGTTTTTGACTTCCCAGCCAGAGTTGTTAAGGCTATTAACAAAAATATATGTGCGGTATTAAACATGAGAGTTTTATGTTTTTCCTTTTCTCAATAAAATAGTCCTAATTGTCACAGGTTTTCAGTTGCTTTGTTTAATGTTTCTGATAAAATAAAATCAATTAAGTTATCCACTAAAGTTTTAATAAGTGTGATCCAAGATGTGCCTCTTCTGTTTTAATTAGCTTAATGGTTGCTTAAGTGTTGCCAGTTGAATTGGGGTGCTCTTCAGTTAGCCAAGTACTTATTTTAATTTCCTCCTCTTTGTTTAAGAATGGATGTGTTTTCCCTTCTTCCCCCATTAGTTCCCCAGCATTTTCTCCCAACTGGGATGTATTCTACTTTGCCTGCCCTTGCCAACTTTCTGTACCATTGAAAGCTACTGCAGTTCTTCTCCGAGATTAAATAATGGTGGTAATGTTTTTAGTCAGTCAACACTTGACCTAGGTTTGGAAGGGAGCTTTGGTATACAGAGGATCAATGCCATAACGTAGAACCTGCAGAGGGAGGTGGTGTTGACCATGAGCAGAAATACCAGGGGCCCTGGACAACTTAAGGAAATTGGCACAGGGCTATGGAGTTTTTCACTTGTAGGTCAACAGTTAAAATTCCAGCTTAGTCAGCTTACATGAAATTATTATCTGATCTCTCAGTTCAGTTCTTAGTGGACAGATGTCCCATTACTAAAACCAGGCTATGAATTTCTTGGTTGCTAACTCAACTCTGACAACAAGAAATTGAGAGCTAATGGGTTACTTTCTGGTGCTTGTACCACCACTACAGTTCAAGTGGTCACAGGGCTCAGGCAACAGAAAATGCATCTCTTATGGCTGCTCCTTCAGTCTGTCTTCCTATGGTATGTTACATAAGTATTGCCATACTGGGACAGACCAAAGGTCCATCAAGTCCAGCATCCTGTGTCCAACAGTGGCCAATCCAGGTCATAAATATCTGGCAAAATCCCCCAAAAGTACAAAACATTTTATGCTGCTTATCCCAGAAATAAGCAGTGGATTTTCCCCAAGTCTGTTTTAATAACGGTTTACGGACTTTTCCTTTAGGAAGCTGTCCAAACCTTTTTAAAACTCTGCTAAACTAACCGCCTTTACCACATTCTCTGGCAACAAATTCCAGAGTTTAATTACACGCAGTGCGTTTTTTCTAACGAAAAAGATGCCAGTACTCAAATGCCAAGCTATCCTTCAGGGGTGGGGTGATCACTGAGGGACCCACCCCACAATAGCCAGGCCCCCTGCAACCAGTCGCAGAATCTATGACAAGGCAGAATTGGCATGTAGAGCCTGAGCTCTTTCATTAAAACTTGGGGACCATGGGTCAATTTTAGCAGACAATGGAAAAGGTGCCTAAATCATGACACACTACCTCTTGAAGGATCTACATATAGAGCTTATGCATTTCTAAGGTTTACACTGGCATGGTATGGGAAAGGGGGTGGGGAAATATTACTGGAGAGGAAGAGGGGAGTGCTGGGTAAGGAGGAAAGAAGGAAGGAAGGGAGGGAGAAAGAGCTGGCTTTTTTGGGAATAACCATAATGTATATGTATACATATTCATTATGGTTATTCCTAAAAAAAAAAAAAGCCATCTCTCTCCTTCCTTCCTCCATGTTAGCATATTCATTTGCATATATAAATATGGAAATGAATATTCTGATATGCCCCGGCCCATCCTTTGCCCCCACAAATGAAACAGTCAAACTAAAGAGCGACTCTCTGGCGAGAGAAGTGGAATTATTCTGCCTCTGGGTAGAGAGGCATCTCACTGTACTTTTAGTGACACATATTGCGGGGTCAATGAATGTGCAGGCAGATTTTCTCAGTCGCAATGAGTTGGATGCGGGCGAGTGGGAACTGTTGCACTTGGAGTTCGAGCAGATCACAGCCCACTGGAGGATTCTGGTGATGGATCTCATGGCTAGCAGGTTAAACACGAAAGTAGCCCACTTCAGCAGGGGAAGACAGTACTGTTCCAAGGGATCAATGCACTGCTCCAGAGTTGGCCTTCTGGACTACTCTTTGTGTTCCCTCCATGGCCCATGGTGGGTCGAGTGATAGGTCAGATAGTGAGGCATCCTGACACGATGATTTTAGTAATGCTGGATTGGCTGAGGCATCCTTGGTACGTGGATCTGATCAGATTGCTGTTGGGCCAGTCACTGTGTCTTCCCGCTCAGGGAGAGCTTCTGTTCTAGGGACCAATTTGGATGTAGGATTTCCTCCCACTTTGGTCTTATGGCCTGGCCTTTGAGAGGGCACATTTAAGGAAGAAGGGATATTCCAATTCAGTTATTGCAACCATGCTGTGGGCCAGAAAAAGGTCTACTTCCACAGCATACACTAGAGTCTGACGCACCTTTGAAGCATGGCGTTCTTCGGCCAGAATCCCTGCAATGTTGACCTCGATTTCTGTGATTTTAGCATTTTTGCAGGAAAGCTTGGAAAAGTCACTCTCCCTCAATACACTTAAAATTCAGGTAGTGGCTGTGGCTTGTTTTCAGGGCCACCTTCAGGGATCCTTGTTGGCTGCTCACCCGAATGTAGTCCACTTGCTCCGTGGG
The DNA here is from genome assembly GCF_901765095.1 of Microcaecilia unicolor. Lineage (NCBI taxonomy): Eukaryota > Metazoa > Chordata > Amphibia > Gymnophiona > Siphonopidae > Microcaecilia > Microcaecilia unicolor. The sequence continues at coordinate 90,313,919 of NC_044033.1, read as the reverse complement.
GTGAATCACCTAAAGCCACCACGCTTGCCGGTGTTACCGTCTTGGAATCTGAACATCATGTCATGGGCGATGCAGCACCCACCGTTTGAGCCTTTGGGTCTATTGTCCCTGAAGGGCCTTACTATGAAGATGGTTTTTCTGGTGGCTATTGCTTCTGTATGCCGAGTCTCAGAGCTACAGGCTTTATTGTTCAGGGAGCCATTTCTCCGCTTTACAGAAGCGTGAGTTTGCATTCAGACAGTGCTGTATTTTTTACCTAAGGTTGTGTCTCGTTTCCATTTGAACTAGGAATTGATGTTGCCAGCATTTTCCCGGGAGGACTATCCGGCTGAATTCCGGTCCCTGCAGTGTCTAGACATTCGGCGCATTCTCATTCGTTATATGGAAGTCACTAATGAATTCTGTTGATCAGATCATCTGTTAGTTCTTCACACAGGTAGGAAAAAAGGAGAAATGGCTTCTAAAGCCACAGTGGCACTCTGGTTTTGGGAGGCTATTACTTCGATTTATATTGCTGGGGGATGAATGCCTCCCTTGCAGGTTCAGATGCACTCACATGCTGAGGCTCGTTTGGTGTCTTTGGAGGACATTTGCAGAGCCATCACATGGGCCTCAGTACACTCTTTCACGCAGCATTACAGAGTGGACTTGGTGGCCGGTCAGGACGTGGCTTTTGGGGCGGCGGTGATTGCTTCCAGGGTATAGGTGGTCCACCCCACTTGAGGACTGCTTTGGTACATCCCACAAGTCTCTGGATTGATCTGGGGACACTATGGAAGGAAAAAATAGTTCTTAACTTATCATTTTCTTTCCATTAGTCCATCATATGAACCCAGAGGCCCACCCTTGTATGATTCAGTGTTTTTCTTCAAGTTTTGTTTTCCCGTGTTGGCGCGGTTTTCTTATTCTGGGTAGGCGTTCCTATGTTTGATTTTAAAAAAATGTATCTACTTACAGGTCTCCCGCACGGACAGTTGAGGTTTTCAATTTGGAGATTAAGGGCAGGAGAGTTTGTAGCTCAGTTGGTTCTTGGAGTTTACTGCTTTGGTATTGACAATACTGGCTGCGTATGACCACATATAGCTATATCTGAGGTTCTCTCTCTATCTCCATCTGTTGGTGGAGGGACATAACCCACAAGTCGCTGGATTGATCTTATGGGACTAACGGAAAGAAAATGATAGGTAACAACTCATTTTTTCTTCCAAGAAGTATCTGCGTAATAAAAATACATGCATTTAGTCCCAGAACTACCAAGGTAATTGATTCTTGGAAGGAGGTTTTCAGCCAGTCCTGGATTTCTGACAGCTCCATCCTGATGCTTTATGATTCCTGCAATACTAATTTCAATAGGTAGAGTCAAGGACAACAGATACCACATAGCTTCGAGATGTAAGTACAAAACCAGGACTGGCCAAATGGTCTTTCTCCTGGACCTGGGCAACTTAAACTTGCTAAAAGTCCATTTAGCTGGATAGGATTGATTTAGGAGGGATAACCATGCAAGTCTTTGCAAACATACCATAAAATGTCATAAATGAATATACAGTGAGTTCAGGTGTGGCTATTCTGGAAGCATATTTTTAATGCTTGGACTGTATTCAGCTTTAAAAAGAGAAAACAGCAACAACAAAAAACAGTTGCATTGTGAAAGAGAATAAGAGAGTATTAGATAATGGTATTATCAATTGCATACAAACAAATACTTTAACTCTGCAGTGCATAACAACACTCATAAAACACTGGCAAATGTGTTGCAGTCTGCCAAGAGGTAATGGCAGGCGGATACAATTCTAAATCGCTGGCAGTGAGCTTATTCCCTTCAGGAAGCCTATGTAGTGAAACGGGTCCTGTTGGAACTGCTCCTGCTTTGAAGTCACGCATAGTATATACTCATTCTTGTTGAAAAGACTTAGGAAGAATTCACGTTAATTTTTTTAATAAAATATTATGGAGGTTTTTTAAGACCAGTAATAGAGAACTGTGAACTGTTTATGAATCATAAGTGTCTACCTGACTGCAGGTCCGCCTGCTTTTATGGTTAGGTAAGACAGTCACAGCCAACTGGGGTCTTTTTCCTCCTTTTTAAAGTAGAGAGGTGTGGTAGCCGTGTTAGTCCACTGTTTTTTAAAGAAATTAAAAAAGAAAACTAAAAAAGTAACTAGTTAGAAGGCCACTGAAAAGATGTTATACGAACTGTGTGGTTGTATGATCACTTTATACTGTACATTTTTTTTGTTACATTTGTACCCCGCGCTTTCCCACTCATGGCAGGCTCAATGCGGCTTACATGGGGCAATGGAGGGTTAAGTGACTTGCCCAGAGTCACAAGGAGCTGCCTGTGCCTGAAGTGGGAATCGAACTCAGTTCCTTAGTTCCCCAGGACCAAAGTCCACCACCCTAACCACTAGGCCACTCCTCCACTTGACATAGATTTGAAGTATTATTGATCCAATAATTGTATTTTTTATTTGTTCACTTTTTGTTGTGGTTCTCCTTTTTCTGTATATTTACCATACATAATGAGGACAATTTCCAAAGGCCACTTATCCTGGTTAAATGGCTGTTTATCCAGGTAGCAGGTAGATAGGCAATTTGAAAATTACTCCCCAGCGTGTAAAACTATGACATACTGATGGTTTATTGAATTTGAGGCTGTGAGAACTTTTGATTTGCTTTGACCCCCCCCCCCCCCCCCCCCCGAAGCTTGTGCTCTAGGTGACCACCACTGGTGATGATGTTGATGATATGTTGCTTTATACCGCCAACTCCCACAAGATGGTGGTTCAAAGCGGTTAACAAAATTAAAACATTCCAGAAAAATTAAGCATAAAATATTTTAAATAAGAACGTTTTTAGTTCTTTTCTAAAAGAAGTATAAGAAAAGGTTCCCAATAGCACTACAGGTAATGACAGCCAAAATTGTACAGCCTGAAAGCTAAAAGAATTCTCTAAAGTTTTCTTAAATGTAATCCCTGCAAATGATGGAAATAAAATAAGAAAAGGATCTCTGGATTTGAAGATCTTCTCAGAGGGAAAGACTTAACAAACAAAGATATTGGGTGAATTTACAGTTATGGCTCACCAATGATACCTAGAACCTACGTTTCAGCCAACATACATTTATTCCATAGTGCTGTCTGACCACTTGAGGTTATTAGAGGAAGAGTAGACTGCCTTATACTTACCAAAAGATATTTCTCTGACAAGATTAATAAGTGTTTTAAAAGAAAATCCAGTGAACACTTTAGCACTAACTTTTTTTTTTCACCTTGGGAAAGTAAATAACACAGTATCACAGTAAATGATGGTAGATAAAGACCCGAAAGGTCCATCTAGTCTGTCCTACAAGGTGGCCAAAGCCATGTCCGCCACTCTATATGGACCCCAGTCATCCATGCTTAAATGTAAAGGGGCATAGATTGGGGGGAGAGGTTTGGAAATGTGTGATTCACAGCCTGTCATGCAAATTCATTATGGAAAACCTGAAAACTTAACTGAATTGCAGCCCTCAAGTATCGAGTTTGGCCACCTCTGCCCCATGTTGAGGTTCCTATTAATAAACTCATGTTCACAAGCAAGGCATATAAAGGAAAAATTCCTATCATATCTTAAATCAACTAAATAGCACCTTCCCCACTCACCCCCCCTTGCTAATCTCTCTGTCCAGTATTATATTAACTTTGTAATTCCTGCTTGTTGAGACTTGTTGGCAAAGTACAAACAAACTCCTCATACAAAATGTTTTTTATTATAACTTATTAATTGACTAGCAAATTAATTTAAACATTGCATATTTAATCCACTGTTTCCAGAAGGACTGACATGTGGTCTCATTATAGTTGTGGCAACTGATTAGGGCATAAGAGGTTGAAATCTAGCTAGAAATGTAAGGTGGCCAAGTAAAATTTAATAAAAGACCTAATGGGACAAGTTTGATAATCTTGTAGAGGGAAACTCTAACTAGCTATCATATAGCCAGCTAAATGTGAGCAAATTTTCAGCTCAGAGGAGGAGTAGCCTAATGTTTAGAAAGTGGAATGAGAATCAGGGAAACCAGGAATCATATTCTGTATCTCCCACAGATACTTTGTGTAACCTTGGGTGAATCACTTCACTCTCCATTGTCTCGGGTACAGTTACGCCTGGATGTCACCCATCACACTACATTCTGTTCTGTTGAGCTCGCTTTGAGGCATATTTTCAAAGCACTTTGGGAGGCTATGGAAACCTATGGAACTTTGGGAGGCTAAGTGCTTTGAAAATAAGCCTCTTTGTGGACTACACTACTATTTGACATTCAAGCTCTCTGTTTAGATTTGTACTTTGTAGACCGCTAGCACTTCTGTGCAATATGCAGTATATTAAGCTTTTGTAGAATAAAATTACATAAATTGTAAGCTGTCTTGGGCAGAGAAATGAAAACAGTATTTGAATTGTAAGTCACTTTGAGTGCAGATTTGGGAAGGCATGTGATCAAATCCAAAACCAAAATCTAACTAGCTTAAATCTAGCCGGCAAAAACCTAGCTGGCTAAATTGGCCATGCTATCCTTGTGGCTAAGAGTAGTTATTAGTTAATTATTACTTCGAAAGGAGTGAAGCCTGTGAGGACTGGGATTGCTTTAATCAGTGGGATTTGAATTAGAGACTTGAGTATATCTATCGTTAAATAATTTCTGGTTTTTTAAAAGAGAGGGAATGTAATCAGATATATTATTTCTAACTAAAACCTGGACAGTAGGTATGTTCTCAATGAAATGAATTGACTATACGCCGTGTTTGGTCTTGAGGAAGCCAACCAGATGATCAATGTGGAATAATGTATTAGATGAGTAATATCTGGGGATAATCAGGTTAATACCATGTTTTCTTTTTTCTGTTTACTGTTTAATTTTTTCTGCCTCGCCTCACCCCATGCTTGGAATAAACTCCCTGAGCCCATACACCAGGCCCCCTCCCTGCCCATCTTCAAATCCTTGCTCAAAGCCCACCTCTTCAATGTCGCCTTTGGCACCTAACCACTATACCTCTATTCAAGAATTCTAGACTACCCCAACTTGACATTTCGTCCTTTAGATTGTAAGCTCCTTTGAGCAGGGACTGTCCTTTTTGTTTAAACTGTACAGCGCTGCGTAACCCTAGTAGCGCTCTAGAAATGTTAAGTAGTAGTAGTAGTAATTGATCTCCTTGTCTTATTTCCCTCTCCCTATTTTTCTTCACTTTGTGGTCTAAGAAAGAGAAAGATTGTATATAATCCATATATCTAGTTGGGATTGTTTTCTTCTTATATTGTATTAATGTGCAATCATCTCTGTATTACTGTTTGCACGTGACCGTTGTAAAATGAAAAATTATAAATAAATGATTTTTAAAAAAGAGTAGTCTTAGGGTGCCTTTTACTAAAGTTTGTTACGCAGTTACTGCCAGATTCTATATAGCGTGGCTAGAGATCCGTGCCAAAATCCAGGCATATTATATAACAACGCACGTTAACTTAATTGGCTTAACAAGCTAATCAGAGTTGATAACAGCACTTAACAAGCAATAATGAGCACTAATTGGCAATAATTAGAATTTACGGGCAGGGAAATGGGTATTTTGTGGGCATTCCAAAATTTATGCATGTAGTTATAAAATATGGCCCAGTTTTTGTTGGTGTAAATGGAAATGCATAGTTTTAGGTGCTGGAATATCAACTAAGCGTATTCTATATACTGCGCCTAAATCTAGACGCTGCTTATAGAGTATGCTGAGGCGGTAATGTTTACCGCACGGATTTTTTAGGCACTTATATAGAATCTGGCTCTTAATGCATACTGTTAGCACACAGTGGAGTGAAGGAGTAGCCTAATGATTAGAGCAGCGGTCAATTTAAATTCCACTGTTGTTCCTTATGACCTTGGGCAAGTCACTTAACTCTCCATTGCCTCAGGTGCAAGCCTAGAATGTGAGTTCTCAAGGGACAAGGTAATCCTACTGTACCTGAATGTAACTCACCTGTTTTAGTCTTTTGGGATCTTGCCAGGTACTTGTGACCTGGATTGGCCACTGTTGGAAACAGGATACTGGGCTTGATGGACCTTCGGTCTGTCCCAGTGTGATGAATGTTTTGCTCGATGAACTGTATTATCCTGGGTTATGTGCAATTTAAGGAGAATTGAGCACTTTGCATTTTTACCAGAAGCTTTTACATAGTAACATAGTAGATGACGGCAGAAAAAGACCTGCACGGTCCATCCAGTTTGCCCAACAAGATAAACTCATATGTGCTACTTTTTGTGTATACCTTACCTTGATTTGTACCTGTCCTTTTCAGGGCACAGACCGTGTAAGTCTGCCCAGCACTATCCCCACCTCCCAACCACCAGCCCCGCCTCCCACCACCGGCTCTGGCACAGACCGTATAAGTCTGCCCAGCACTATCCCAGCCTCCCGCCACCAGCTCTGCCACCCAATCTCGGCTAAGCTCCGTAGGATCCATTCCTTCTGAACAGGATTCCTTTATGTTTATCCCACACGTGCTTGAATTCTGTTACCATTTTCATTTCCACCACCTCCCGTGGGAGGGCATTCCAAGCATCCACTACTCTCTCCGTGAAAAAATACTTCCTGACATTTTTCATGAGTCTGCCCCCCTTCAATCTCATTTCATAAGATTTTTGTTGCGGTTTATTGATTTGGTATATCATCTGTAGAGGAGTGGCCTAGTGGTTAGGGTGGTGGACTTTGGTACTGAGGAACTGAGTTCAATTCCCCATTCAGGCACAGGCAGCTCCTTGTGACTCTGGGCAAGTCACTTAACCCTCCATTGCCCCATGTAAGCCGCATTGAGCCTGCCATGAGTGGGAAAGTGCGGGGTACAAATGTAATTAAAATAATTGCATTGATCCTATGATTGACAATTTGGAGTATGGCTTCAATATAGCCAGTTGAAAATCTGTGTCTGAGGATCATATTTCACTACCCTGTTTCCCTGAAAGTAAGACATCCCCCGAAAATAAGACCTAGTAGAGGTTTTCCTGAATTGGTAGATATAAGGCCTCCCCCAAAAGTAAGACCTAGCAAATTTTTGTTTGAAAGCAGGGCCGCCGAGAGCCGGACAAGGCCGCCCCTGGGCCGCCCCCCCCCCCACCCGAGGTCGCCGGGCCCCCCCCCTCCACCCACCCTCCGTCGCTCCCGGAATTAATCTTAAACGCCTCCTTTCACCCTCGCAGCAAGCAGCAGCAGGGCAGACCTCTCCTTCCTTCCATGCCCCGCCCTCGTGGACGTTACGTCAGGCGAGGGCAGGACACGGAAGGAAGGAGTGGCTTGCCCTGCTGCTGCTTGCTGCGAAGGTGAAAGGAGGCATTTAAGGTTAGTTCCGGGAGCAACGGGGGGGGGGGGGGGGGGGCAGGCCAACCCTGATCCAACCCCGATGTTTCCCCGAAAAATAAGACAGCCCCTGAAAATAAGACCTAGCGCATTTTGGGGGGCAAAAATTAATATAAGACAGTGTTTTATTTTCGGGGAAACACGGTATTAGTATATGGTGTATGCAGATCCTCTTGAATTATCCTGATAGGAGCCTACTTTTTGTACATAAGAAAAATAAAACGCAAAAGACAAATTGTCCATAGTATTTAAGATAAATTGATGGCAACATAGATCATAGCACTTCATCAAAGAAACATTAGCATCATACGCTTCCAACATCTTTTATACCTTTAATAGTCGGTAGCTATAACATCTTTCTCTTTAGCATTCATTTCCTATCTCTCCCAGCTATCCTGTATCATTTTTTCCTTTCAGTTTAGATGTTATAGTACAGTATATTAGTTGAATTCATGAGCCTCTATTGTTTCTCTTAAAGGGAGGTGACAGGGTTACTATGCTCTTATCCCGGTGATGGTGGTAAGATATTCGCTTTCAGATGGTATGAGTTCCCTGAGTACTTGAACCCTTGCCTTTGTGAACAGATGATAAACCTCTTGGTTTGTGAAATATCCCTGACACAGATAGGAAGTTGGCTCTGTTGTGACTGTTTGTAGCCTGTGACCTCTACCCCTGTTAGGGTCTGCAGATGTTAGCAGCTTTAACCTTTGCTCTTCTCTGACTGCTGTTTGGGATCCGGCCTCCCTGTGACCAGACCTTTTGCCTTAGGTCACTCTGCTTCAGAGGGACTGCTCTGGGTCAGACTGACCTCTCTGATCAATTTACTGTGGAATGGAAACACTTCAGTATTTTAACTCAGGCTCCAGGGACAGTTGATTAACAGACTGGCAGCCCTTGTATAATTGCTTCTCCTACTGCTCCCTTTGTCTATTCAGGGAGCGATGCTCCTGGTGGATCTCAGGGCCCCACTCACATCTCCTGTATATCCTTCTTAACTGGTCTCCCTCTAGGAGAGGAAATACATGGCTCCTCCCATGTGACTAAATTTTATATATATTTTTTTGTTACATTTGTACCCCGCGCTTTCCCACTCATGGCAGGCTCAATGCGGCTTACATGGGGCAATGGAGGGTTAAGTGACTTGCCCAGAGTCACAAGGAGCTGCCTGTGCCTGAAGTGGGAATCAAACTCGGTTCCTCAGTTCCCCAGGACCAAAGTCCACCACCCTAACCACTAGGCCACTCCTAAACTCCTATTTGAGTCATATTAGATTATAATTTCTGCTGTTACCCTTTGACGGATATCTGATTTCTGGAGCGGGGGCCAAAATGTGCTGTCTGCAATAGCAATGGCATAACATTTTTGACAACCCACTACATTAATAATGTCTGATTTGGTTGGAATAAAAAATAAGTCTGTTAATATTGCACTGCAAGAGATGCAGTTTTAAAATGTCAGGATTTAAAATGGAGTAGCTAAGATCACTGCTGTGAGAATCAGCTTAGAAGTATAATAAATAGTTTCTTGGCATGTGACTACATCCTTAATTGCCAGCAACAGATAATGGATATAATCAAACTGAGGAGCTGATGCAGAGAAGCACGCAAGGCTTTACGCACTGGTTGGCTTTAGTACACAGTTTTGTGGCACCCTATGCAAAAGCAGGTTTAGCGCATGAGGTAACCATGTGCAACGCCTAGCATGCACACCAGTGCACAGTACATTTAAATCCATGGTAATGATGCTGTTCTGCACACCTTTCTGCATCTGCACTGAATAACAAAGACCAAAAGGATAAGCATAATGCTGGGACATTAATGCCAGATCTAAGAAGGCATCAATGCTTAGCTCAGAACTTCTGCAGTGCTTATAGTGAGGATTTCATGCCTGTCTTTTCCCTTACCGTGAGTATAATGATCTGCAACTTTTTTAGAGCATGTGGGAGGTGTGCTGATACAAAAAGCATAAGTGCCAGACTGCAGAGAGACATGGGTCTGTGCACAGAAATGGGCACCTGGAGTTGCATGTGCACTCATCTGCACATGTGCTGGAATGCTCTTCAGCACATAAATATTGGTATCACACAAATTTTATGTGTAGACTAGCATTCCAGCACATACGAAGATGTGTGCACATGCAACTCCAGGTGCCGATTTCTGTGCACAGACCTGAATGTGCATGCATCCAGTGTGCTTTCCCATGTTAGCACACATGTTTTGTGAAGGGTGGATTTACATGTTGTTTGGTAATTGCTTTGAGGACCAAAACATTGGCATTGCTCTTGTGTTAGGAAGCCGTACACTGTGTCAATGCATAGTTCTAAATCAAGGTTTCTGCATCAGCCCGATGTGCAATTCAAGATACAGTTTGTTTAGGTGATATTTCTAGTTGTGAGGGAGGTATTCAAAACAAACCATGTAAAAGAGCTAATAGTAAATTTGTGATGTTGGCTTCTAGGATATTGGGGGGTCCTTTAACCAAGCTGCAGGAAAAAGGGCCCTGCGCTAGTGGAGGGGGCCATTTTTTCCCGCTCGCCAGAGCCCTTTTAACCACAGTGGGTAAAAAGACCCCAGTCACACATGGACACACGGTAAGAGAACTCTTACCGTGTGGCCATGTGACAGGGAGCCCTTACCGCCACCCTTTGAGTTGGAGATAAGGGCTCCCTCTCTAACCTGGCAGTAACCGATTACCACCGGGTTACCGCAACACAAGCCATTGCCGGGGTTTTTCTCCCCGGAAATGGCACGTGCTTTGGGTGGGACTACCGTTGGTGGCCACATTGGGCCAGCGGTAGTCCTGGAAGAGCGAGCGGTAAGCCCACGTTGGGCCTACTGCTGTTCTGTAAAAGGGCCTCTGGGTTAAGAAAACTATTGTGGATCTGACTCTTTGGATCTTTTTGATAAGGATGATGTAAAGGAAGTTTATAGACATATCAGCTACCAGATCTTACCACAATATATTGTTTTATTGCTGTAGGGTAAAACGTATCGTACTGGTTGCCCCATGGTGTATTACTAACAAGTGCAAAGGAAAAAATCATGATTTGTGCAATTTAGCATGCATTAAAAGGCAAAATCTTGCATTATTTGCCCTTAACTCATGCTAGTTTACTGCAGCATGAGCTAAATAATGAAATACACATGCATGCAAAGCACCTCATTATGCAAACTGAATAATGCAGCTTGCATTTAACTTTGCAAGCTACATTATTCATGTAAAAATAATGTGAGTTTTAAGTCAGTGTTATCTTTCTTCAACAGGAAAATTAGGCTGCTAAGAAGCAGCCAGATGCTCTCAGGGTGCCTCTTGAAGGGGATGGTGTCTACACTTAGTTCCCCTCATCTCCACAAGACCTCCTCTGACACTCAAGTTCCAATCCTCCCCTGAAACTCCCCTCCCCAGCACCTCCCTGTGGTTTCTGTGGTGGCTAGTGTGGGTGGGGGCAGGAGCAATCTCCAGTCACTCCTGCTCCATCAGTCATGGGGTTTAAAGATGACCCCGTGGTAGTTTTGTGTTCCTTAATTTGGCAGTGTGGACCCTAGCAGTACTACCACCAGAGGGGGTTAGTGGTGCCATTTTGAACCCAGCAATCAATTGAGTAGGAGCAACTGGGGATCACACCTTTTCTTCCTCTACTAGCCACCAGGGGAACACCCAGTGGGTGCCAGGGGGCTAAGAGGGAGGGGAGTAAAAGATGGGAATGTGAGTGCTAGATTGGTGTGGGGAACGGGAAATTTGGTGTCAGGGATATTGGAGGTGGTTGGGTTAATGCATCCCACCAAGGACACATTTAAGAGATAGTAGGCTTGACTTGGGGCTTGCTATCTGCATTACTGCAGACAGGAATGCACAGTATACACTAACCCTTAGTACTGAGTGTAATGCCCCTTTGGGAGCACTCCTGGGTCTGAGTTTGAGCTAGTTGGAGTCTCTGTTTGGCAGGCTCTGTTGGGCCCTGAAAAGATTGGCGCCTGGTGCCTCTGCCTGGGGAAGAAAGGTATTAGTAGGTAGGTCTTCCTCTGGGAAAACCCCAAAAGACCGCAGTGAATTTGCTGATGAGAAATATTTGTGATAGTCAACATATGAAACCTCCTGAGTGAATGAATGGTGTTCAATAAACTACTAAAGAACCCTTAAACAGTGCTCTTGAATCCAGTTAGTCTCCTTGCCAGTGTGGCAGGTTTAAACACCTCTCCGTCATTCCCCTTGTCCATCTCCACCAGGCTCCTCCAGATCTCACCTTTTTCTGGAGCACTCTGGACCAGTGTCTACTGGCCATCCAATGAGGGCTGAGTCAGTCTGGCTTGGCCAGTCCCTACTTCTGAGCTCCGAATATTGATTGTACTCCTAGGAGCCTCCACCCTCTCTGGGCTCTAAGTACCAATTGCATTTTCAGGAGCCTCTGCTAGGGCTCCAAATACTGACTGCATTTCCAAGGGTCACTCTGCCACTGGGCCTTGAACATTGACTGTGCCCCAGAAAGCCTTACCCTGAGCTGGCTCTCAAGGGCTGCTGGGCCTCAAGCCCTGACTATCCACCATGCCCTGACCTGGCTCCTAAGGGCTTCTCTGCTTCTGGGCCTTGAGCTGAGTGTGCTCCCAAGGGCTGCTCTGTTTCTCAGTCTCAGGCACCGATTGTGCCCTCAATGGCCTTTTTAAAGTTGTTTCCATCCTGAGCCTGCTCCCAAGGGCCTCCCTGCCCCTGAGCCTGCTCCCAAGGGCTGCTACACTGATGTCTTTCAAGAGGAGTATTTAAGTCTGTCTCTCCCTGCCAGGTACATAGCTCCTAGCTGTTAGAGCCTGTGGCTTGCAGCTGCAGGGTTTCCCCAATAGAGGAAAACTTGCCTCCCAGCTAAAAGACCAAGAACCAAAGATTGAATCGGGTTCTGAAACCCAGAGAAGCTAGTCTACCCCACTTATATTCTGGCGAGGAATTTCCCTGACCTAATAAGCAGCTTCAGTTACATTTACTTAGTGTGTTTGCATTATTTATTAACTTTAATAAGTGCATTTTTTCTAGTGAAAAAGGTGCTGGCACTCAAATGTCAGGCCACCCTTCACGGGTGGGGTGATCACTGAGGGACCCACCCCACAATAGGCAGGCCCCCTGCAACCAGTCACAGAATGTATGACAAGGCAGAATTGGTGTGTAGAGCCTGAGCTTTTTCATTAAAACCTGGGGATCATGGGCCAATTTTAGCAGACACTAGAAAAGGTGCCGGTACTCAGTACCCCCTTAAAGAAAGCCGTGACTTTAATAAATAGTCATCCCCAAAGTGTGTAAATGTTGATCATTTTGTCTGTCTTTTCTCTCAGTGAGCAATTTACATATATCACTCACCGTGCTGCTCACCTCAATGGCACAGCCAGACCCAGTATTTTGGATGGGCCCAGAGCTAACTTAGATGGTGGTATGGCACTCCACAAGTCCCCCCACCCCCCGGAGATATAAAAATTTTTTTTTAGATTTTTTTCACCTTCCCCACATCAACATCTCTTCTCCTCTGCAGCGCCCCAGCAACTGACCACCCATTGCTGAACCCCGTCCTTCCCTGGTGTACCTTACAAGCGTCCCCAGTGCCTGCACCGACTCCGCAGGCTTCCATTGGCCAGGTCCCACCAGACAGGAAATGATGAAAGCAAGGGCGGGACCCGGCCGATGGAAGCCTTCAGGGCCAGTGCAGGCAGCAATAATTGAATCACTGCAGACGCTGGGGACGCCTTTAAGGTACACCAGGGAGGAATAGGGTTCAGCAATGGGCGATCAGATGCTAGGGCGCCACGGAGGAGGAGAGACGTTGATGTGGGGTGCTGCCGCTGGGTGGACCTGAGCCAAGCTATGCCACTTGCTCACCTCCCTCCTTAGCTTAGTGATGTCAGTTATAACACTTCTCTCTCTCTCTCAGACAATTCACCTCAGCCAGAAGATCTGCCTTTCAAATCCCCTTTGACTAGAGATTTCTTCCTCTCCTTCTGTGTCTCAAACCCCCCTCCCTTTAGAGTAAGAAACCTAGTCTTGTGGTTTGCTCAGAGTCGCTGTATTAAGCCTTAAGCTATGCAGTCTGGAGTGTGAAAACAGTTCTTCCATTTTGGTACAAGAAAGGGCTTTTCAACCAGGCAATAATAAACACATTTTTAAAGAGATGCCAGGACTCATGAGACATAGTCTGGTGGTTACAGCAGCAGGCTGAATCCCAGGGAAAAATGACAGTTTAGATCCTACAGAAATGTCTTGTGACTTAGATGGCCCTTATTACCCTCTAGTGCCTCAGGGCACCAATTGATGGCTGGAAATGGAGTAGAGCAGCAGGCCGGGAAGCCAGGATTCAAATCTCAACACTTTATGACCTTGGGCAGATCAGCTTGGAGAAGAGATGGCTGAAAGGAGATATAATAGAGGACTGTAAAATTCTGAGTGGTAGACCTGACTAACTTGTTTATGGTTTCCAAAAATACAAGGGGAATAAGCTACAAAAAAGTTGGTTGATTTGCCAAAGGTCATAAGGAATCCTAAAAGATTGGTAGGAACTGAAGAAGTGTTTCATAAATATGGAATATACTCTACATGTCTTGATGTAGGGAAATAATGACATAGAGCTCTGTTGGGTTTTGAGACTTCTTTGGAGACAATGAGTTGCTTAACTTGAATGATAAAAGTGCTTCCTCAGTAGTCATGAGATGGAAAGAAGTTAGGTCAGACTTTTTAGGTATACCCAGAAGTAATGTTGCTGATCTCAAGTCATATTAACCATTTAGAAAAATGTTTTACTGCTATAAGTTGAAATATTTATCTGTAAAACATGGATAATGCTATTCATAATTTGCATTATTTGCTAGGTATATTAAAAGCCGATAAATCAGCATGGTTAATACTTAAAAAGGCCCCAAGCCGTAAAATGTTCTTAAACTTTTTCTATGTGGGTATTAATAAAAATTGTAATGTGCATTGGGAATAAATAAATAAATAAAAGATGACTAAAGTGGTCAATCCAAAATGTTGAGAGTGGCCAATTTCTCATGTCATGGGTGCATAAGCAGCCATAAAAAGTTACGTTTAAACTTCAGCAACTTTTTAAAATCTCTCTATCTAAAACGCACCTCCAACGTTCTAATGAAGCCTCACTTTCCCAACATTCTAAAAGTGAGGCGGCAGAGACCACTTTCTAGCCATGAGTGTCTGCCCCGCCCACGTGTCAAACGTGATGACGTCGAGGGCGGAGCACTGACACAACGAATGGGATCGCCAACCCGCTGCCATGCAACGAAACATGACGACAGACACACCAAGGACCTATGAAAACCAGCTGACAAACAAGGGATCGCTGACCCGTTGAATCACTACAACCACCTGTGCACACTAACCGCGCTTAAACCCCCCCCCCCCCCCCCCCCACACACACACACAAACAAAAAGCAGACAAAAGCATCCCTCCGGCGCACAACCCCCCCCCCCCCCCCAAACAAACAACAGCCAAAAGGATCCCTCCGGATTAATGAAAACTTTAAGTACATACAAACAGCCAACCTGAGTGCCGTGCAGAATTCAGTGCCTACAACGGAGACCTCCAGACACATGCGCCCTCAGCCCTGCCCCCCCCTACAGAACGCCACCCACATTCCACACTCTAACCAATCCACCCCCCCCCAAACAAAAAGCACCCAAACGGAACCCTCCGGCGCACAACCCCCCCCCCCCAAAAAAAAACCCCAAACATCACTCCGGTTTAATGAAAACTTTAAGCACATACAAACAGCCCACCTGAGTGCCGTGCAGAATTCAGAGCCTACAATGGAGACTTCCAGACACATACGCCCTCAGCCCCCCCCCCCCCCCCTACAGAACGCCACCCACATTCCACACTCGAAACAAACCCATATCTACTCCACCTCCTGCCTGCCTGCAACGGATTCCTCCGGTCTCATCAAAAATACAAGTGCCTACAAATAGCACATCAGACTGCCCTGCTGAATTCAGATTACTGTCTCACACTCACACGCAGACAATCACCCCCTACCAGCCACAAAAAAAAAACAAACAAACACATCTAATATGGACAATCAGCATCACTCACTAACACACATACATACAACCAAACTCCCCACCCCCCAAAATGTCACACACTGCCATGGACAGACAGCATCTTGCTTTCACACTCATACACACATACTCCCTCCCCCAACCCCCTTAATACAGAAACTGAAACAGTAAAAACCAACATCTCTCTCTTACAGACACAAAGAGACTCCCACAACCCCCTCCCCCCCTACAGAACACCACCCACATTCCACACTCAAACCAACCCGTATCTACTCCTCCTCCTGCCTGCCTGCAAGGGATCCCTAAAAAAATTTATATCCCTTAATATCAAACAGAAAAAGAAAAAAAAAACCACATCCTAGCGCCCGTTTCATTTTTTTTTTTCGAAACGGGCCTTTTTTTTACTAGTTTTCACATAAAAGGATGGGGTTTGCAAACTGTTTTCTATTACAGCCATTCTCAATCCAGTCCTCATCTCATCGGGTTTTCAGGATATCCACAATGAGTATGCATATGAGAGATTTGAATACACTGCCCAAATTGCATGCAAATCTAACTCATGAATATTCATTGTGGATATCCCGAAAATCTGATGAGACTTGGCATGCCTTGGTATGCCCTGAGGACTGGCTGTAAGTCCAACAGAATTCATTAAAATCAATTTTTTTTGTTTCTGGTGACTCTAGTCACCTTTTCCCAAGGATGGTCACATATTTAACATGGTAAAGTAATACATTTCACCCTTTGCTTGTTAAATTTTTGCCAACCTAATGTGGCAACAGTAGAAACATAGAAAAATGAAGGCAGATAAAGACCATATGGCCTATCTAGTCTGCCCATCCATGCCATCTACTATCCCTTCCTCCTAGAGATCTTAAGTACCTGTCCCAAGCTTTCTTGAATTCAGTTAGTTTTCATCTCCTCCACTGGGAGGCTGTTCTATTAATTCACTATCCTTTCCATGAAGAAGTACATAAGAACATAAGAATAGCCATACTGGGTCAGACAATGGTCCATCTAGCCCAGTATCCTGCTTCCAACAGTGGCCAATCCAGATCACAAGTGCATGGCAGAATCCCAGATAGTAGAAGGATTCCATGCTACTGATCCCAGGGCAAGCAGTGGCTTCCCCATATCTATCTCAATAGCAGACTATGGATTTTTCTTCCAGGATCTTATCTAAACCTTTTTTAAACCCATATATGCTAACCGCTGTAACCATATCATTCAGCAATGAGTTCCAGAGTTTAACTATTTGTTGAGTGAAAAAATATTTCCTCCTATTTGTTTTAAAAGTATTAGCATGTAATTTCATTGAGTGTCCCCTAGTCTTTGTACTTTTTGAAAGAATAAAAAATCAATTCAATTTTACCCATTCTATACCACTCAGGATTTTGTATTTTTCTTAGGTTACTTCTGAGTCTGTCCTATGTGCTCTTATTCCAGAGGTTCCTATTAACTGAAAGAAACTCGCTTCCTGTGCATTTATGCCATGGAGGTATTTAAACATCTCTATAATTTCTCCCCATATCCTGCCTTTCTTTCAAAGTATACATATTGAGATCTTTGTCTATCCCCATACACTTTGATGAAAACCACTGAACATTTTAGTAGCCGCTCTCTGGACCAAATCCCATCTTGTTTATATCTTTTTGAAGGTCTCCAGAATTGTATACATTATTCTAAATGAGGTCTCATCACCAGAATCTTATACAGGGGCATCATCTCACCTCCTTTTCCCTAATGACTATTCCTCTCCATGTGCACGCAAGCATGCTTCTAGTTTTTGTCATCACCTTTTCCAACTGTTTGGCCACATTAAGATCATCACGTATGATCACACTTAAGTCCTGCTCCTCTTGTGTATAAAAGTTCTTCACCCCCTAAACTGTACTGTTTCCTTGGGTTTTTACAGTTCAAATGCATGATTTTCATTTTTTAGCATTAAATCTTAGCTTCCAAATCCTGGACCATTCTTCATGCTTTGCTAGGTCCTTTCTCATGTTATTCACACCATCAAGGGTGTTTACCATATTGCAGATTTTGGTATCATCCACGAAACAGTCAAACCTTAGCAGACACTGTTCAGCAATATTGCTTACAAAAACGTTAAAAAGAACTATTCCAAGAACCGAACCTTGCGGCATACCACTTTCTTCAGAGTGAGCTCCATTTACCACTTCCCTGTGTCGCCTTCCACTCACCAGTTCCTAACCCAGTCAGTCAGTTTAGGGCTCATACCAAGGGCACTCAATTTATTTATTAGTCTCTATGTGGAACTGTGTTAAAAGCTTTGCTAAAATCTAAGTAGTGGTAAACATGAAAATCAAAAATAATACAAAAATAGGTGTTGATATTCAGAGTGATTTCAATAGACAGGAGAGGCTCCTGGCTGTTTAAATCACTTGTCCAAAATACACTGATCACTGCTGGCTGAATATTACCCCATAACCTCTCATACCTACTAACTATTGGCAAAAATCTTTCATTCTAAGTGGTCCAAAGTGAAAGGTCTAGTTTGCACAGAGAAAGGCTGAAGGGCTATGGTGATCTAACAGACCCCCCTCCCTCACAGGGCTGGTGCTTGGGTTCTGCTGCCCCCCTGCAAACTATCAGTTGGCGCCTCCCCCCCCCCCCATCTAGCATCTCCTTTCTCTCTTCTTCCTCCCCACACCCTTTTTCAGCCCAGTGCCTTAAAAGGTGAAGAACAAAAGTTTATTTATTTTTATTTTTTTTACTTGACAGCTTATTAATTTATTTGAAAGCTTCCCATATGTAGATATAAATATCATGAAATAAAATTGAATATAATTAAAACTGCTTAAAAAATTATTGTTGCTGGTGGAAACAGCACTAATAAAGGCTGTATTTTGTGCTCCTTTTTCTACACTGTTCTATAAATATAGTAATACATAGAGGGGCATAATTGAAAGGGGCACCCAAGTTCGCAGGACGTCCCGGAGAAGGGGCGGGGAAACCCATATTATCAAAACAAGATGGACGTCCATCTTTCGTTTCGATAATACGGTCGGGGACGCCCAAATCTTGACACTTAGGTTGTCCCTAGCAGGGGCGTAGCCAGCCTTCCGTGGGAGAGGGGTCCAGAGCCCGGGGGGAGGAGGCACATTTTAGCCCTCCCCCCGGCGCCACCCCCCCACCGCCGACATTGCGGCCCCCCCTCCCGCCGCGAACCCGCCGCCGCTGCAGCCTACCTTTACTTTTGCTGGCGGGGATCCCACTCCCCGCCAGCCGACGTCTTCTTCTTAGTCGCTTCCTGCTCTTCAATTTGTTTGCTGACGGACGTCAGACTCAGAGAACAGAACTGTTCTCTGAGTCTGACGTCCTGCACGTACAATTACGTGCAGGACGTCAGCAAACAAATTGAAGAGCAGGAAGGACTGAGAAGACGTCGGCTGGCGGGGAGTGGGATCCCCCGCCAGCAAAAGTAAAGGTAGGCGGCGGCGGGGGCGGGTTCGCCAGGAGGGGGGTCCTGGGGTGAATCTGCGGGCCCCACGTAGCTACTCCACTGGTCCCTAGAGATGGTCGTCCTTAGGCTTGGTCGTTTCTGATTTTTGGCGATAATGGAAACTAAGGACGTCCATCTCAGAAACAACCAAATGCAAGCCCTTTGATTGTGGGAGGAGCCAGCATTCGTAGTGTACTGGCCCCCCTGACATGCCAGGACACCAACCGGGCACCCTAGGGGGCACTGCAGTGAACTTCAGAAAAAGCTCCCAGGTACATAGCTACTACTACTACTACTACTACTATTTAGCATTTCTATAGCGCTACAAGGCATACGCAGCGCTGCACAAACATAGAAGAAAGACAGTCCCTGCTCAAAGAGCTTACAATCTAATAGACAAAAAATAAATAAAGTAAGCAAATCAAATCAATTAATGTGGACGGGAAGGAAGAGAGGAGGGTAGGTGGAGGCGAGTGGTTACGAGCTCCCTTACCTTGGGTGCTGAGCCCCCCAACCCCCCCCCAAACCCACTCCCCACAACTGTACACCACTACCATAGCCCTTATGGGTGAAGAGGGGCACCTAGATGTGGGTACGGTGGGTTTTGAAGGGCTCACATTTACCACTACAAGTGTAAGGTAGGGGGTGTGTGCCTGGGTCCACCTGCCTGAAGTGCACTGCACCCACTAAAACTGCTCCAGGGACCTGCATACTGCTGTCATGGAGCTGGGTATGATATTTGAGGCTGGCAAAAAATATTTTTTAAAAATTGTTTGAGGGTGGGAGGGGGTTAGTGACCACTGGGGGAGTAAGGGGAGGTCATACCCAATTCCCTCTGGAGGTCATCTGGTCAGTTCGGGCACCTCTTTGTGGCTTGATCGTAAGAAAAAACAAGGACCAGGCAAAGTTGTCCAAGTATTCGTCAAGGACGCCCTTTTTTTTCCAGTATGGGTCGAGGACGCCCATGTATTAGGCATGGCCAAGTCCCGCCTTCGCTACGCTTCCGACACGCCCCTGGGAACTTTGGTCATCCCCACGACGGAAAGCAGTTGGGGATGTCCAAAATCGGCTTTCGATTATTACAATTTGGGCGACCCTGTGAGAAGGACACCCATCTTGCGAATTGTGTTGAAAGATGAGCGTCCTTCTCTTTTGAAAATAAGACTGATAGCCAAATTTCAGTGAAGGTGTGCTGTTAATCTTAACTGGGCTTAACTGTTGTTGTAATCTGCCTTGGGAAGCCTGGTGTTACTAAGATTGGAAGTAAAATTAAACTGTTCTTCCATTGGGGTGCATGGAACCACATCTTCATCTCATCTCTTTTGTACAAATGGATTATTCTGTTTTGAGCATGTTTCAGGGACAAGTGGTTTTCATAAGTCAAAATAATAATAATTTTTTTTTCTTTCATGCAGATCTCTTTTGTTTTAACATAACTAAATGGGCTTTAAGCCCCTAATGCAGTCCATTGGTTTCCTTATATTTTGTCCTCGTGATGACTTATACTGTGCCAAACCCCCCCCCCCCCATTAATGCCGCCATCCCCCTCTTGCGTACTAGAGTTCTACCTTGCCGCCCACTCTGGTGGTGTAGTTTCCTCTATGGCGGCGGGGGCAGGAAACAATCCCACTCTTTCCTGCTCGCTGCTGCTACTCTGTCTCCGACGCTCTCCACTTTTCTCTTCTGTGCTGCGGGCGCCGCCACCGTGCTTTCCCAAAATGACTGCCGAGACTTCGGTAGCAGTCTCAGAAGCCTCAGCAGCCGTTTCTAAAATACAGCTTGGCCGTCCATGGTACAGAAAAGTGGAGAGCGCTGGAGACAGAGTAGTGGCAGCAGGCAGGAAAGAGTGGGATTCTTTCCTGCTTCCGCAGCCACAGAGACCACTATACCACCAGGGCGGGCGGGCGGGCGGGCGGCAAGGTAGTAGTATGCAGGAAGGGGATGGCGGCATTGCTCTGGTGGTGGGGGAGGGTAAGCAAGGGTAAGCATGGCAGTCTCTGGCACCCCCTGAATGTTGGCGCCCCCCTGTCATGCATACCCTGCTTACCGCATTCTGCTGGCCTTCCCCCCCCCCCCCCCCCCAAAAAAGGAAAACAAAAATCTCTCACAATAAGTCAAAGGACAAACAAAACAAAGGTGGAAATCACCAAAATACAAGTGTTTAAATAGAAACAGATCTCTCACTGTTCTCCAAACTGAAGATTAGATGGTCTCAAGGGCCAAACCCTGGCCACTACTCAGTCCTTCTCCTCCTTTCCTTGAATGGAAGGGTAAGTGATCGTGAGGCCTAATTCTCTTTCTCCACCCATCCTACCACTCAGCAAAAGCCAAGGGCCATCATCACCCTACAACATCCCCCCCCCCCACCCCCACCCCCATCCACTGTGTCTCCTTTCAGTTCCAGAAAGACTTTCCCAACTTTTTATGAGGCAGGGCAGAAAGATGTCAGAGAAGGTGCTCATTTCCCATCCTCAGTCAGCTCTTTTAAAAATGGCACTGACTGACTTCTTATTGCTTAAATCTGGATTTTCAATATTCTTTTATATATTTATTTGATTTTGTAATGTACAAATATAATTAGATTTAACAAGTCAGACAAAGTTTGAACAGTTTCAAAATATGATAGAACAAACAGTGTAGAACAATTATCAGCATGGGAATGGGATAGTTAAAACTTGCTCAGTTGAAATGAACAGAAAGAGTAACTTCTATAGAAGTAAAGAGTAATAAAATCACGTATGGGCCCTTTTACAAAGGTGTGCTGAAAAATGGCCTGCGGTAGTATAGACACATGTTTTGGGTGCACGCAGAATCATTTTTTAGTGCACCTGTAAAAAGTGCCTTTTTTCATTTTTGCCGAAAATGGACGTTCGGCAAAATGAAAATTGTCATGCGTCCATTTTGGGTCTGAGACCTTACCACCATCCATTGACCGATGATTACTGCCCATGCGCCAGAAAATAAAAATATTTTCCGGCACGCGTAGCACTCACTCATCAAAAATGAAATTACCGCAAGGGCCACATGGTAGCTGAGTGGTAACTGAAAATTGACGCGCGTAGGTGCCTAGGCAGCTTAGTAAAAGGGCCCATTAGTAAGGTCAATATCACATTTTTTCTATTTAGAGAATTGACGATTTGTAATTTTTGGGATTCTAGAACATTTTCATATTTCTTAAATAACAATACCCAGTTCTACCACATGGGAAGAGAGAGATGAGAATTATCTTTCCAGTGGTTAACTATCAGTTTAAGAGCAATAGAAATCAGAAAGTCAAACAGGTTTTTTGTCATCTTCTGATAAAGAGGATGAAAAAACAGGGGATTTCCATAGAACAAGTTCGATTGATATAGGTTCTTTAAATTGTAGAAGATCCATAATTTCAGTCCAGACATCATTCCAGAATAAACTGGAAGATTTTCTGTATTTTACCTGCTCAGACTTTGAATAGCAAATATTTTTATTTGCCAGCCTACCTGAATGGTTATTGACTACAACTTCCTATCTAGACTCAGACTGGATGAATCAATCCCTTACTTATTTTTACTTGAAAGCACTTTAACTTTAAACAACTTTAAGAAAGTAGACATTTTCTAAAAGCAAACATTTCTAAAGTTACTTAGGTAAAAAGCCTTGGCCACCAATCAGTATCTTATCATAAGAATATCAGTTTGACATTGAGCAGCATAGATTAGTGTATTTCCATAACGGAAAGCAGGCTCTGCAATTTAGCATAATGCATTCAGAATCCTTTTCAGTTCAAATGTAAACAATGGTTTGAATATTAACTTTTCTGCTGTAGTGTATATTTCAAAGGTATTTGTCAACCAGTCAGTTCCTTGTCATCCGCAGCAGATGAATACATTAACTGATGGGTTGTATCCGCCTACTAGCAGGTGGAGATAGAGAACGCTGAAAAATCATAGTGCCTTTTGGACGGCTAGCCCCAACTGCCTTCAGTATTTCTCTATCTCCCAGCAGGTGTGGACGTAGCTTGATCAGCTCCTGGATTTCAGATTGCCTGGGGTGGCTCCTGTGCTTTGCCAGTTGAGCAGGGGTGTTGTGGCTAGTGGTGCCCATTTTAAAAGCATATAGGTTCGCCCTTTCCCTGCCTTACCCATTCCCCCCCGCCTCCCGGAGTCCCTCTGTTGCTGCCTGCCTCCAACTTTCCTCACAGCGTTAAAAAAAAAAAAAAAGAGCGCGCTTTTACTGCGTGGCTGTTCTGAGGCTTTTTCCAGAGATTCTGGTTCTGTGCAGCTTGACCAGAGCTCGTTGACTCGATCTTCTGAGGTGAGAGTGGTGCCCAGCTCCTCCGGGGAGGTCCCGCGGATGCCGTTCCGAACGGGGTAAGTTTTGGCGCGAAGCCACCATTTTATTGCTATATTTCCGTCCGGTCGGGTGATGGCTGCTGAGGGAGTTAAGCGCTGCTCCCGTTGTGGTAAACGCAGATCAGCAGCGGGGCTGTGTAAAACGTGCTCCTTAGACGCTCACGCTAGTATGAGCATGGCGAGCGATGTTTCTTCCCGCTCAATGGAGCTGGCAGCGGGTGCCATTTTGGAAGCGCCGCATGTCTCGACCCTTGCGGTTGTGGAGGAGTCTGCGTGCAGGGGGACGCCTCGTTTAGAGGCTGCCAGAGGAGCTCCTACATCCATTTCTCCTGTCGGAGGCGGAGGGCCAGGGTGAGTTTTTCTCTCCTGAGTTTGTGCTTTTAATACATAAGGCGTTCATGCTGAAAAGAGCTCTGCCGCAGGTGTCTGATACTGCGTTGCATCCTGGCTTCCCTCCGGGTGCTGAGATCCTGGGGATGGCTTCAGATGTTATTTCCTCCCCCGAGCGTTGGAAACATGCTAAATATAGACGGGTAAATTCCCCATCTGAAAGTGGCGCATATCCTCCCCCCCACCCCACCCCATGGTCAGGCTGTGGGGAGTCTGAGGGGTCTGGCAGTCCCTCAGGGACGGATGATCCAGAGGAGAGTGTCTGTTTGCCACTGGATTTGGATGATTCCAATGCAGTCCGGATTTTCCACCATGATGAGCTGCCAGCTCTTATTTCGGACGCCTTTGCAGGCCCTCTCGATTGATGATCCTGCTGAAGGCGAGGTCTTCTCTGTTAATCTTAGGATGACAAGTACTAAGAAGCCTACTCGGGCCTTTCCGGTGCATGACTCCATCCAAGAGCTTATTTCTTCTCAATGGTCTGACCCTGATGGGCCGTTGAAAGTGGCCAGGGCTATGGGTCAGCTTTACCCTCTGCGTAAGGAGCACTTGGCCCCTTTGGGGGTGCCTAAAGTGGATGCATTGGTCACGGCGGTGACAAAAAAAGACCACTGTCCCAGTAGAGGGAGGGGTCGCTTTGAAAGACATTCAGGACCGGCGGCTGGAGTCTGCGCTGAAGCGGTCCTTTGAAATTGCGGGCCTTGCCATGAGGGCGTCTGTTTGCAGTTCCTATGCAGCCCGGGCATGTCTTTCCGGGCTACAACTGGCGGTGGAACAGCCCGCCGATGGTGCGGGTCCTCTTTCTGAGGTTGCCCCGCGGATGGAGTCGGCCCTGTCATTTTTGGCTGACGCCCTTTATGATCTGGTCAGAGCTTCGGCTAAACAGATGTCTGTGGCGGTTTCTGCCCGCCGCCTTCTTTGGCTGTGGCATTGGGTGGCTGACATGGCTTCTAATTAAAGGCTGGTGAGGCTACCCTTTCGGGGCCTACTGTTATTTGCAGTGGCGTAGCGGGGGGGCTGCCACCCGGGGCGGGGAGGTTCGCCATTGCACCCCCCCCCCCCCCGGGTGCAGCATGATGACATCCCCCCCTCAGCGCATCGACACCCCCCTCCCCCCGACCAGCTCCCGCACCCTACCTTTAAAAAGAATATCGGAATCCCAGGCGCCTGCCCTGCACGTAAAACAAATGTGGACCTTCGGGCCTTCTCTCGCTCTGTCTATCCCGCCCTTGCGGAAATAGGAAGTTGCATCAGCGGAGGGCGGGACAGATAGAGCGAGGGAAGGCCCGACGGTCCACATTTGTTTTAGGTGCAGGGCAGGCGCCTGGGATTCCGATATTCTTTTTAAAGGTAGGGTGTGGGAGCTGGTTGGGGGGGGTGTCGATGCGCCGAGGGGGGGAGCTGGCAGGGAGCACCCCCCCGAGCTGACACCCGGGGCGGACCGCGCCCCCCCGCCCCCCCCCCCCTTGCTACGCCACTGGTTATTTGGAGAGGAATTGGAGAAGATTGTGAAAGACCTGGGGGACTCTAAACCCCAGCGGTTACCTGATAGGCCGAGGCCTTCTTCCAAAGGTTCTGTGTTTCTCTTCTCTTCCAGACCTCGCTTCCATTAAGCTCGCAGGTATCGCCCGGAGCGCTCTGCTGGGTTTTCTCAATGTGCCCGTTTTCAGCAGAGGAACTCCTTTTGCAGGGGCCGGTTCAAGGCCAGGAGTGCAGGGGCGTCCTCCACAATGATGGGACGCCGGTCCACTCCTCCATGCCTGCAATAGGAGGATGTCTTTCCCTCTTTCTAGAGGAGTGGACCAAGGTTACCTCGGATCAGTGGGTCCTGGACCTGATCAGAGAGGGTTTCCGACTGGAATTCGGTGCCCTGGTGAGAGACGTGTTTGTGGAGTCCCGATGCGGCACTGCCGTAAAACGGGCGGCGGTAGAGGAGACCTTACAAGACTTGCTGCACCTCAGAGCGGTGGTCCCGGTGCCTCCTGCCGAACGGGGCTGCGGCTGCTATTTCATTTATTTTGTCGTGCCTTGAAAAGGGGGGTCTTTCAGACCGATCCTCGACTTACGAAGAGTCAACAAGGCCCTCAGAGTATGACATTTTCGCATAGAAACCCTGCGCTCCGTCATTGCGGCGGTTCAGCCAGGAGAGTTTCTCACATCTCTGGACCTAAAAGAAGCATATTTGCACATTCCTGTCTGGCCTCCACACCAGCGGTTCCTCCGCTTTGGAGTGTTGGGAAAACATTTCCAGTTTCAGGCCTTGCCTTTCGGCCTAGCCACAGCTCCCCGTACCTTTTCCAAGGTAATGGTGGTCGTAGCTGCCTGTCTCAGGCTTCACCCTTATCTTGACGACTGGCTCATCAGAGCGGATTCGGCAACCAAGAGTTGTCTTGCCACAGCCAGAGTGGTGGTGGTCCTGCAGGCGCTAGGCTGGGTGGTCAATATACCCAAAAGTCACCTGACCCCCTCTCAGTCTCTCGAGTATTTTGGGGTCCGGTTCGACACGGCCTCGGGGTTTGTCTTTCTCGCCGACCAAAGGCAGTGCAAGCTTCAGAATGAGGTCTGTCTGCTCCTGCGGATGACTCGCCCGCGAGCTTGGGACTTTGTCCAGCTGCTGGGGTCGATGATGGCCACCTTGGAGGTGGTGCCTTGGGCGAGAGCGCATATGAGGCCTCTGCAGTTTTCCCTGCTTCAACAATGGTCTCCGATGTCCCAGGAATATCAACGCAGACTAACGTTGCTCCCTGTGGCCCGGCTCAGTATGGAGTGGTGGCTCTCCGACAGGATGCTGCGCCAAGGAATGCCTCTTGCGCTTCCTTCTTGGTGCCTGGGGATAACAGATGCCAGCCTTCTGGGCTGGGGAGCACATTGCCAGGGAAGCTATGCTCAGGGTCTGTGGACACCCGTGGATGCGGGGTGGTCCATCAATTGCTTGGAACTGAGATATTCCAGGCTGTTATGGCCTTTCAAAAGACTCTGAAGGGGCTTGCTGTCCGGGTTGTGTCAGACAACACAACAACGGTGGCATACATAAATCGTCAGGGAGGCCCGGCTCAGTATGGAGTGATGGCTCTCCGACAGGATGCTGCGCCAAGGAATGCCTCTTGCGCTTCCTTCTTGGTGCCTGGGGATAACAGATGCCAGCCTTCTGGGCTGGGGAGCGCATTGCCAGGGAAGCTATGCTCGGGGTCTGTGGACACCCGTGGAAGCGGGGTGGTCCATCAATCGCTTGGAACTGAGATATTCCAGGCTGTTATGGCCTTTCAAAAGACTCTGAAGGGACTTGCTGTCCGGGTTCTGTCAGACAACACAACAACGGTGGCATACATAAATAGTCAGGGAGGCACTCAGTGCAGGGCCCTGGCCGTGGAGGCCGCTCAGATTTGCCACTGGGCCGAGCTCCACCTGCAGCTTCTGTTGGCAGCTCACATAGTAGGTCAGAGCAACGTGCAAGCCGATTTTCTCAGCAGGCATCAATTCGACCCGGCGGAATGGAAACTGGCAGAAGAAGTTTTTCTTCAGATTTGTGCCAAATGGGGGACTCCCGGAATGGATCTAATGGCATCAAGTGCAAACGCCAAAGTACCTCGCTTTTTCAGCAGAAGGAGAGATCCTCACTTGGTGGGGATGGATGCTCTGGCTCAACCCTGGCCCTCAGGCCTCCTGTATGTGTTCCCTCCTTGGCCATTGATAGGGCGAGTCCTACTGCTGATTCGACAGCACTGAGATCTGATGATTCTCAACGCTCCAGATTGGCCAAGGCGTCTGTGGTATGCGGATCTTCGCTGGATGCTGGTGGACGCTCCTGTTCATTTGTTTCTGGTGCCGAACCTGTTGGTTCAGGGTCTGGTGTCTATGGAGGAGCTCTGCCGATTTAGTCTTACGGCCTGGCTATTGAGAGGGCGCAATTGAGAGACAAGGGCTACTCTAACAAGGTCATCTCCACTCTCTTTCAGGCCCGCAAGCGGTCCACTTCCGCAGCTTATGCTCGAATCTGGCGTAAGTTTGAGGCGTGGGGTGTTTCAAAGGCGATCATACCCACGCGGGCTACAGTCTTGACAGTGCTGGACTTTTTGCAGGAGGGCTTACAAAAAGGCCTGGCTTACAATTCCCTGTGGGTGCAAATGGCAGCATTATCATTTTATAGAGGGAAAGTCGCTGGCTTGTCCCTTGCTGCTCATCCGGACATGGTTTTGAAGGCTCTCCAGTGTTCGCCCTTCGAGCCGCTTAAGTGAGCTTCGGAGAAGGATGTGACTCTCAAGACTGTCTTTTTGGTGACCATTACATCGGCTAGACGCATGTCTGAGCTGCAAGTGCTGTCCTGTCAGGACCCTTTTCTGCAATTTTCAGAGTCCGGAGTAACGGTACGTACAGTACCTTCCTTCTTGCCTAAGGTGGTTTCAGCGTTTCACCTGAACCAGCCCATTTTTCTTCCTTCCTTTTCTAGGGAAGAGTTCCCGGACTCCTTTGGGCAGTTACATCTTTAGGATGTGCGCAGGGCGCTGTTGCAGTATCTACAGATGTCAAATGACTTCAGGACGTCTGATGGCCTTTTTGTCTTGTTGTCAGGTCCTCGGCATGGAGGCCTGGCATCTAAGGCCACTATAGCCCGTTGGCTCAAGGAAGTCATTTTTTTCTGCGTATCTGCTTTCAGGTCGGTCTCCACCTGAAGCATTTAAGGCACATTCCACGAGAGCGATTTTCTCCTCGTGGGCTGAAACGGGTTCACTCTCTGTTCAAGAGATCTGTAGTGCAGCTACTTGGGCTTCTCAGCTCTCTTTTGTCTGGCATTACAGGCTGGATGTGGATGTTGCAGCGAAGCAGGATGCGATTTTTGGAGCACAAGTGCTTGCTCGCGGTGTGGCCTGTTCCCACCCTAAGTAGGGATTGCTTTTGTACATCCCATCAGTTAATGGATTCATCTGCTGCTGATGACAAGGAAGGGAAAATTAGGTTCTTACCTTGGTAATTTTTTTTTCCTTTAGTCACAGCAGATGAATCCATGATCCCTCCCTGTCTGACTTGTTTTTTGTTCAGATCTTTCATGCAGATATAGATCTCATTGGGAGAAGTTGGATACCAGTTTTCAAAATTTCTACATGATGTTCTTCTACAGGAGGTGGAGTTCATCCCTCCTTTGTATGGTTATTGCTCCTGTTCTGGGGCGTTTGTTCGCTGTGAGGAAAGTTTATGTTATTATACCTTTATGGTTCACTCTGCTTTGGAAATCTCAAATACTGAAGGCAGTTGAGGCTAGCCGTCCAAGAGGCACTATGGTTTTTAGTGTTCTCTATCTCCACCTGCTGGTAGGCGGATACAACCCATCAGTTAATGGATTCATCTGCTGTGACTATAGGAAAGAAATTACCAAGGTAAGAACCTAATTTTCCCTTTCTGTTGGGGGTGGAGGGTGGTAAGGGAAGAATGTAAAATATTGTGGTACATTACCTTATGTAAGAAAAATATATTAGAGCTTAGTTGTAATTTAGATAAGAAACTAACTTAAATAAGATTTGTATCCTGTGCTAATAGTTTAAATTTGTAACAAGAACTTTACTACTACTACTTAGCATTTCTAGAGCGCTACTAGGGTTACGCAGCGCTCTACAATTTAACAAAGAGAGACAGTCCCTGCTCAAAGAGCTTACAATCTAATAGACAAGTGAACGGTCGGTCTGATAGGGGCAGTCAAATTGGGGCAGTCTGGATTCACTGAACAGTAAGGGTTAGGTGCCGAACACAATATTGAAGAGGTGGGCTTTAAGCAAAGACTTGAAGACGGGCAGGGAGGGGGCTTGGCGTAAGGGTTCAGGAAGGTTGTTCCAAGCATAGGGTGAGGCGAGGCAGAATGAGCGGAGCCTGGAGTTGGCGGTGGTGGAGAAGGGTACCGAGAGGAGGGATTTATCCTGTGAACGGAGGTTACGGGTGGGAATGTAAGGGGAGATGAGGGTAGAAAGATAGTGAGGGGCAGCAGACTGAGTGCATTTGTAGGTAAGAAGGAGAAGCTTGAATTGAATGCGGTATCTGATCGGAAGCCAGTGAAGTGACCTGAGGAGAGGGGTGATATGAGTATATCGGTTCTGGCGGAATATGAGACGTGCAGCAGAGTTCTGAACAGATTGAAGGGGGGATAGATGGCTAAGTGGGAGGCCGGTGAGGAGTAAGTTGCAGTAGTCCAGGCGATAGGTAATGAGAGCGTGGACGAGAGTTCGGGTGGTGTGTTCAGAGAGGAAAGGGCGAATTTTGCTGATGTTAAAGAGGAAGAAGCGACAGGTCTTGGCTATCTGCTGGATATGCGCAGAGAAGGAGAGAGAGGAGTCAAAGATGACTCCGAGGTTGCGGGCAGATGAGACGGGGAGGATGAGGGTGTTATCAACTGAGATAGAAAGTGGAGGAAGAGGAGAAGTGGGTTTTGGTGGAAAGACGATAAGCTCGGTCTTGGACATGTTCAGTTTCAGGTGGCGGTTGGACATCCAGGCAGCAATGTCGGATAAGCAGGCCGATACCTTTGCCTGGGTCTCCGCGGTGATGTCTGGTGTGGAGAGATACAGTTGGGTGTCATCAGCATAGAGATGATACTGGAAACCATGAGATGAGATCAGGGAGCCCAGGGAAGAGGTGTAGATTGAGAAGAGAAGGGGTCCAAGGACCGATCCCTGGGGAACACCAACAGATAAGGGGATGGAGGTGGAGGAAGATCCATGAGAGTGAACTTTGAAGGTGCGGTGGAAGAGATAGGAGGAGAACCAGGAGAGAACAGAGCCCTGGAACCCAAATGAGGACAGTGTGGCAAGAAGTAAGTCATGATTGACAGTGTCAAAAGCGGCGGATAGATCCAGGAGGATGAGGATGGAGTAGTGGCCTCTGGATTTGGCAAGGAACAGGTCATTACAGACTTTAGAGAGTGCTGTTTCTGTCGAGTGAAGAGGGCAAAAACTTTGAAACCATAGTGCATTGTGGGCCCCTTTTACTAAGCTGCAGTAAAACCAGCGCATGCTTTTGCTGCGCACTAAGGCCCTCTTTTACCACAGTGGGTAAAAGGGTGTCTTTAAAAAAAGAAGAAGAAATGGACTGTGGTAATTGAACCATTTGCCGTACAGCCATTTTGGGAGGAGCACTTATCACCACCCATTGAAGTGGCGATAAGGGCTCCCGTCCTAACCCAGTGGTAACCAGGCAACACACGGCACTGCCTGATTACCGCTGGGTAAACCCCGGCGCTACAAAATTAAAAAATATTTTTGTAGCACTGGAAATGGTGCGCTCTGAGGGTGGGAACTGCCGCTGGGCTGCTGCAGTAGCCCGGCGGTAGTTCCGGATTAGCTTAGTAAAAGACTCCCTGTATGTAGGAAAGATAGGCAGTTTCATGGCCAGTGGTTAGTGTTCCAATGTTACTAATAGGAAACTCAAGTTTGATTACTCTTTGACTTAGCCAGCGTTTGAAATTACTGCCAATGGAGCATTAAACCAAGTATTTTGTATAAGCACATAGGACTGTTCTTCATGAGTTCTCCCATAGACACAAAAAGTGAAAAAAAAAAAAGCCTTTAATAAATCCAGCCCCTTTGTGGTCAAAAGAGGAGTTTTGCTTTCTCACCTAAGTACTTAATCTGTATTTGGGAAAGAATTGGGAAGAAAGTAGGTAGCATTTCACATGTTAACTCCATTAAAAACAAACAGAATACTTGTTTGGATTTGGATTTCAGATTGAATTACCTGTCTTTTCCTATTTATCCATAGAACCATCTGGTAAGTTCCAAAAGCTTTCATAAGCTGCCAGGTTTTTAAGCCCTTTTTAAAACTCCAAATTCCTGAGAAAGGCACTATTTAGGTAATGCATTCCACAAACTGTGAAATCTCTTTTCTCTCTAGTTCCAACAAGCCTAGCTTATGACAGAGCCGGAATACTTAAAAACATTTCCTGAGATAACCTCAGCTGATCTGGAGAAGAGTAAGATGTAGTTAATTCTTCAGATAAAGAGACACCTTGTCATGAATACCCCTAGAAGAAAGAGAAACTTGTATATTATAGCTGAAGCAGTATGGAAGACACAGAAGCGGAGGGCTGTAGCTCACTAAGTATAAAAGTACTCACAGAATGATTAGTGCAACCAGCAGGGCTCTTCCAAAAAACAACAGGGTGACGTAAGAAGGATTCTTTATTCTTTTTACATCATCCTATTGTGTTTTGGAAGAGCCCTGCTGTCATTAGCTGAAACAGTATGCCATTGAACACTACACAAAACGAGATGTGCTCTCTAATTTTCATATTTTACTCCTGGGGAATACTGTGTAAAGAACAACCCTTAAAGAAACTTCAAACTGCTCAAAACACGGCAGCTAGACTCATATTTGGAAAAACGTGATTCGAAACTGCAAAACCCCTCAGAGAAAAACTACACTGGCTCCCAATCAAAGAACACATTGCCTTTAAAATTTGCACCATGGTTCATAAAATTCTCTGTGGTGAAGTGCCAGGATACATGATAGACTTAATCAACCTACCAACCAAAAACGCCTCCAATTCAACACGATCACATCTCTACCTACCCTACCCAAGCTGTAAAGGCCTTAAATACAAATCTACTTATGCATCCAGCTTTTCCTACATAAGCACACAACTGTGGAACGCACTACCAAAAGCAGTGAAAACGACTTACGACCACCTAAACTTCCGGAACATGCTAAAAACCACCCTGTTCAAAAAGGCATACCATCCCGATCCAACTTAAAAGACTGACCTCGGCTACACAAGAAAACCAAAGCACGTATGATCACAATACTACCCTTCCACATTACGACTATTCTGTGGTTTTGCCATATAAACTTCATTTTACCACAACAGCACAATGTATTTGTTCACACCGGAAAGAGTAAATGCCATTCTGGTACTATGTAAGCCACATTGAGCCTGCAAATAGGTGGGAAAATGTGGGATACAAATGTAACAAATAAATAAATAAATATTTGAAAATTCAGCAAAGTTTCACCCTTTATTTGGAATTTTCTTGTGCAGAATTCCCTCATTATAAGGGCTGGCATCTCCCAGGTGCATACATCCCCCCAACCACTTTTTTCTTGCCCCATGACACACACACTCTATCTATATTTTTCAAGCTCCTCCCCCCATGGCACACTTCATCTCACCCTCCTTGCTCCAGCCCTCCCCGCTCCCATAGTATGTACCAACCCATCCATCTTGCTTCAGCATCTCCATGGCATACACAACCCTATTCACCTTCCTGTATCCCTCCACCCCCCTTCCTATGGTGCACACACACACCTCATTCACATTTTTTCCAGCTCCTCCCCCACTCCATCCAACGTTTTCCAGCCCCCTCACCCACAAACTCCATTCACATTTTTCCACCCACCCTCACTCCATCCATGTTTTTCCAGCCTTCTCTCCCACAAACTTCATTCACATTTTTTAGTCCCTCCCACACTCCACCATTTTTCAGGCACCCCTCTCCCTCCTTCTTTGTGTACCTGCACTCGCACCACTACAGTGCGACAAGAGAGAGGAGCTGCACAGCTGCACATCGGGCTGATTTCTTCTCTTTCTTTGCCATCCTGAGCATGACTGTTCCTTTGGGCTGCGCGGGCCTCTATACAGACCCACAGCTTGAACTGCTGGGGACCAAAGTGGCAGAGAAGGCGGAAGCAGTCTGATGTGTGGCTGTGCAGCGCCTCTCTCTTGTTGTGCTATAGTGGTGTGTTATCAGATAGGTAGAGAGGGAGGGAGGAAGGCAGCCATACAGCCATAAACAGAACATATTCAGCATTCTGCACAGAATTCTAAGTACATAGTACATAAGTAATGCCATACTGGGAAAAGACCAAAGGTCCATCGAGCCCAGCATCCCGTCTGTTCTCCCTGTCACTTCCTTAGAGATCATATGTACTTGTCCCAAGCTCTCTTGAATTAAGATAGTGTTTTCATCTCCACCTTCCACCAGGAGGCTGTTCCACAAATTCGCCACTCTTTCCCTGAAGAAGTATTTCCTCAGGTTACTTCTGAGTCTATCCCCTTTCACCTTCATCCTATGCCTGTCATTGAAGAGCTTCCTTTCGGTTGAAAGAGACTTTCCTCCTGTGCATTTATGTCACATAAGTATTAAAATGTCTCTATCATATCTCCCCTCTCCTGCATTTCTTCCAAAGTATACATATTGAGATTTTTAAGTCTGTCCCCATATGCTTTATGAGGAAGACCACTGACCATTTTAGTAGCCGCTGTCTAGACCGACTCCATCCTGTTTATATCCTTTTGAAGGTGTGGTCTCCAGAATTGTACTCAATATTGTAAATGAGGTCAGGGCATCATCACCTCTTTTTTCCTACTGGCCATTCCTCTCCCTATGCACCGCATTCTTCTAGCTTTCACCATTGCCTTTTCTACCTGTCTGGCTACCTTAAGATCATCACATACGATCACACCAAGTACTGCTCCTCTTTCGTGCACAAAAGTTTTTCACCCCTAAACTGTACCATTCCCTCATGTTTTTGCAGTCCATATGCATGACCCTGCATTTTTTATCATTAAGTCTAAGCTGCCAAATTCCAGACCATCTGCTTTGCTAAGTCCTTCCTCATGTTATCCACACTATCAGGGGTGTCTACCCTATTGCAAGTTTTAGTATTATCTGCAAACATAGGAGCCAACTTTTTAAAATTATTGGGGGTGCTAAGCCCAATGGAAATAACCCCTCCCTGGATACATACAAGGAATTTTCTGTCATGTCCCCTACCTCAACGCAAGCGGCATTCTTGGGCTGCGCAGGGTCCCATCCACACGCACACTTGACTGGCACAGCCCTGAGCCATGTATATATAGTTCTTCTCTGGCTGCAGGTTCCTTGATTGCTTTTGCTTCCACGCACCTGAGTCTGCTCTCTCTCTGCCTGGCTTCCCTTGCTTCTCTCCTATTGGTCTTCCGGCTCCTCATTCCCCTGCTCTTATCCAATGGCTGTGCTCCTTCTCCCTGATGGTCCCTGCTGATGTCAGACGCCAGCACTTTATCAGCTGAGCTCTTCCTGGACTCCATGCTTTGGCTTCTACTTTGGTAGGTATTACTTGCTCAGTAGTTTGCTTCTTCTCTACTTTGTCCCTCGTTGCTGACTTTTCTTGTACCTGGATTACTCTCTTGCCTACTGCCTGCCTATTGATTTTACCTGTGCCTGGATTACTCTCTTGATCTGATGCCTGCCTATTGACTTTACCTGTGCCTGGATTACTCTCTTGCCTGCTGCCTGCCTACTGACTTTGCCTGTACCTGGATTACTCTCTTGACTGACTGCCTGCCTATTGACTTTACCTGTGCCTGGATTACTCTGTTGACCTGCTGCCTGCCTGGCCGATACGTTCACCACCCCGCTTCCACCTGCGTCTCGTAAGTCCTGCAGGCCGCCCGCACCTAGGGACTTAACCTCTGGGGAACAGCGGTCAGCGCAGGTGAAACCCGGGTTGTTCAGCCGCCAAGCAGAACCTGGTCCGAGTACCGGGCTCAGCAGTGCTCTATTTGGTAAAAGAACTCACAAGTCTGACATTTTCTCAATATTGGGGGTGTTCAAGCACCCACAGAGTTGGCTCCTATGTCTGCAAAGAGGCAAACCTTACCAGACAACCCTGGTAACTTCCTCAGAATGAGTTCCGTTTACCACTATCCTGTCATCTTCCACTCAGCTAGTTCCTAACACAGTCACTTTAAGGCTCATACTGAGGGCACTCAGTTTATTTATTAGTTGTCTATTTGGAACTGTGTTAAAGGGATTGCTAAAATCTAAATACACCACATCTAGCGCTCTCCCTTGATCCAATTATCTGGGTATCCAGTCAAAGAAATTAATCAGATTTGCCTGACAAGACCTGCCTCTAGTGAAACCATGTTGTCTCAGGTCCTGTAATCCATTGGATTCCAAAAACTTTACTATTCTGTGTTTTAAAAGCATTTCCATTAATTTAATTAATTTACTTACCACAGAAGTCGCACTTACTGGTCTGTAGTTCCCAACCTCTTCCTTACTTCCACTTTTGTGACCATATCTGCTCTTCTCCAGTCCCCGGGACCACTCCCAACTCTAGAGAAGCATTGAGAAGGTCAGCCAGCGGAACTGCTAGAACTTCCCTAAGTTCCTTCAGTACCCTCAGATGTACTCCATCTGGCCCCATCGCTTTGTCCACCTTTAGTTTAGCCAGCTCCTTGCAGAGTCCTCTGAAAATCGTTCAGGGACTACCACCCCTGTGTTTCTATTTGTCTTTGTCTTCTGCAGTCCTGCTCCCAGCTCTTCAGCTGTGAACACAGAACAAACAATTCCGCCTTATCTTTATCAGCTTCTACATATTGCTCCCCTTCATCTTTGAGTCTCACAATGCCACTTTTGCACTTCCTCCTATCACTAACATATCTAAAAAAAAGTCCTCCCTCCCTCCCCCATTTTACCGTGTTGACTATTTTTTCTTCCATTTGCATCGTTACTTTCCTGACTACCAGCTTCTTTTAACTTTTCCAGATATTGTCACCTCTCTTCCTCTTTCTGCGATCTCTTGTAGTTTATAAAGGCAAACCTTTTTTTTCTTATCTTTTCAGCTACTACTTGTGAGAGCCAAAGAGACCTTTTCCCCTTACTTTCATTTACTTTCCTTACGAAAAGATTTGTTGCCCTTACAATAGCTCCTTTCAGTTTTGCCTACTGCTTTCCAGCTTCTTCCAGATGTTTCCATCCAGATGGCAATTTCTTGAGGTAATCCCCTATCTGAATAAAGTTAGTTTATATGAAGTCTAGAACCTTCACTTTTGAATGAACCCTCTCCACACGTATCTTAATTTTAAATCACACCATCCTGGTTGATCACCTGCTATAACAGAAACACTCTCCCCATTAGTAAACACTAAGTCCAGTATGGCCCCATCCCACATGGGTTCCATTATCAACTGCTAGAATAGTTCCCCCCTGTAGAGGATCCAGGATCTCCCTATTTCTAAAGGACTCCGCAATAAGGATACCCCAGTCAACATCTGGCATATTAAAATCGCCTGTTAGTAGTACTTCCCCTTTCACAACTATATTTTGAATGTCTTCAATTAAACCTCTGTCCACTTCTGTCTGTGAAGGAGGCCTGTATATTACATCAGTGTAAATAATTTGCTATTCCCTCTTTCCTGATTGACCCACAGTGCCTCTTCTTTACCCTGTAGGTCCTGCAGTTATGTGGCTTTAATATTATCTTTAACATATACTGCTGGATTCTATATATTGTGCATAGCGTTCTGCACCTAAATCTAAGTATATTCCATAACAATGCACATAACTTAATTGGCTTAACAAACCAATCAGTGTTGTTAACAGCACTTAAGCAATAATGAGCACTAATTAGCAATTATAATTTACATGCATAACTTGCTATGCATATGCTATAATGAACTGTGCCTAAATTCTAAAGCACGCATTTCAAAAGGGGCATGGCTATGGGTGGGATTTTGTGGGCATCCCTAAATTTAGGCACATTGTTATAGAATATGGCCCAGTCCACTTAAACCTATGTGGAGGATATACACCACATTTCCGCTGGTATAAATGGAGGCGTGTAGTTTTATGCACTGGGATATCAACTAAGTGTATTCTATATACCATGCCTTATAGAATACACTTAGGTAGAAATAGTTTCTGTGTGGATTTTCCAGGCGCCATGTATAGAATCTCCCCAGTAATGCCACTCCCCCTCCCTTTCTTCCTACCCTGTCTTTCCTGAACAGATTATAGCCCAGTATAACTATATCCCAGTCATGGTTCTCTTTGAACCATGTCTCTGTGATCGCCACTAAGTCCACATCAGCTTCTTCCATCACAGCCTCAAGATGTAAAACTTTATTTTTCATACGTCAGGCCTTAGTATATACTGCTTTCCAGACATTGCCCCTTTTTCCCCATTTGTGTAGAGGTGTTTAATGCTTCACTTACCTGAGGGCTTGTACTTACCTGGGGGCTTTGATTACCCTGCCCCAGTGATTCTAGTTTCAAGCCCTCTTCAGTAGGTTAGCCAGTCAGCTGAAGACACATCTCCCCTTCTTTGATAGACGGACACCATGGAAAAACATCCCATGGTCCAGGAAGCTAAAATGCTCTTGACAACACCATCTGTGCAGTCATATATTCATCTCCAGGATGTGAGCTTCTCTGCCTTGGCTTTTACCCCCTCAACAGGGAGAATCGACAAGACCACCACCTGTGCACCTGTCTGCTTCACCCTCTCTCCCAGAGCCATAAAGTCACTTTTGTTACATTCAGAGGGGTACCTAGCAGTATCATTTGTGCCAACATGGATGAGCAGCATTGGATAAAAGTCATTAGGCTTGATGAGTCTCAGCAAGCTCTTTGTAACATTTTGAATTTTGTTACCTGGCAGACAGCACAACTCCTAGGACATTGTGTCTGGTCTGCAGATGGACGCCTCTGTACTCCTCAGAAGAGAATCGCCAGTCACCTCTACCTTTCTCCTCTTAGTGGTCACTGATCCATCAACTTTGGGGATTTCAAGCTTCAATTCCTTATCTCTCTGATATGCTTTCACCTCCTCCACCTCCTCCACTGGTATCTGTGCTCTAAACTGATTTTATGCCAAGCTCTAAAATGCAACCTAAAATACTGAACTATTTATATAGTACAAGAACAGTGCTGGGCAGACTTCTACGGTCTGTGCCCTGAAAATGGCAAAGTCAAATCAAACTCGGTTTACATATAAAGTATCAGATACCATGTAAAATGACTTTATCTTGTTGGGCAGACTGGATAGACCATTCAGGTCTTTATCTGCCATCATTTACTATGTTCCAATGTTACTATGAAACCCTAACAGACACTTAAACGGCTACACTATTGTCTATTAAGTAGAGTAATTTAACAAAGAAGATAATGAAATTACCTATTCCCAAGTTTGAATGCAATTTCCAGCAGATAAGATACACCACTGAAATTTTGTGCCCATCAGCAGGTCCTCTCTCAGCACCTCTTCAGGACTAGGAGCAGCTGAGTTCTGGTTAACTTTATATACATATGTTTCTAAAGAAATGTCAGCTTGTTGCTACATTTTGTACCTGCTGCAATCTTTTTAAACATTTCTTCAGCAAACCTATATACATTGAATTGCAGCCACACAATGCGTTCAGTCATTGAATTTTTGATATAGAAACAAAACTTAAATGAGTGGATGAACGTTGGTGTTTTGAGTGGTACTTAGAACTAGGTGGCTCTGGCTGTGAGGAACTAAGGCCAGTGTGTCCTGTGCTTTTTATTGCAATTATAAATGCTATAAGTCTTGGCTGAAAGTTGGAAAGAAAAAATGGTTGCATTGGAATAGTAAAGGGACCTATGAGGAGCCTGGTATATATTCAGTGTGAAGTTGAATATAGTGAAATCACCGTCTGATAGTCTGGTTTTCAATATAAGAATCTTTAGGATATTTATATAGCTATTTTACAAAGTATGCACAGTAACACTACTGTAACTTGCCAGCTCTGGTCCCAGAAATACCTCTGCTCGGAGCAGGTAAGCATATGCACATACAGGATGTACATGCATAAGTTTAAAATCATGTAGTTGGCTCACCCCGGATCATCTTCAACGGATCTACCCGTCCTCCTCTGGTTTGTGTTGGAGGGGGTGTGGTTGACGGGGAACTATGGGCCACGTGTGGTGGAGCTGTATTAAAGCCAGAGCTTAATGGAAAGCGATCCATAGTAGGCTGCAGCACTGGTTGGGATGTCAGCTCACTTGGGCTCCTGAGATTTTTCTTTTTTTCTGTAAAGGTGGTGGGCCTAACCTCATGTCAGCAAGAGTTGGTGAAACATGCAGTGGAGGCAGCGAGGGTGGTACTTGCATCTCAATGGAAACAGAAGGGGGTTCCCTCAGTCACAAGGTGGTACAATAAACTGCGACATGTGTGCGAGATGGAGAGACTTCTAGCAGAAAGAAAACAGCAGAAAAGTAAATGGTACTCGATATGGAATTTCTTTATCACTGGTGCCAATAGTGCTTAGAGAGCAACAGCAGAACTTGTACGGATGGAAGTGTTGAGTGATCCTCTGCGAGTTGGCACGATGGGGGGGATGAGGTGGGGGGGGGGGAGAGGGGTGGGGAGAGGGGTGGGGAGTATTTCATAAGTAACAAAAATCTAAAAACCTAATGAAGTAAATCGAGGTTGACTTTAGGATGTTGTAAGTAGAGAGATTTGAGTGCAGTAGGTGACTTTTGTGTGACTTGACATATTTGTATTCATGACCTTCGAGTCTATTGTTCTGTATTAATGTTCAATAAAGACATCATGCAAATAAAAAAAAATCATGTAGTTGGGGCAGTGTTATGAAAGCCTGTTTTCTTTACAGTGTCATCTGCAGAAATGCTTTTTAAAATAATCCCTCGAAATAATGCAATTAAATAGTAGCAGCTACTATTTTTTCTGTGGACCATTAGTTCCAACTGCTCATCCAATTTAATGTAGTCTTAGATAAAGTAAAATAACATCATTAGTACAGGCACTGTTATCTTCCACAGTGAAATACAATAGCAGCAGCAGCAGCAGCCCAGTGGAGAGAATAAAAAAAAAAAAACAAGCAGGCTATAAATCAGAAAGAACATGTTTTGCATACCAATATTTTTTAAAATATGGTTTTATTTACAAGATGCAGAAAATCTCCTACAGTTCAAATACCAACTGAGCAAACAGCATATAATCTAGACATATTCATGACACTTATTAACCAAAGCACCTTTTCCACTTTTTATTTTCCCTCCCTCCCTCCCTCCCATCCCTCACAAACATGCATTCTGAAAGTGCTTGCCCCATACTCCAACACTCGCATATTCAGCTGCCTGTTCTATAAATTAGACCTTTAAAAAAAAAAAAAAAAAGAATTGCACTCGGTTTCATTGATATGAAGAAGTGTTGATATGTTATATACTGTTTATACTTTTAGATTACTAAGATATGTTTCTAAAGGTTATTCCCACATATTATATATATGGTCTGCTGAATTGGAGTTTTTCATAGGAATATATGGGCATCTCTAGTGTTAAGTGCATACTTATTTTTAGCATGCACTAAAAACGCTAGCGTGTCTTAGTAAAAGACCCTTAATGGACTAGATTCAATAAATTGCGCCAAATTCTTGGTGTGGAATAAATTGTGCTGAGCGGTATTCTATAAAGGGTACCCGCACTTTATAGAATAGGGCCTAAGCACCTAATCCCCGCCTAAGTTAAGTTGCCTACATTTACGCCTGCCGAATGCCGGTGCCTAAATTAGGTACACATCAGGTGTATTTTATGAAAATGTGCATAACTTATAGAACCCTCCCCCCGAACACATCTCCCCCAAAAAACGCATCCTAGGATTTACGAACGGATTATTATAGAATATGATCCATATGTAAATCCCATTTAAGGCCAATTAATGCCAGTAATTGTTCGTTAGTAAGACAAAAAGAGGAAAATAACACTCCAGCAGATAAAAGCATCAATCATCAGAAAAAGGGAGGGAGGAAAAGATGGTCCACAAAATTCTCATAATATAATAAACAAAACAACCATAATGTAGAACAATCAATAAGAATATAGGGCTAGATTCTATATATGGCACCTGAAAATTCTGTGCAGAAAAAAAATATGCCTAGGCGTATTCTCTAAAGTATGCCTTCATTTTATAGAATAGGCTTAAATTTCCGTGCAGTATATAGAATACGCTGAGAGCCGGTCTATGCCAACTAAAACTTGGTGTAAATTCTGACACCTAAATTAGGCACAGAGGGCCAGATTCTGTATAAGGCGCCTAAAGACCAGATTCTGTATAAGGCGCCTAAAAAAATCCATGCAGTAAACATTTTCACCGAAGAGTATTCTATAAGTGGCACCTAAATTTAGGCACGGTACTAATATCCCAGCACCTAAAACTATGTGCCTTCATTTACACCAGTGAAAATGTGGCGTAAATTCCTGTGCGTAAATATATGCACACTGGGCCATATTCTATAACTACGAGCATAAATTTTGGAACGATGACAAAATGCCCATTTCCCTGCCCAAAGCCATGCCCCCTTTGAACTGTGCACATTAGAATTTAGGTGCGGTTCATTACAGAATATGCTTAGTGTGTTGTGCACATAAATTCTAATTATTACCAATTAGTGCTTATTATTGCTTGCCAAGTGCTGTTATCAATGGAGGTGCGTAGTTTTAGGCACTGGGATATCAACTAAGCATATTCTATATACCGTGCCTTAAGCTAGGTGCCGCTTACAGAATATGCTTAGGCGGAAATGTTTACCACGCAGCTTGATAGGCAGCTTATATAGAATCTGGTCCTATGCAAATATATATAGTGCTTCTTGTGTACTTCATGTTTCCATCTCATATAGGTTATCTATTTTATGGTCTGATGTTTCTTCACTGTCTCCTTGATGGCTGCCTCCTCCATAAAAATAGATCCGCATCATTTTTAAACAAGATAAGCTCCATGAAGTGAGCTATAGCTGTTCTATCCTCCAAGCGGTGCTCTCCGCCCCTCTCTCTTCATTGACTGGCTATGACTACTATGCCAGGAACATTTCTCCCCCTTTAGAGCCAGATTCTATATATGGTGCCTAAAAAATCCATGCGGAACTGAGTGTATTCTACAAAATCTAGGTGTAGTATATAGAATACGCTTAGTCAATAACATAGTGCCTAAATCTACATGCGTTCATTTATGCTAATGAAAACCTGGTGTAAATCTATGTGTGTAGATTTAGGCGCACTGACCCGTAGTTTGTAATTACTCACGGAAATGTTGGAATGCCCTTGAAATGCCCATAAACATGCCCCTTTTAATCTACTTGTTTATTTTGAACTGCGTGCTTTGCAATTTAGGTGTAGTTCTTTATAGAATACACTTAGCGATTTCTGCGCATAAATTGTAATTATTGCCAATTAGTGCTCATTGCTTGTGCTGTTAAAAACGCTGATTACCTTGTTACGCCAATTAAGTTACGCGTGTTTCTCCTCGTGGAATCTAGGTAACATATATAGAATCCAGGGGTTAACGTCCAATGCTCAACACCCACAGTGTACATATAATTTGAATGCTGTTAGTGTTGAGCATCAGTCAGTAATTTAGATTCACTGTTCCAGCCAGTCTTTTCTGGCACTGTTCCCTACAGCGCTGGAGTTCTGTGAACCTCCCCCATGTCATCTGCAAGCAGGTTAGTACAAAATTCCTTGGACCCTTTATGGATCCCTGTTATATCTCTAACCTCCCTAATATTTATGGTTGAAGGATCAAATGATGGGACAAACAAAAGTGGCAACAATGGATACCTTTGTCGAGCCCCTCTTTGTAGATCAAAACTTTTTGATAATTGGTCATTTACTGTTTCTTGCACTACAAGCTCATTGTAAAAAAGTGTAACAAAAATTCTCATTTAATCTTGATTTGTTTGAGTCTCTAGAAAAGATAGTCCAACGTTTATCAAATGTTTTTTTTTTTTGGCTTCAAGAATAGCTAAGACTGAGTTTACATATTTATCTCCTTAACCTGCAAAGCTCTCGTCATTCTCATTAAATTTGTGGAAGTATACCTTCCTTTTACAATGCCTACTTGGCCTTTGTGGACCAGTGTAGGCAACATTTTGTCCATTCTGTTCACTGTAATTGATGTCAGTGTTTTAAAATCATGATTTATTAACAGAAGTGGCCTATACAACCCCAGCAATTCCTGATCCTGTCTTGGTTTTAGCAAAAGTGTCAAATATTTTCATTCACAATAATTTTAGCATGGCTCCAAGGGTGATAATTTCTT
Source organism: Microcaecilia unicolor (assembly GCF_901765095.1). Lineage (NCBI taxonomy): Eukaryota > Metazoa > Chordata > Amphibia > Gymnophiona > Siphonopidae > Microcaecilia > Microcaecilia unicolor. The sequence goes on along the minus strand of NC_044033.1, from coordinate 90,270,495 downwards.
TACTGATTTATTAAATAACCTGCTGCTTATTCCAATTCTTCCCAGGCCGAGTTGGGAAAAAAAGGGCTATTGTCTTAATGTGAATTAAGTAAAAAAAAAGCAGAAGAAATTGTGACATTCTAAATAGCCATGGCTCCATTTGTATATAATATTACCAACAAATGTAGAACATGATCTGTCTGTCAAAGCATTGAATCTACTTTTTGGGATCCTGCTAGGTGTACAGTACTTGTAATGTAGATTGTCCACTGTTTTTTTAACAGGATATTGGGCTTGATGTACCTTTGATCTGTCCCAGTATGTCAAGTCTTATGTTAATATATGGCAATTCCTGCATTTACCTCCTTGTGCATTGGTCATCAATAAGTAGTGACTTTTGAGAAGTACAGAAATCAGATGTATCCCCAGAGCACTAGTTTTAAGCAAAATTAGCTTCAGTAAAATCTAATTGTTGGTATTAAAAGTCTTATAGAGACGAGACGCTTCTCGGATTTGATTTTGTTTCAAGTATTGTTTTACGCTACAACATCAGCAAAGAGATACATATATTCCCTCTACCATTTGGATAATATAAGAAATCAGCATACAGTGAGAAGACTCCTGACGCAGGCCTGTACGGCCGAAACACAGCTGTGTCGAGTCCTTTTCTCCCTGCTATTCATTGATTAATAAAGTTTGTTTTTTTAATTCTCACAACCAAAGAGTCGCTTTTTTATTTTTTTATTATTTTTTTATATACAAATTTGAAGATTCTTATCATTTTTTCATGGCTTTATTTTTTTATTTGACGTTTTTCTAGTCGTCTTCGCTGTTTTGTTGTTTCTTGCGAAGACTGGTTTCTTCTGTTTTTTGCGCGTGTAATACCTGACACCCCCATTTTTAATATGACATCCTCATGTTCCATCTCCCTTAATTTGTATATCAATATATATAATGACATCTTTTTTCATTTCATTTTAATATTTATGGATTTTATACATATGTGCTGTGATCTTCACGTGCTGTATCTTTCTATGTATCAGTATATATATTTGCACTTTTTACGTGCCACTGTGTTTTATCATCATGAGTTGATCAAACTATATGCATATAAACAATGACATCTGTTATTTTATTTGGATTTTACGATTGCCTTTTGTTTTATTTCATTTTATTTTATTCTCTTACTGAACTACTGTTGTTTTTGTATATCCTCAAATTGTGTGTGTGTGTGTGTGTGTATATATATATGTAATTTTTATGTCCACATAGATATACATACCACATAGGAGTTTGACTGCAATCCAACCGCTCTAGGAAAACATACTGCTTCACAATATTCCTAGGTATGGTCTTCTCAGTTATATGTTCCTAAGTATTTACATGGTTGTAATCACTTATTGTGATTTTGATAATATACCTTTACCTTTTTATTATGGATTATGATCTTTTATACATTTTTATGTTTTGTGTTGATTGTTTTATTTGTGTATTTGTTTGTAGACCCCTGATGCAGGCCAGTAGGGCCAAAACATAACTCGTGTTGGGTCACTTTTTGCTTACTGTTTGTGAATAAAGAGCTTTTTTAAGGACACCATCTGAGAGAGTTCTTTTTCTTCACTTGTTTGCTTGCCATTGATCTTCAGTGGAGAAATTACCTTCTGTTGGAGTTGACTAATTATATGGCAGTCAGCATTTTTTAAAATGCAGGCTGAATTGGTCAGCTTTTTAACATAATCAAGGACAATGTTTGGGAGATATCAGGAAAACTAAAGACATTTAAGAATGTTTAAAAAATCCCGTGAATTGTTCAGAGGACATAATTCTTAGCACACTTTAGTGAACTAGCCTTTAACCTTGTGTATTGCCTTGTGTTCACATGAAGAATGGGTGACATATAAACTGAAATAAACATTACATGCTGTGTTTCGAAGTACCCTTGAAGTGCCTTCACACCATCCCAGGAGGACCAAGGTGTTGAGCACCTTAAACATCCTGTACATGGAAATTAGAGAACAAAGAAACGTACTTTTGCCTTCTAAGCAAAATTCAGGGTTTGTTTTTAATAGAGAAAATAAGAATGCATCAGAAACTCACAGTTACACACAATAAATAATTCACATTGGATGCTCAGGATAAATGGAAATTGTGCCCTGGCCCAGTATTGCTACAGTGCTTGTATCTATACGTAATGTTCAACCCTATCGGTTACCAGTGACATAGGGTATTGTATTGCATTTGTATTTGGTGTTCTTACATTACCTAACATAATTGAAAAATAAAGCTATCCATAACTATGGTGAATTACATGTAAGAATTGTTGCTAGGACACCTCATAAAAAATTAATTCTAAACTGGTACACGTATTTCATTAGCACTTTGGAAATGAAAACAAACTGTTCGGAAGCATTTTTATAAAGTAATATTATTTAAGAACAATAAAATCAGTTAAGGACATCCGATCTATGAGACAGACAGACTCTACTGTCGGTACAGTGTTTGCTTTCTTCCACATTTGGGATAGTAGTGATGAAAAGGAGTTAGAGACAAAGTATAGAACATCTGAGTGTTAAAAAGAGGTATTCTGCAGACTACACTTAATTAATGCAATTCATTTTGAGGACTGAGGGTTCTATTTCCATGTTTATATTGCTGTATTTTAGGAAGGTCTCAAAGATTAATTTAAAGGGGTCTTTACTTTTCTGTTAGAAATTTGTCCATAAATCCATTTGCTGTCCATTTTCAGAAGTGTTTTGCTCAAAGATTTATTTGTATGTATTTTTAATGATATTTTAAGGACTCATACCAGCAAAAGGGCACCACTTAAAAATGTCCATCAGGTTCCTCAAGCATGTACTAGAGGTAAGTATAATTCAGAATGTGTGCGTGTTTCCCTACACAGTAAAACTAATGTACTCCTGTAGTGACACCATGCCATCCCTGCCATTACCAAGTCTTGAAAGTCTCATGGATCTTCTGGTAATTGTTGTGTTTTCGTTATCCTTATCAGTTAGTATGCCATTTTAATTATTTTAGTTTGCCCTATAGAAATAATCTATATCCTCCTTTTAAATGAAGTAGCATTTTCAAGCAAAGTAAATCCTGATTTATAAAAGGGATGAAATAATTTTATTCTTATTAGTTCAGTGAATAAGTACTCAACACTTTGCCTTTCACATTATCCCTTAACATAAATCTGATCACTCAGGTTCCACTTCCCCATTCACTTTGCTATACAATCATTCACACAACAATGTGAAAATAGCACTTAGTCCCTCAGTCCACTTACAGTAATTATTTTCTCAGTTGATCATAATGTGCTGTTCATATAAGTTCAAGCCAGGCTGACCTCCATTTTGAATATTTCTTCATTAGAGCATACCTACATTACTCCCATCCCTATTATCCTCTGAGAGAGACTCTCTTATTTTTTCTAGGTTTTCTATCAGGAGAGAAAAAGTAAAACACATTTAGAATAATTCAATTCTTTTTGAGTCCACAAAATAACATATAACAGGTAAATTGAAGAAATCTGATTCCTTAAAAAAAAAATCTACTCCCATTATATTCCTCAAGAATTGGGGTGCCAGAATACTGTGCAATTAGGGGCCCTTTTACAGAGGTGCATAAGGGCCTACAGCACACACCAAATCAGCATTACTGCCTGACTACCGTGTGCCCCAGGTACTGAATTTGGTGCACACTGTGTGGTACTTACCTGGCGGTAAACAGCAGTGGGTGGCAGTAAGGTCTCAGGCCAAAAATGGACGCACACTGGTTTTTATTTTGCCACACCTCCATTTTCCGGCCCCTTAAAAAAGGCCCTTTTTCCAGGAAGTGGCAAAAACTGGCCTGCGTGCTCCCAAAAGATGCGCTTGCACTGCCACGGGCTGCTTTATGCCACGGCTTAGTAAAAGGGCCTCTTAGTTTGGGGGAAATCTGTAGCTTGATTAGTATGACAGACCTTAGAACATTTCCTTGCATCCCTTCACTGTGTGTTCAAAAACACTCGTGTAAGCATGTAACGCGCAACTAATTCACACACAGTTATTTGTAAAGTTACTCATTGTGTCTTACTTCTTAAATGCATGTTAGCAATATACATGAAATCTTTCTCTCTCCTCTGCAGTTACCATTATTCATTCGGTTTTCAAAATAATCAAGGCCAACATTTGGGAGATATCAGGAAAGCTGAAAACATTTTAGATTGTATACAAAAATCAAATGATGAGTGGAACAGGGTGTAATCTTCTCACATAGGGGATAATTTTATAACAGGGTGTTTATGGAAAAAAAGCATGTATTTTGAGGTTTTTTTTTTTTATAAAGGCACTGATTATAAATGGTCAGTCAAAAAGATATAGATCACCACTACCAAATGGCTCTTCTCTAGTTAGAAATAGCTTATCACTTAATTAAAAAGGAAAAAATATGTTTAATGTGGACCTTTAGAAGGTGGATAATTTTTGAATTAAGCATTCACTCCAATATCAACACCTATATTTGTCATCGGTCCTTTTTAAAAAAAGCTTTCACCTTTTCAACATCAGTTCCAATTGAACAGTTATATGATTCAATTTTGTAAATTAAAAGACAAACTTTTATTTCTTTTTTTTCTCAAATCAAAACATTAAGTTGCTCATTTTCAAAGCACATAGACTTATAAAGTATAACTTTGTAAGACTGTGTGCTTTGAAAATGAGCCTCTTAAGTACCTATCTCATCCAAAATGATTTCTTTTTCTTCAGACTACAAAAAACTAACTCCCAACATAGTGCTGTGTTTCGCTATGAGCTGCATCAGGGAAGGAGTTTAATGTTTCAACACTTCATGGCACATCTCAGTTCAGTTGACGTGAAGTATTGAAACATTGAACTCCTTCCCTTATGCAGCTCATAGCGAAACATAGTGCTGTCGGGAGGTGGTTTTCTGTAGTCTTGAGAAGAAGAAAATAATTTTGGATAAGTGCTTTACAGTGCCACAGTAGTAATTACCATATGCTGAATTGGACAAAGCCCATAGGAATTGAATGGACTTTGTTGCATTTGGCGTACCACGAATCACTTCTGTGGTTTTGTAAAAGGAGCCTTTAATGTTTTGATTATTACTATTTGAAAAAGAAGATGTAAAATTTTTCTTTTACTCTATAAAATTGATTTTATATCACTGTATGACTGGAACCGATTTTGAAAAATTGAAAGTTTAAAAAAGACCGTACAGGTGTTGATATTGGAGTGAATGCTTAACTCAAATATTATCCACCTTCTGAACGTCCACATTAAAAATATTTTTCTTTTTAATTAAGTGACAAGTTATTTCTAAGTGGAGAAGGGCCTTTTGCTATCAGTGTTTTATAAAGGCAACATGTACTTACATAAGTACATAAGTACATACAGTAAGTAGTGCCATACTGGGAAAGACCAAAGGTCCATCTAGCCCAGCATCCTGTCACCGACAGTGGCCAATCCAGGTCAAGGGCACCTGGCACGCTCCCCAAACGTAAAAACATTCCAGACAAGTTATACCTAAAAATGCGGAATTTTTCCAAGTCCATTTAATAGCGGTCTATGGACTTGTCCTTTAGGAATCTATCTAACCCCTTTTTAAACTCCGTCAAGCTAACCGCCCGTACCACGTTCTCCGGCAACGAATTCCAGAGTCTAATTACACGTTGGGTGAAGAAAAATTTTCTCCGATTCGTTTTAAATTTACCACACTGTAGCTTCAACTCATGCCCTCTAGTCCTAGTATTTTTGGATAGCGTGAACAGTCGCTTCACATCCACCCGATCCATTCCACTCATTATTTTATACACTTCTATCATATCTCCCCTCAGCCGTCTCTTCTCCAAGCTGAAAAGCCCTAGCCTTCTCAGCCTCTCTTCATAGGAGTGCACAAATACTCTTTCCCATAGTTACGCCTTCTCTGAGTCAGATGCACCTATGTGCATGTGTGCTTTATAAAGACTGATGGTTTTTTTAAAAATGTGGATCCCATTGAATACGCTCCGCTGTGCTAACTGGCACATGAAAGTCCGGATTAGGGTCATTTGTGGCATAGATTTTGTTTGCCATCACTTTGATTTTACTAACCCTCACAGTGAAAATGTATTGCAAATAATTATTCGACAAGGATACTATTTTTTGTATAGTTATTAGGTCTTATTTCATGTTACTGTTATTTATTATTGCATATCTTGCTTAATAATTGCACATGTTCTATATATGCACATACAAGCATATATGCCAAAATCCTGCCTAAGTGCTATTCTGTAAATATGCAGATATCTTACATAGTGCGTATTAGACAGGTAGGCATTCACATAAGCATAGTCTGAACAGAGCATGGGCAGGATTCTCATGCACTTAACTTATATGTTATTTACCTATTACTGGAACTTAGGTGTACACACACCAGTTCTACGGCTGGCATAAGCGTTCATACCTAACTTATAGATATGTATTTTCACTGTTACTATAAAGGAAAGTAAGTACCTATGTTGCTTTATAGAATATGCTTCTACCATAAGAACATAAGAATAGCCATACTGGGTCAGATCAATGATCCATCTAGTCTAGTAACCTGCTTCTAACAGTGGCCAATCCTGGTCAAAAGTATCTGGCAGAAACCCAATTAGTAGCAACATTCTATGCTACCAATGCCACGGCAAGCAGTGGCTTCCCCCATGTCCATCTCTATAACAGACTATGGACTTTTCCTCCAGGAACTTGACCAAACCTTTTTTAAACCCAGATACTCCAACCATCATTAACACATCCTCCGGCAACAAGTTCCAGAGCTTAACTATTCTTTGAATGAAAAAATATTTCCTCCTATTTGTTTTAAAAGTATTTCCATGTAATTTATTTATTTATATATTGTTTGCATTTGTATCCCACATTTTCCCACCTCTTTGCGGGCTCAGTGTGGCTTACAATAAGATATGAATAAAGAGAGTACAGTTGATACAAATTGGTTATGGGTTACATTGTACAAGTTATGCGAGATAATCAAATTATCATTAGGAATATCACAATGGGACATCAACAGGGAGACTTTGGGAGGAGATAATAGGAAGTTTAAGGGCAGTGTTAAGACATGTAGGCACATGGTTTACCTATTCCTGTAAGTATATGTATGAGTTATGTGGAGTTGGGGGGAATGAGAGATCTTGAGTGGATGTGTGATGTGTTGATGTAAGTGAGTGTAGACTCTATGTGTTTAGGTTTTTTCCGTAGATTGTCTCAAACAAGTGGGTCTTCAGTAATCTGCGGAAGGATGCTTGTTCGTGGATCGCTCTTAAGTTGCATGGCAGTGAGTTCCAAAGCTGCGTGCTCGTGTGAGAAAAGGTTGACGCGTGTAGCGTCTTGTATTTCACGCCCTTGAAAGTAGAGAAATGGAGGTTGAGGTATGTTCGGGAAGATCTCCTAGCATTTCAGGGTGGTAGGTCAATCAACTCGGACATGTATGCTGGGGCTTCGCCGTAGATGATCTTGTGGACTAGTGTGCATACCTTGAAGGTGATGCGTTCCTTCAGTGGAAGCCAGTGTAGTTTCTCTCGTAGTGGTGTTGCCCTTTCATATTTTGGTTTTCCGAAGATGAGTCTGGCTGCTGTGTTCTGGGCTGTTTGGAGTTTCTTCAGTGTTTGCTCTTTGCCGCCTGCGTATAATGAGTTGCAGTAATCCAGATGGCTGAGGACGAGGGATTGCACTAGGTTACGAAAGACGAATCTTGGGAAGAGTGGTCTTATCCTTTTCAGTTTCCACATGCAGTAGAACATCTTCTTAGTTGTGTTGTTTGCGTGGGTTTCCAGTGTTATGTGGCGGTCGATAGTGACTCCAAGGATTTTTAGCGTTTCTGAGATTGGAAGGTTTAGGTTTGGTGTGTTTATCGCGTTGAATTCGTTGGTGTTGTGTAGGGAGGTGAGTACCAGGCATTGAGTTTTTTCTGCATTTAATTTCAGACGGAATGTGTCTGCCCATGTGTTCATGATGTGTAGGCTTTGATTGATTTCGTTGGAGATTTCTTTGATGTCATGTTTGAAGGGGATATATATCGTCACATCATCAGCGTATATATGTGGATTGAGGTTATGGTTTGATAGGAGTTTTGCTAGGGGGATCATCATTAGGTTGAAAATAGTTGGTGAGAGGGGTGATCCTTGTGGAACTCCACATTCAGGTATCCATGCCTTGGACGTGGTTGAGTGTGATGTAACTTGATACGAGCGCAGGGTTAGGAACCCCTTGAACCAGCTTAGGACATTTCCTCCAATGCCGAAGTATTCAAGTATGTGTAGTAGGATTTCATTGAGTGTCCCCTGGTCTTTATACTTTTTGAAAGAGAGTGAAAAATTGATTCATTTTTACCCATTCTACACCACTCAGGATTTTATAGACCTCAATCATATCCCCCCTTGGCCATTTCTTTTCCGAGCTGAAGGGCCCTAACCTCTTTAGCCTTTCCTCATATGGGAAGAGTTTCATCCCCTTCATCATTTTGGTTGCTCATCTTTAAACCTTTACTAATTCCACTCCCCCCCCCTTTAGAATGATAGGATGGACAGAACATAAACGTTTAAAATAAAAAAGTGCATTCCTTCTGGCTCCATCTAAATTCTACCCCTTCGAGAGCATCTACACGTAGATTGCATAAAAGGTACATTTGCTCTTGTCAGCATGCATTCTTCTATGTGTGCATGCATCTGCTTAATATTATAATAAACCTATTGTCCCTGTGTAAAGCATACATTACACACAGAAAATACAAATTACCATCAAACATTCAAATTACATATCTATTGTTCTCTTAGCTTAAGGGCATCCAGGGGCTGTATGGTTAGAAATTCATGTGTGTGGGCTGATGGGATTCAAGATGGCAACTGGAGCAGTCACGCGTTTCCTCTGCTCCTGAATTATCCCCGGAGAAGCCTGGTGCTAAGACTTTTTCCTTGTCTCGGTGATGGGGAAAAGAAAGGGGAAAGCTAAGGCACCTACCTCCTGGGGCCTGGCAGGAACCCCCTCCTCTCGTTAGACTACAAAGGAGAATTTTGGGGTGAGGACGCTGGGTGAGCAGACACCCGCCTCGATGGGTTCCGCGTCCTCCGATGTGGACTGCAGTTTAGAGGGAGTGTCGCTGAGCCCTCCCTCCTGTACAGCCCCTCCATGACATGGAAGTAATTTTGTGACGGCAGGTTCACAACAAATGGGGGCGCCCGGAGTGGGTCAGCATTCGCATGCCGAGAGAGGAGGACCTCCGGCACTTCATCCCCAGGGAGATTAACAACAGAGGAGATGCAGGTGATTCAGCTCTCCTCGTCTTCCATCCAGGGCTCTGCTTCCAGGGGGAATGGAAGTTTGATAAGACCAGCTGTAGTGACGATGGAGTCACTATGGGACGCTATCCAAGGTTTGAATTCTACTCTATTAATGATATCTAGCTCCTTTAAAGGAGAGATTTTGGAACTTAAGCAATCTCATCAGAAACTGTCCGACAATATTCAAGACCAAAATAATAAAACTGATGTATTAGGGAAATTCTACAGTTACAAAGTGTTACCTCAATGCTTATTAAAGAGAGAGACAGTCAAGCCCGTAAGATGGAATATCTGGAAAATCAAGGGCGAAGAAATAATTTGAGATCTTTGAATTTCCCCAAATCACCTTTAATACCTGTTTAGATATACTTAAAAAATATTTCGGTGAAATATTGGGGATTCCGGCTGAGGGCTATGCGCCCATAGTAAGAACCCAATATATAACGGGGATTTCAAAGTCTCCAAATGTACAACCTCAGTTGGATATGAATTTGACTGATTTTCTGGAAAGTTCTTTAGAAGTTGTGACAGAACGAACTACTCTCTTAGTGACTTTTGCCTTAGAGCTGGACAGAAATAACATTTTCCATTCTTATTTCCGTCATATAAATGCACTTTTTTGGGGGGGTCTAAAATTCAGATTTTTCCTGACAGCTACACCCAATAGTTAATTATACTGTTTAATCAGCTGCGATTTTTAGTCAGCTCCCAACTGGTCCAATGATGATGTGTAAGTTCTTTTTGTGTTTTAAGTTCTGTTTGCCTAGTATCTGGATCCTTATATTGTGGACATAGTTAAGGGGAAAATAATTCCGTATATATGTGTATAAGTTTTCTTTAAATAATTGCAGATATTGCCTATACATTTATGTTTAATATGTAAATATAAAAATTCAATAAAAATAAATTAAAAAAAAAAAGAAATTCATGTGTGTGCAGGCAGCATACATTTTTTTAATATAATGGATCATGTGATTAGAAATCCATATATGTGTGCACTGTATGAATATTTTAGGCAGTTATGCCATGATTTATGCCAATATTTATACTCAACGTCTGTGAATCTGTTCTGAAACTGACTCCATAGCCACCAAATTGCTCTGTATAAAATGTGAAGAATGATATTGGTTAAACAGGTTAGATGTTTAAGGCAAGAATTAATTTAGATAGACTTAAGATCAGATACTACAAAGCAGATCAAGGTGACACCTCTGTGGAAGAGCACTTTTCAGGACATAAGCACTGCATCAATGACAGTCTGATCAGCATGCTCCTAAAACTATCCAGGAATATAAAACTTTTGTTATCAAATGTTTTTATTTGAATTTACCATCAAGCCATGGCTACATACATTAATAGTTGAGAGTTAAAGGAAAGTAAGTCTTCTCTTTTATGCGTAACAGAGCATTCATAAAACAAAAGGAGCAGGAGGAACATAAGCCTTGTGACTTTATATTATCAGATCCTTTCTAACAAGAAAGGACTTAACAAAGATCTGGGCTTTCTAACACATCATGGTTCCTTTATATTCAAGCAAGATGAAATCTTGCAGTTATTGTGGGTTAACGGCCAAAAGTAGTGTGTGCCAACTACAAAGCCTTTGTGCTTTTCAGCTCAAGCAGAGAGAAGTTCTTTACTATGCAATTAAATAAATGGTTATTAATACACAGTACATAAGTATTGACGAATTAATGAATTTTCGCAAATCCTTAAAGACACATCTCTTCAACAAGGCCTACAAAGAGAACCCATAGCCTTACAAAACTACCCCATGAATTCACCCAGCTATGATAGCCCACCTTCTATACTATCCTCCCTAACACCTCCTTCTCTCTTCCCTTACTTAATCTTTGTTTACTACCAATTGTATTTTATATCCTGTAATGACTATGTCATAACAAAACTCTGTAAGCCACATTGAACCTGCAAATAGGTGGGATAATGTGGGATACAAATGCAATAAATAAATAAAAATACTAGGAAAGGTCCATCGAGCCCAGCATCCTGTTTCCAGCAGTAGCCAATCCAGGTCACAAATCCCTGGCAAGATCCCAAAAATGTACAAAACATTTTATACTGCTTATCCCAGAAATAGTGGATTTTCCCCAAGTCCATTTAATAACGGTCTATGAACTTTTTCTTTAGGAAGCCGTCCAAACCTTTTTTAAACTCCGCTAAGCTAACCGCCTTTACCACATTCTCTGGCAACGAATTCCACAGTTTAATTACACGTTGAGTGGAGAAATATTTTCTCCAATTCGTTTTAAATTTACTACATTGTAGCTTCATCGCATGCCCCCTAGTCCTAGTATTTTTGGAAAGCGTGAACAGACATGTCATATCTACCCGTCCAACTCCACTCATTATTTTATAGACCTCTATCATATCTCACCTCAGCCGCCTTTTCTCCAAGCTGAAGAGCCCTATCCACTTTAGCCTTTCCTCATAGGGAAGTCGTCCCATCCCCTTTATCATTTTCGTCACCCTTCTCTGCACCATTTCTATATCTTTTTTGAGATACGGCGACCAGAATTGAACACAATATTCGAGGTGCGGTCGCACCATGGAGCGATACAAAGGCATTATAGCATCCTCATTTTTGTTTTCCATTCCTTTCCTAATAATACCTAACATTCTATTTGCTTTCTTAGCCGCAGCAGCACACTGAGCATTAACTGTTAGGCACATTTCTAACCTATTCCATTCCTCCTTCCATGGTAGGCAATTAACTTGGAAATTACTGTGCACTAGCTGTTAAGGAGTTGCCTTAACTATTACTGCAAGCCCACACTAATTGTTAGCTGCTTAGAACTAGATTCTATATAGCGCTCCTAGAGATCCGTGCCAAAGTCCAGGTGTATTTTATAACAACACGCATAACTTAATTGGCTGAACAAGCTAATCAGCGTTGATAACAGCACTTAACAAGCAATAATGAGCACTAATTGGCAGTAATTAGAATTTACACACACAACTCGCTAAGCGTGTTCTGTAATGAACTGCGCCAAAATTCTAATGTGTGCAGTTCAAAAGGGGCATGGCTATAGGCGGGGAACTTGACATTTCATGGGCGTTCCATGATTTACGCTCTTAGTTCTAGAATATGGCCCAGTGCCTGTAAATCTACATGCGGTGATTTACGCCACGTTTTTGTTGGAGGCATGTAGTTTTAGGCCCTCAGATATCAGCTAAATGTTTTCTATATACTGCGCCTAAATCTAGGCGCCTCTTATAGAACACGATTAGGCCCTTAATGCAGGAATTACTGAATGCTAACACAGCTTAATAAATTGGGGCCTGTAAGCTATAAAACTCTATTGGACATCACCTTCTGATCACCCCTCCATCGCTCCCCTTCCCCAAACCACTTTCTCCTTCACAATGCTTTTTATGTTATTTTGGGTAGTGTCATCTTTGGTTCATTTTGTCCTAACCTGAGGAAGGAGTTTTACCTCCTGAAAGCTCATGAAGAAATGTATTAAGTCCAATGCAAAGGTATCAGCTTATAATTTTTGTTGCTTTTGTGTTTATTAATCTTTATTTCTTGTAAGTAGGTGATTTCAGTCTTGAAAGTAGGCAGGTCCCCTGGCAATCCTGCATAACTTGCTTGCTCCTCGTCATTGAAACTGCAGTATTGATGCACCATGCACATGGTGAAGGACTCTGGCCCACTTTAGAGGGATCGTTTCCATTATATTTAACTTAAGGAGTTATTGGAATACTAGTAAAAAAGGCCCGTTTCCAAAACCAATGAAACGGGTGCTAGCATGTGGCTTTTTGTTGTGTGTGTATGTCTCACAGAGTTTTCGTGTGTGTGTGTGTGAGTGTGTGAGGGTGGGGTGTGTGTGCAGGTTGTTGATGTGTGTCTTTTTTTTTGTTTGTTTTTTGGGTGGGGGGTTGGGGGATGTGCTGTGCTGTGCTGGCAAAGTGGGATGGATTGGTGTGTGGCTTTGAGGGTTTGTTTCTGTTGTATTGTGTGTGTGTGGTTTTGTCTGTCAAGGAGGTTTGTGGAGGGGGGTCTTTCTGTTGGTGAAATGTAAATGTGGTTGTAGAGGGGGTCAGCCTTTGCTGAGTGGTGGATTGTTTTTTTCCGGGTTTTTTTTTTTTTTGTGTTGTGCTGAGGCAGCAGTGTTGTTTTAGATGGGCGAAAGGTAGAGGAGCACGTTCTTGGTCTGTCGGTATTTTTTTGCCGTTTCAGGGCTGCTGTAGGCGAACGCTGGAAGTGAAATGTGCTGTGGGAAGCAGCGCCGTCTTTTTCCGTTGGGCTGGGTTTCTGGGCATCCTGGAGGTGGGAGACGGCTTGCCTGAGGACGCAGATGGTTGTTTTAAGTTGGCGGAAGGGAGAGGAGCACAGTCTCGGGCCGTCGGGGGGGTGATCCGGTATGTTCTGTCCATTTCAGGCCTGCTGCAGGGGAATGCTGGAACATTTATGCGCTGCGGGAAGCAGCGCCGTCTTTTTCCGGGTGCTTGGGGAATCCCCGAGGTGGGAGATGGCTTGCCTGAGGCTGGGGATGGTTGGGCACGTCCTTGGCCGCTTCAGCAAAAGGGGAAGAGGAAGGGGGTAGGGAGTTACCTGCAGCCGCATGAGAAACCAGGTATTCTTTGTTTGTTTTGTATTATTAGTTTGCATTTCTGTTGTAGAAAGAGTGGATGCCTTTCGAATGATGGAGGTGGTGTGTCGGTGTGCGGTTGTTTCGTTAGTTTTGCAGCCAGTCTCCAGCGATTCCTAGGCAGGGAAGGAGTAGGGAAATTTGCTGCTGGCTGGGTCGCGGGTAATCCTTCCAGCTGGGCCACAGCTTGTCTTGTTCGGACACGTCCCAGATGGTGAGGGGCACACTGTTCTCCAGCTCCACCGACTCCACATCTAGCGAACCCAAATATAGTCTGTGCTATAGGCCCTCCGGCACTCTTCAGTACCGGCATTAGGCATTTAAAAATTTCTTCCCCCCCCCCCCCCCCCTTCCGGTCTATTTTTGCACATACCCACAACAGGAATATTCTTCTCTCGTTCAAGCGGTGGTTCTGTGCTCTCCGTGCTGCACAGATAATGAGCCATTCTGCTGGTGAATGCTCCTCCCTTATTGCCACATAGTTTCCTCTGATAGGTCCGTCTTATGTTGCCTAGCGTTGCCTGGGAACGGTTTTGTGATGGTCCTTTGTGTTTCAGAACATTGAGTGTGTTTTTTCTGATTGGTCCGTCATGCGAGGGCGGGGCTGAGAGACATGGTCAGTGTTGTGGCTTCACCACAATGAATCCATGAACCCTTCAGGGTGTGACTGTGACTTCAGAACGTTGTCTTCAGAACCTTGAGGGTGAGTTTTATTATAGTAGATATAACCACAGAGTTTGACTCAGCCCTTGCATAATATTTTTTTCTGCCCTAAACCTGATCACCATCATGTATTTCATAAAAAATGTCTTTAATATTCTTAGTTGAAGTTGTAAGGATCTTCCTCAGAGTTTTGAGCTTCTGTTATGTATGGATCACTAGTAAAACCAATTTTTACTTTATCCATTATTGGCCTATGATTGGGTTATATCTTTGTGTTTCCACCATCCGCTGATTAACCAGTTTCTTGTTTTTTTCCAAAACTCCTGCTGCAGGAATCCAGTATCCTTTATAGATACATTTGCCATTTGTCCCTCTTACTGCTGCAGCTGTCTCAAGGCAATACAGTAACAAAGAAGGCTAACCACATGTTACAAGATTTTATTTCACTTTGTTAGTGTTACAAAGAGTATGTGCAAATTGCTTCCTTTTTGCTAATGCTGAAAATGTCCACTTGATAAGACACTGATAGGCTGATGATCGAAAATCTCATGTTACAAACAGCACTGTAAAATTAGTGTGGGAACAGCATGGGGAAATAAAGCCCCGATGATCAAAACAAATAGAATGCAAATTTATAAGTACTATTAGTTTTGATCATCGGGGGACTTCTGCGGATGGACTGTGACTAGGCATACGCCCAAGGCACAATCCTCCCACAGAAGTTGTTTGACAGTTCCAGTGGACCTCCAGCTCCCCCCCCCCCCCCATACAACCCCTCCCCCAAGCAATACCTGGTGGGTCAATGGGACCCTACTGCCCTCCCCTCACCCTGGTGGCCTAGGTCCCCATCTTGATCAATGAAAGGGACTGGAGGTCCAACCCCCCCATGCAATACCTGGTGGTCCAGCAGGACCCCATAGTCCCCTCACCCTGGTGGCCTAGTGCCACCCCCCCAAGCCTTCCAACCCCCCCCACCCCCGTATCTTTAAGTAGGAGGAGGCAGTTTTTCCCTTATATGGTAGGTAAGCCCTGCCCAGCACATCCCAGGATGCACTGAACAGGGCAGGGAAGTTGTGCTCCCTCTCCCATTTAAAGGTACAGGAGAGTTGGGGGCGGCACTAGGCCACCAGGGTGAGAGGGGACTATCAGGTTCCGCTGCACACTAGGTATTGCATGGGGGGGGGGGGTTGTGTCTGGAGAGGTGAGAGGGGACTATTGGATCCCACTGCACACCAGGTATTGCTGAAGATTCACCGGATCTCCAGCCCTTGTGTCATGGTGGCGATGGGGGGGGGGGGGGGGTAGGACCTCCAGCCCATTTCGTTGATCAATGGGGGGGGGGGGGGACAATAGTTCCCACTGGACCACCAGGTGGTGTGTGGGGGAAGCCTGTGAGCATGCATGACAGGGTCTCCCCATTCCTCCCCAATTCCCTGGCAAACCCTAATGCCAACTCCGAACTGGCTTAGGGATTGGTACACTGCCCGCTGAGCATTGGGGAGGAATAAGGGAATGCCCTGTTTCACATACCTTTGCATGCTCATTGCATTCAGAGCCGACGAGCTCATTGCTGCAGGCACTCGCCAGTTTTGATCACTGGGCGGGAGCAAACAAGAGCGCTAACTAATGGCCTCTAGCACCCGCGTTTGCTTTTGATCATTGATGCATGAGGGGCTGATGCTCAGAACCTAACACTGGTGTTAGAGCTGATTATTGCTGAACAAGCACTGGCATTAATCTGCACAGAATACTCAGAGGGCTTTAGCGCAGGAAAGAACGTGTGTGGCAAAAATAGTTGTAAATTGTATTTAAATGTTGTCAAACCAATGTTAATGAGGTCATTTACTATGCCCTCCCAGTGCTCAGAGAATAACACACAAACCCTGCTGTTACCACTGGAAACCTAATGCCAGCTTGGCGCTGACACAGGGGTTTGAAGAGAGAATTTCTGTTTAGAATCTGCAGAAGCGGAGGGAAACCCATGCAAGCTTCTAAGCACTGGTACTGAGAAACAAATGTGTGCTAGTCTGAGCAAACCCAAAAGTGAAAGCACACATTGGCTTCTGTTTTCTGCACTTAAATATAAGCATTTCAAGTGGAAAAGCTTATTTTTAAAGGTGCAGATATGTGCTTCACTTCAGAGTTTGTCTGGTTATGTGCACAAGTGCTGTGCTTATCATGAAATTCACATGCATATGCCAAGCATGTTCCTCCCTCTTATTTTCAGTCTCACAGCACACATAGGGACCCTTTTATTAAAGGATTGCCACGTGGCAACCTGGAGTTACTGCCAGGGCTGCTGAGAAGGGAGGGGGGCAGGGGGGCAAAATTCCCCGGGCCTGGGCCTCCAAGGAGGGCCCGGCGCCGGGGTCAGGCCGCCGGCGTTGCAGTCCCTGGTCTCACCTGCCTGCCTCCTCGGCTCCGGGCCCCCTGCATTCAAAGCGGCAGTCGCAGATCACCTCTCTTCTGGCCTTCCCTCCCTGTGTCTCGCCCTCATGGAAACCGGAAGTTACATCAGACAAGGGCGGGACACAGGGAGGGAAGGCCAGAAGAGAAGCGATCTGCGACTGCCGCTTTGAATGCCAGGGGCCTGGAGCCGTGGAGGCAGGCAGGTGAGACCGCGGACTGCAGCAGGGGGGCGGGGGCGGAAGTGAGAGGGGCGGAGGCGGGGCGGCCTAGTCTCTCGGTGGCCCTGGTCAGAGGCGTAGCCGGGTTTTGATCTCAGGGGAAGCAGACTTTTATAAAATAGGCCCCAGTTTGTGTCAGCTAGACAGCAGTGTATGTGTTGTTGCTCAGGGGCTGTGGCAGGCAACGATTAATACAGGCTGTCTCGGTTACGTCCTGCCTACAAGGAAACAGTAAGTTACATCAGGAGGCAGGACACAGAAGAGGTCCCTGGACTGGCCAGAGCAGGCAACCTGTCTTCTTAACTTCAAATAAAAATATTCAAATCGTGACCATCACCTCAGGAATAGCACACCCAGTCCTTCCACTGCTTGTGAAGTACACTAGTCTTGAACATTTTTATTTTGGGTGACCTGGCCCTTGCCCCAGAGCCTACTTTCAAATAGGGCCAGACACTTTGTGAAATAACACAACCCCCTGCAAAAAGACACCCAAAACCTATACTGAAAACTTACCACACCATAACAGCCCTAACCCATCTATGAAAAGACAGTGCTAGAAATATTACAGTGGGACCTAGAGAAGTGTTTACCTAGGTGGTCCTGGAGTACCCCCTTGCCATTCAGGTTTTCAGGCTATCCACAATGAATCTACATGAAAAAGATTTGCATGTAATGGAGGCAGTATATGCAAATCAATGTCATGCATATTTATTGTGGATATCCTGAAAACCTGACTGGCAGGGGGTACTCCAGAACTGCCCTAGAACACAAAACTTACCACACCATAACAGCCCTAACCCATTTACACGGGGCTCTGGAGCACCAATATACCTACTATTCGGAAACTGGAACAAGCTGCACTGTTACACATTCCTACACAGATCCCGCTCTCTGTTGGGGTTCCTCAAGGATCTGTCCTTGGACCGCTTCTTTTCTCGATATACACCTCTTCCCTGGGCTCGCTGATCTCATCACATGGTTTCCAGTACCATCTCTATGCCGATGACACCCAGCTCTACCTCTCCACTCCCTACATCACAGTCGAAACCCAGGCCAAAGTTTCGGCCTGCCTCTCAGACATCGCCGCCTGGATGTCCAACCGGCATCTGAAACTGAACATGGCAAAGACTGAGCTCCTTGTCTTTCCACCCAAACCCTCCTCTCCTCTTCCCCCGCTCTCCGTCTCTGTTGACAATGCCCTCATCCTCCCCGTCTCTTCAGCCCGCAATCTCGGAGTCATTTTCGATTCCTCCCTCTCCTTCTCTGCCCATATCCAGCAGATAGCTAAGACCTGTCGCTTCTTCCTCTATAATATTAGCAAAATTCGCCCATTCCTCTCTGAACAGACCACCCGAACCCTCGTCCACTCACTCGTTACCTCTCGTCTTGACTATTGCAACCTTCTCCTCGCTGGTCTCCCGCTTAGCCAACTATCCCCCCTCCAATCTGTCCAAAATTCCGCCACACGTCTTATCTACCACATGAACCGATACTCTCATATCACCCCTCTCCTCAAGTTGCTTCACTGGCTCCCGATCCGCTATCGTATACAGTTCAAGCTTCTCTTATTGACCTTCAAATGCACTCAATCTGCAGCCCCCCATTACCTCTCTACCCTCCTATCCCCCTATGTTCCCACCTGTAACCTCCGCTCTCAGGGCAAATCACTCCTATCTGTACCCTTCTCCACCACCGCTAACTCCAGACTCCGCCCGTTCTGCCTTGCATCACTTTATGCCTGGAACAGACTTCCCGAGCCCATACGCCATGCGCCCTCCCTGCCCATTTTCAAGTCCTTACTCAAAGCCCATCTCTTCTCCCTTGCTTTTGGCGCCTAACCACCTTCCCCATTCATGATACCTACACTGACTACATAGTTGGTTACCTTTAGATAGTAAGCTCTCTTGAGCAGGGACTGTCCTTCCCCTTGTTAAACTTGTACAGCGCTGCGTAACCCTAGTAGTGCTATAGAAATGCTAAGTAATAGTAGTAGTAGTACATGCTAGTAGAATCCTTCACCTCAGTCACACATGCAGAACATGGACAGACCCTTGTCTATATAACATAAGAGTAGCCATACTGGGTCAGACCAATGGTCCATCTAGCCCAGTATCCTGTTTCCAATGTGGCCAACCCAGGTCACAAGCACCTGGCAGAAATCCAAATTGTGACAACATTCCATACTACCAATCTAATGCAGAATAGGGAGCCACAAAAAAAAAAAAAAACCAACAACAACAAAAATTGAAATAGAGACCCCCCCCCCAAGGAAGCCAGACTAAACAGTGCAATACTGGTAAAAAAAAAAAAAAAAGAGACAGAAATGCATTTTCTCCTGTACATTTTACAAAGCAGGTACATCTCAGTCCTTACAAAGTATTACATAAAAATAATTCTTTCTACCTTTGTTGTCTGTGAATTTGGCTGGTCCCAGTCTTTTTTTTCCATGTTCCATGAGTCAGCCTTACAAATTCTTTTCCAGGTTGCCTTTCCATTTCTTCTCTCACCTCTTGTCTTCTTCCTTCCTTCTCTACATCTGTCTCCAAATGCACCATCCTTTTTTTCCTCTGCACCACTATTTGTCCTGTCCAGCATCTCCCTTCTGTGTCCCTTGTCCCTATCCTGCCCCCAAGTTCAGCATCTGCCCTTTCTGTGTCCCCATCTCCCCCCCTTTTCAGCACAAGCCTACCTGGTCTCCTCATCTCCCCCTTTCTAGCATCTGCCGTCCTGGTGTCCCCACCTCTCCCTTTTTCTAACATTGTCCTGTGTCCCCATCTTCCCAGCATTACCCCTGTTACCATCTTCCCCCTTTTCCAGCATTACCTCTTTGTCCCCATCTCACCCCTTTGTCACCATTGCCCCATATCCCCCTTCCAGTAGTGCCTTCTCTGTGTCCCTATCTCCTCACCCTTTCCAGTAGTGCCTTTTCTGTGTCCCTATCTCCTCCTCCCCTTTCCAGTAGTGCCTTCTCTGTGTGCCTATCTACTCCCCCCTTTCCAATGGTGCCCCAGCGTCGGGGCTTCTCCTCCTCAGGTGCGTCCCGCCTACTCTAAGCAACTTCCTGTTTTTCGCAGAGGTGGGACGTGCCTGAGGAGTAGAAGCCCCGATGCTGGCAGGCTGAGTGTGAATCGCCGGTTCCGGAGGGAGAACACTTCTCCCTCCGGAACCGGCGATTCACACTCAGCCTGCCAGCGTCGGGGCTTCTACTCCTCAGGCACTTCAGAAAAAGGGGCCCTGATGCATTGCAAAAATGGCCACCGCTGCTTACAGCTTTGAACTTTGGAGGGCTATTTTTCTGTGCTGTTCCTGCAATACGGGGGGGGGGGGGGGGGGGGGCACTGTTCGCTTTAGTACCAGAGCTTTGAGCATCAGGGCCTGAGTGGATTCAGGATATGGGAAGTCTGTTGTTGTTGATTCTGAAGCTCTGTTTCTCAAGTGATAGCTCTGAAGAGTGGTTTGTTGAGCCAGCTGATGGCTGACTGTATTAAAATTAATCTTGCTAACTAAACGAGACATGGTTGTATACTAACATATGCTAGTAAATTTGATCAAGCTTTCATTAGGCATTGGTAGGATTTAATTATTTGGCTGTCCTGATGCCCAGCCTCGGAACATCTTACTTCACATCTTTCAAAAAAGAGATTTAAAAAGATGAATGTAGTATAATCATATTGGGAACAGTTCAGTGGTTCAACCCTTTTAAAGACTGTACTGAAGATTGAGCTCAGTTTTTGAAGGGCACGTCTATGTTTGGCAAGGAGCTGCATATGTAAGTGCCTTTTTATTTTTTTGAAACTTTTCTGGCATTGTATGTATAATGCTAAATGTGTAATTCGTAATACCTTGAGCCAAAGAGACGTGTTCTGGGCACTCCAGGAGCAACATACTATGGGGGTAATTTTATAAAAGTGTTTTCACATGTATAGGCTGATATACACACATAAAATGCCTTTTATAAAATTACCGTACACATACATGTATGCGACTCTAGTGTAGGTGTGTTCAGGAGCGGATTTATACAAACTTTTTTGGGGAGAAATTTTATTAAGACATGTAGGCACCTATATGTCTTTATACAATAGGCCTGAAATAGATGCCCACTGGTCTTCACACATAGGCAACCTATTATAAAACTATTCATCACATGTATAAATTATCTGGTTGATATTTAAACTTCACTGTTGGCATTTTTGCAGCACTTACAGTATATCATGGATATCTAGTGCCACTACATGGATTAATAATAGTGCTGAATGACTGGGGAGAACGAGCTGAACCATCACTATTCAGATAGTAGTGATATTCAGATCAATATCTGAATAACTATGGATTAAGTTAGAACAGCCTGTCTTTAGGAGCCTTTAGGATAGCATAAGAGGGTGGCAGTAAGGTGAGGGAGGGGGAGGGAATGGATTTTGGAATTAATGGGCCAATGATCAGACACAAACGCGGGGAGCTGGGTATGACATTTGAGGCTGGCATAGAGGCTGGCACAAAAATGTTTAAATTTTTTTTTTTGGGTGGGAGGGGGTTGGTGACCACTGGGGGAGTAAGGGGAGGTCATCCCTGATTCCCTCCGGTGGTCATCTGGTCAATTGGGGCACTTTTTTGAGGCTTGGTCCTAAAAATAAATGGACCAAGTGAAGCCGGCCAAGTGCTCGTCAGAGCCAGCCTTCTTTTTTACATTATCGGCTGAAGCTGGCCATCTCTTAACCACTCCCCCGTCCTACCTTCCGTACCCTGCTGACATGCCCCCTTTAACTTTGGCCGGCTCTGCAACGGAAAGCAGTCGAAGCCAGCCAAAATCGGCTTTCGATTATACCGATTTGGCTGGGTTTAGGAGATGGCCGGCCATCTCCCGATTTGTGTCGGAAGATGGCCGGCCATCTCCTTCGAAAATAAGCAGGACTGTGAACTAAGAACTGGTTAAAAGATAGGAAACAGAGAGTAGAGTTAAATGGTCAGTTTTCTCAATGGAGAAGGATAAATGGTGGGGTTCCCCGGGGGTCTCTGCTGGGATTGCTGCTTTTCAACATATTTATAAATGATTTAGCAACGGGAATAATGAGTGAAGTGATTAAATTTGGTGATGACACAAAGCTTTTCAAAGTTGTTAAACCACAACAGGATTATGAGAAATTGCAAGAGGACCTCAAGAGATTGGGCATCCAAATGGCAGATGGCATTTAATGTGAGCAAGTGCAAAGAGAAACCCAAACTATAGCTACACGATGCAAGGTTCCACATTTGGAGTCACTGCACAGGAAAAATATCTAGGTGTCATTGTTGATAATACGTTGAAAATCTCCCACTCACTGTGCAGCAGTGGATAAGAAAGCAAATAGAATGTTAGGAATGATTAGGAAAGGAATGGAGAGCAAATCTGGGAATATTATAATGCCTTTGTATCTTTCCATGGTGCAACTGCTTCTTGAAAATTGTATGCAATTCTGGTCACGGCATCTCAAAAAGATATAGCAGAATTAGAAAAGGTACAGATAAGAGTGACAAAAATGATAAAGGGGATGGATGACTTCCCTATGAGGAAAGGCTAAAGAGGCTAGGGCTGTTGTGCTTAAAGACGAGATGACTAAGGGGAGATATAGAAATCTATAAAATACTGAGTGGAGTGGAACAGATAGACATGAATCACTTGTTTATTCTTTCCAAAAATACAAGGACTAGGGGGCTACTAAGTAGTAAATTTAAAACAAATCGGAAAAAATGTTTTTTCACTCAAGGTGTTGTTATTAAATCCTAGACCTAATCCTTTGTGGAGCGCATGATCTGGTGCAGGAGGTAATGGTGTTGGGACCGCTTAATAACATTGATCATAATATGATCAGATTTGATATCAGCTCTGAAGTACAGGAAATCCAATACTTTAGCATTTAACTTTCAGAAAAGAGGCTATGATAAAATGAGAAGAACAGTAAAAAAAAAAAAAAAACGACTTAGAGGAGCAGCTGCAGAGGTCAAAAATTTTAATCGAGTATGGATGCTGTTCACAAATACCATCCTGGAAGCCCAGACCAGACATATTCCATGTATTAAAAAAGGAGGAAGGAAGGGCAAATGACAACTGGCATGCTTAAAAAGTGAGGTGAAGGAAGATAGAGTTAAAAGAAAATCCTTCAGGAATTGAAAGGATCCGACTGAAAATAATAGGAAACCTCATAAGGAATGGCATGTCAAATGCAAAGCGCTGATAAGGAAGTCAAAGATAGACTTTGAAAAGAAGATTGCATTAGAGGAAAAAACATAGAACAATAACTTTTTTTTTAGGTATATTAGAAGCAAGAACCCGGCAAAAGAATCAGTTGGACCGCTAGATGACAGAGATAAAAAGGCCAATCAGGGAAGACAAGGCCATAGCAGAGAGATTAAATGAATTCTTTGCTTCAGTCTTCACTGATGAAGATGTGGAAGAGATACCAGTGCCAGAAATGGTATTCAGTGCTGACGAGTCAAAAAAACTGCAACAAATCTCTGTAAACATGGAAGATGTAATGGAGCAATTTGACAAATGTAAGAGTAGCAAATCTCCTGGACTGGATAGCATACATCCTGGAGTACTGATAGAATTGAAAAATGAACTTGCAGAGCTATTGTTAGTAATATGTAATTTATCTTTAAAATCAAGGGCAGCCAAATTGGCGCTTTTTGCTGATGACGTGCTTCTCTCTTTGACAAAACCGTTAATCTCTTTACCTAAGTTGATGAAATGCTTGTCATTATATGTACATAAGTACATAAGTACTGCCACGCTGGGAAAAGACCAAAGGTCCATCAAGCCCAGCACTCCGTCTCTGACAGCGGCCAATCCAGGCACCAAGAACCTGGCAAAACCCCCAAATTTAATAACGATCAATGGACTTTTCCTTCTGGAATCTGTCCAGACCCCCTTTAAACTCAGCAAGGACAACTGCTCTCACTACCTTCTCCGGCAATGAGTTCCAGAGTCTAACCAAATTAAATGTACATTATTCGGAAGCTCTTGCGGCTGGCATCTCCAGTCCGGTATTGGAGTCTATCCAGCAATCTTTCTCTTTTAAATGTGTATCAGGAGGTATTACATACTTGGGGGTCACTATTACTTCTAATCTTTCGGAGCTGTATTTGGCTAACTATCCTCCTCTCTTGAGGGTTATTTATAGATTTAGAGAGGTGGGATGTTACTGATTTGTCTTGGCTGGGTAGAATTGCGGTGTTAAAATTGAACATACTACCACGTTTGATGTACCTTTTTCAAGTTCTTCCTATTAGAGTGTCCAGGGGCTTCTTGGGGGAGTGCAAGATAGATTGGTTCGTTTTGTCTGGGCTAATAAGCTCCCTAGGTTGCCAAGGGCTCTATTGTACAAAGATTGGAGGGGGGGGGGGGGGGTCTGGGTGTCCCGAATGTTCTGTGGTATAAGGCGGCGCAAACGCGAGCAATTTTTAAGTGGTATCATGATCATCCCCATAAATTATGGGTGAAACTGGAACAGGCTGAGGTGGGCTCGTGTCCGCTCCGTGCCTTGATGTGGGTTCCACAGAAACATAGGTCCTTGAGTAAGGATTTATGCCCATCAATTTTTTTCTACATTTTTTTATTGGGATGGGTTGTTTGCCAAGCCGGACACGGTGTTATCTAAGTTGTCGCCAATAGCGAATAACCCACTCTTTCCCCCTGGTGTTTCTTCTGGGCCTTTTTCTCGGTGGAGATCCCTGGGCCTGGTGTCCTGGGGTCAGTTATTTCATGAGGGTCGTCTGCTGTCTTTTGACTGTTTGAAAGAACAATATCCTATTTGGCCAAATGAGTTGTTTGCTTATTGTCAGTTGAGGCACTTCCTCACTTCAAAGGAGATCCGGGCAACATTAGTGCGGGAGCACTCGTTTATTGAGGACCTTTGTGAGGACTCTAAAACTACTAGGGGGCTTATTACCTGTTTATACTTCTATCAATGTAGGGAGATGCGACCCAGTCCGGCACACAGGGAGCAATGGCAGAGGGAGTTGGGGGTGAATATTGATGAGGGGGATTGGTACTTCTTTGAGGATGGCTAGTCCAAGATTTCTATTTCAGTTCCTTTCCAGGAGAATGTACTTAAAGTGCTTTATCGATGGTATTTGACTCCGGTAAGGTTACACCATATGTTTCCTGGGGTTTCACCAATGTGCTGGCGTGGATGTGTTCAAAGGGGCACGATGGGTCACATTTGGTGGTCCTGTTTTAAAATTCGAGCCTATTGGAAAACTATACAACATAGACTGTGTTTTAATTCTTCCTTTTTATCCCTATTAAATGGTCTCCTGAATTTTTTGTGTTTGCAAAAAAGCCACCAGATCTTACTAAATCTTAGGCGTTGCTGACTATGGTGGTGGCGAGAGTTGTGATAGCAGCATATTGGAAAGCAACTAATGCCCCACTTCTGATGAGATGGTTAAATAAACTGTGGTATATATGTGAAATGGAGAGACTTCGGGCTGTGCGTAGTCATACGGAGACAATGTGGGAGGCGATATGGTAGCCTTTTCTGAAACATTGCACTAGCTAGGGGGAGACGTGTTGGGGTGGTTGGGAAGAGGGGTGGAGGTACTTGGGTGGGCCAGGTGGGCGATTGGGTAGGGAGACATGGGTATTATACTTAAACTTTACAAATCTGCGGTCACTGTTTGAGACTTTGGCAGCATTGAAATCGATATTGTCAACAGATTGTTTTTGTGTTACTGGAAGGAGTTTCTATGGGGGTTATATTGTTTGATCTATTCTTCATGATTGTATGCTGTTTGCCTCCTGACGTATTTGTCTGTACAGGGATTATTCAATGCTTAATAAAGACTTCATACAAATTAAAAAAAAAATCAAGGGCAGCCAATGTAATGCCAATTTTTAAAAAGGGTTCCAGAGGTGACCCGGGAAATTATAGACCGGTGAGCCTGATGTCGGTGCCAGGCAAGATAATAGAGACTATTATAAAGAACAGAATTACGGAGCATATACATAAGCATTGATTAATGAGACAAAGCCAACATGGATTTAGTCACTAATCTTCTACATTTCTTTGAAGGGGTGAATAAGCATATGAATAAAGGTGAGCCAGTCAATATTGTTTATCTGGATTTTCAAAAGGCATTTGACAAAGTATCTCATGAAAGACTCCTGAGGAAATTAGAAAGTCATGGGACAGGAGGCAATGTCTTAATGTGGATTAAGTAGAGGAGTGTGGTAGCCGTGTTAGTCCACTCTTAAGGTTATCAATAGAAATCAAACAAAATCAAACATGGAAAAGAAAATAAGATATCTTTTTTTATTGGACATAACTTAATACATTTCTTGATTAGCTTTCGAAGGTTGCCCTTCTTCGTCAGATCGGAAATAAGCAAATGTGCTAGCTGACAGTGTATATAAGTGTATATAATGTTTTCACTTATATATACTGTCAGCTAGCACATTTGCTTATTTCCAATCTGACGAAGAAGGGCAACCTTCGAAAGCTAATCAAGAAATGTATTAAGTTATGTCCAATAAAAAAGGTATCATCTTATTTTCTTTTCCATGTTTTATTTTGTTTGATTTCTATTGATAACCTTAATGTGGATTAAAAACTGGTTAAATGGTAGAAAACAGAAAGTAGGGTTAAATGGTCAGAATTCTCAATGGAGAAGGGTAGATAGTGGGGTTCTACAAGGGTCTGTGCTGGGACCACTGATTTTAAACATATTTATAAATGATCTAGATATGGGAATAACTAGTGAGGTAATTAAATTTGCTGATGACACAAAGATATTCAAAGTTGTTAAATCACAAGAGGATTGTGAAAAATTGCAAGAGTACTGTCAGCATTCATTGTCTAGGGATGGTCCCGGGTCCAGTTCACAGAGGCAGTGGGTTTGTAGAGGCAGTCAGGTCCAATTCATAGAGGCAGTGGGTTCCCAAAGAATACACAATCCACACGGGTTTGGATATATATAGAAAGTATATTGTATTTGCATATATATATATATATATATATATATATATATATATATATATATATACTCACAGCACTTAGTACAGGGAAATAGTGCAATGCTGTCTGTGTGTGTGTGTGTTTAGATGAGAATCAATGAGAGAAAGAAAGGATAGTGGTGTTCAGAGGAAGGGAGAGACACTTTGGGGTAGAGCTGGAGAAGAAGGGGGAGCAGAGAAGAAAGAAAGAAGAGCCTAAGAAAGCAGAGCCATGTGCAGAGAGAGAGGGAGAGAAAAACTGCCAACCCCCAGAGCCCTGTGCTCTGGGGCTCAAGATAGTGGTGTGCAGAGAAAAAGAAAGAGAGAGAAGTGAGAGCAGAGCCCTGTGCTCTGCTTTATATATCTCAAATAACTTCTTTTCTTCCCAGCCTTTGATTTCAGCTCTTTCCTTTAGCAACTCCAGTTTACTTTCTGAAGTCAAGAAGGTGACCATTGTCACAGGTTCTCTTCTTTGAAGTCCCTAGTTCTGGAGCCTATCTGTCTGGCTTTCTTTTGTTCTCACCGAGAGCACTGCTCCCAGATGCCCAGAGAGGACATAGGTATGCTAATCAGGAGTAATTGAGAAACAACAGGGCTATTAGCCAGCTGGGCAACATTTGGTCTATTTGATATCCTCAGTGATTCCTGAGGGAGGGGGGAGTTATCAGAAGTCATAAGCTGGTTTAATATTAATCTAAGTATGTCAAGCTGGTTTCATATTAATTTAAGTATGTCCATGCTGACAAGGACCTTACGAGACTGGGAGACTGGGGATCCAAATGGCAGATGACTTTTAATGTGAGCAAGTCAGCAAGAGTGAAGAGGAACCAAGACCATAGTTATGTGATGCAAGGTTCCACATTAAGAGTCACCACCCAGGAAAAGGATTGAGATGCCATCATTGATGATGCATTGAAACCCTCTGCTCAATGTGCAGCGCAGGCTAAGAAAGCAAGTAGAATGTTAGGAATTATTAGGAAAGGAATGGAAAACAAAACTGAGAATATTATAATGCCTTTGTATCGCTCCATGGTGCGACTGCACCTCAAATACTGTGTGCAGGTCTGGTCACAGCATCTCAAAAAAGATATAGTGGAATTAGAAAAGGTACAGAGAAAGGTGACGAAAATGATAAAGGGGATGGGACGGCTTTCCCTATGAGGAAAGGCTAAAGAGGCTAGGGCTGTTCAGCTTGGAGAAGAGACAGCTGAGGGGTGATATGGAGTGATATGGAGTGGAGGAGTGGCCTAGTGGTTAGGGTGGTGGACTTTGGTCCTGGGGAACTGAGGAAGTGAGTTTGATTCCCAGCACAGGCAGCTCCTTGTGACTCTAGGCAAGTCACTTAACCCTCCATTGCTCCATGTAAGCCGCATTGAGCCTGCCATGAGTGGGAAAGTGCGGGGTACAAATGTAACAAAAAAAAAACAAATAAAGGTTTATAAAATACTGAATGGAGTGGAACAGGTAGTTGTGAATTGCTTGTTTACTGTTTCCAAAAATACTAGGAGGCACACAAAGAATCTACTACATAGTAAATTTAAAATAAATCAGAGAAAATATTTCTTCATTCAATGAGTAATTAAACTCTGGAATTCGTTGCCAGAGAATGTGGTAAAAGCAGTTGGCTTAACAGGGTTTAAAAAAGGTTTGGATAGAGGATCCAAGATGGCTGCCTGAACAGACATGCAGGAAAGAGCTCCAGACACCTTCTGAAAGTTGGCCCAATTGAGAAGCCACGGACCCGTTATGGGAAAGCGGAAGGGTAAACTCAGAGTGCCTACCTCCACAGGCAGGGTTGATCCCCCTCTCATGCAGCAGCTGACGCTCGAGGAGTCGGGACTCCAAATGCAGGGAGCTGGAGCGAGCGCTTGGGAGGTCCGGGAGAGCATGTTGACCTAAGCGCTGAGGGAGTGTCTTTGAGTCCTCCTCCGATAACGGCCCCTCCAAGACCGGGAAGAGCTGCAGGAGCAAGTGAGCAGCTAGCTAAATCCGGAAGTCGGTCCCCAGCAGCTGCATGTGGAGACCCCGCAGCCGCATTGACGCCAGTGAGTGTTGCAGCTCAGACAGTATCGTCTGAAAGAAACCCTAGCGACTCTCCCATGACTCTTGGAGTTTTTAATAAGCCATCGACCGTTACATTGGATTCTCTGTGGGAGGCAATACAGGGACTGAATACCAACCTGCAACAAATATCAGGTATTTTGCGAGGTGAAGTAACGGAGCTAAAGCGAGTGCAGAATGACTTAGTAATGAAAATTGCAGAACACTCGACAAAGATGGAACTTTTTGATAAAGATCTTAAAATAGTGACCTCAACTACGCAAGTATTGATGAAGGATAGTAACCTCCAAAAGCGGAAGACAGAATACTTAGAAAATCAGATTAGGGGAAATAACTTACGTTTCCTTAATTTCCCTAAGTCTCCCCTCATTCCAGCACTAGATATGTTAAAAAAGTATTTTAATGAAGTATTAGGTATTCCCCCCGAGGGATACCCACCTATTACTAAAGTATTGTATATCTCTGGAGCTGGAGAGAGAAGATTGCCTAACCCCCAATCTGATTTAAATTTAACGGAATTCTTAGAGACCTCATTGGAGGTTATAACTGAAAGAACTACACTTTTGGTCACTTTTGCTCTGCAATTAGATCGGAACAATATTTTCAAGCTTTATTTTCGTCACACAAATTCACCCTTCCTGGGGTCAAAAATTCAGGTGTTTCCTGATTTTGCGCGAGAAACTCAAAGAAAAAGAAAGAAATTCTTGATGTTGAAAGAAAGGGTATTGCATATAGGAGGGACTTTATGTTAAGGTTCCCCTGTAAATGTTACATTTCTTTGAATACTGTAAATTATATTTTCTTTGAACCAGAGAAGTTAACAGATTTTATTTCCTCTAAAGAATAATTTGCAGTAGTTCTTGATTGCTAGCGTGTAACCCAGCTGCATTCCTCCAGATCCTGTCTGTTTGAATTTGTATTAATTTACTTTTATCTATTGAATTAAGAATATTTCCTATTTCATGGATCAATATTATGTGGACTAATTACTTAAAGTTTTTCTTTCCTTCTAGGGGAAGTAATTCCCATTTTCAAGATTTTTTTGCTGAAAGGTGTATTTATGTTAATTACATAAATATAAATTGAATAAAGTATAAATAATAAAAAAAAAAGGTTTGGATAATTTCCTAAAAGAAAAGTCCATAAGTCTTTACTACTAATTCCAGTGATGTTAAATGTGTATATGTTTGATACTGTTTCATGGTAGTTCTATTATTAGGTTTCAATTTACTGTTTTCAAGTTTACCCCATTTATTTTAATTATGTTTATTCATGGTTATTTTGCTATTATGTTGTTAACAAAATTGTAAACTTTATGTTAAACTGTACCTGCTCTACACCACCTTGAGTGAATCTCTTCATAAAGGCGGTTTAATAAATACAAATAAAATAAATAGGATGGACTTGGGAAAATCCATTGCATATTCTAGGATAAGCAGCATAAAACCTTTTTTGCTCTTCTGGGATCTTGCCAGGTACTTGTGACCTGGATTGGTCACTGTTGGAAACAGCATACTGGACTTGATGGACATTTGGTCTGTCCTAGTATGGCAGTGCTTATGTTTTTATGTTCTTAAACTCAGGAATTCATTGCCAGAGAATGTGGTAAAAGCAGTTAGAGTATCAAGATTTAAAATTGGTGTGGACAATTTCCTAAAAGAAAAGTCCATAAGCCATTATTAAGATTGGGAAAAAAAAATCCACTGTTTATTTCTAGGAAGAGCAACATAAAATCTGTTTTACCTGGGATCTTGCCAGATACTTGGACCTGGATTGGCCACTGCTGCAAACAAAATACTGGGCTTGATGGACCTTCGGTCTGTCCCAGTATGGCAATGCTTATGTTCTTATGGTCTTCAAATAGAAGCATAGAAAAATGAAGGCAGATAAGGACTATATGGTCTATCCAGTGTGACCATCCAAAAACACAGAAAATGGCCAGAGGCTTGGCAAGATGGTCCGGGGTTATGTCATGGGTGATGCAGCATTCTTGACATCTATATCTGATTCTGAGTAGCATGTCAACATGCAGACCAATGCAAGAAAAACATTAGGACTTACACCAACTATAAAGGAAAAATAAGTGCTGCTGCAGTTTCTTTTTTTGTGTGTGACTGCATTGGTGCTGATTAGAGGAGAGCTGAAGCGAGAGTTTGTGAACCTGATTGCCATCTTCACCCAGGTCTGTCATCTATAACCCCTGCCTTCCGTAGCCCAGCTCTCTTTGCCCTGCCTGATCCCACAAACCTCTCTCCTGCTACCCTTTCCCATCCCACTCAAGAACCCCTTCCATATCCATCCCTGACCCTGCCCCAACCGAGTCCCTCTGTCTGCATCTGCTTAGCCGCCTCCCTAGCCGCACATGAAATCTATATCTGTGCCTGCGTGTGTGTACAAGTGAGGAAGTGTCTGTTGACCTGTTGTCTGACAGTGTTTGTGCTGCTGCACTGTGTCTCAGTCTGGGTGTTGGTAGATGGGAGCACTTTGAGTGTTGGTGATAAGTATTGGTGGAGGGGAGCACTCTGGATGTTGGTGGTGGGAGTGTACACCATGAGCTGATAGAACATCTGGGCTGTTCATGCCATCCTGCATGAGGCACACCGGGAGGAGAGGAAGGCCAACAGGCCACATGCTTCTCACAGGATATGTAGGCCAGGACATAAGTTTTTGACCTCACTGAAGAGCATGGTAGCTGTGCCGCTTGTCATGGTCAAAGATAGGTGTGTGGTCTTGTGGGCAGTGTGAGTCCCTTACCTTGCCAGCATCTTCCAGATCTCCGCACAGACCCTTCTTCCTGATGCCTGTGGGAACCAGCACCTGCCCTCCATGAAGAGGTATTCCTCATTATATAGAATGAGGAGCACCAAGAGGTTGTTCTCTTTATTTGAAAAGTTCCTGCCCTCCTGGCCTCCATCTTCTACGTTGATGTGACAGGTCGATAGAGCCCGCTGTATATATTGTATGAGATGGCCTAAGGGCACATGGCTGCCCAGATCATTGTCAGAAGGGTATGTAGATGTGCTGCAACTGGAGCCTGTATAGATAGGGCTGCATGTTTTGTGGTGCTGTACGTATAGCATTGCACATTTTGTGTCACTCTCAGAACCCTGGTAGACATTTTGCCATGCATGCAATACACAGGCAACTTCCACGGCCAGGGAAGCTCACAGATGCTAATTACTCCATGTATATGGGCAAGGTATGCCCATGTTTGCCCATATGGACCCAGTTTAAGCAACACAGGCACCTTTTGGATTAGTACATGCACCATGGCTATATTTTATGAGATCCATGTTTATCTCCTACATATTTGGTGCTATCTTTGGCAGAGGACACAGAAACATCGAGTTTAGTATACACATACAGCCCTGCTTTGCTGAAATATGGCACAGGGTATGCATGTTTTTGACAAAACATCAATTTTCCCACATCCACGATCTATCTAAAATGGCACTAATTATGTTTTCTCAGTGTGTTATTTTATCATACCGTACTGTGTACCTTCTTGTGATTGGAAAGGTAGAATATCAATTCTGAAATTAAATTATGAAGTGAAGTTGTTTTGACTTTATACAGCCTACAGAGTTTAAGCTGATGCCTAACTATTGAAAAAATTATGCTAAATCAGCCCATTGTGCTTTAAACATTTTATGTGAATTAATTTCAAAAGTTTATCAGAATTAGTAATGCAGCATATTAAGTCCTCATGAGTAGTTACAGTGCCAAGCAAAACCTACATTATCTACACTTGAAAATACTCTGAGCAGTGTATGAGAGCTTTCCTACATGCAGTTCAAAACATATATCATATTGTAAGTTGGGACTACGAATGCTTCTTTGAACTGTGACTCATCAGTAATTTGGATAGCTGGGGTTCAGAGCTGTATGTTATTTAATCATGTGTGAAAAACAAAGTTGCTCAGCTCTGTAACATGATCATGCACACCACATGGTATATCTTGTTCAACATAAGCCGCATTGAGCCTGCCATGAGTGAGAAAGCGCGGGGTACAAATGTAACAAAAAAAAATTAAACTGCAAAAACAAGGACACCATTAGGTTCAGTCCCACTGTAAACTGTGCAGATTAGTTAAATTGAAACTAGCAGAAGGTTGCCATTAGAAGATGAAGAACTGTGTTTGCAGTGTTAGTCCACTTGAATATATAAAAATTAAGAAAAAAGTTTATTTATTTGGATTTTGCTCACACCTTATTTAGTAGTAGCTCAAGGTGAGTTACATTCAGGTACACTTGGTATTTTGCTGCTCCTGGAGGACATACCAGGGGCGTAGCCAGACCTCGCAGTGGGAGGGGGCCAGAGCACGAGGTGGTGGGGCACATTTTGGCCTGCCACCCTGCTACTCCCCCCCGCCGCCCTGCCACTCCCCCCTCCCCTGCTGGCCTGCCGCTCCCCACCCACTGCTGCAGCAAACACCTTGGCTGGCAGGGGGGTCCCCAACCCCCATCAGTTGAAACCTTCTCTAGCGCCAGTCTCTGGCGCTGCCACATTGTCTGCCCTGCTCTCTCTTCCCCTTCACGTTCTGCATGCTCCTTTTATTGAAAATGAGCATGCTGAATTTCACTAAAAGGAGCATGCAGGACGTGAGGGGGAAGAGAGAGCTGGGCAGGCAATGTGGCGGTGCCGGAGACCGGTGCTGACAAGGCTTCAGCTGGCGGGGGTTGGGGACCCCCGCCAGCAAAACCAGGGGCCCAGAGGAAATTTGGGTAGGCACAGACCCCCGTGGCCCCACGTATCTTCACCACTGGGACTTAGGGCCAGATGCACTAAACTTAACGAGCCATTAACGAGCAAGTAGTAAACCCTGGCATGCACTAAAGACTTCTTTCCGACGACGGTAGCAGCTAACGAAAACGGAATGCAGATGAGCAAATTGTGTAGAAACCCTATTGTAATGAGATGCACTAACCTTTTCCGATTGCCTTAACGCTGGAAAATCTAACGAGAGGTCTGTACCTCTCGTTAAGTATGCACACAAGCCAGACAAATAAAAATGCTTTATTTAGAAAGACAAGCGTAAACAGAGCAGTGAGAGGAGGCAGAGCAGAAGGAAAAATCACGTTTAGCTGCACAGCCACAGCAAGAGAGGGCTCAGCAGTTCCCCTTTCACAGGCGCCCTCCCTCCGTGTGCGATCGGGATCCAAGAAGAAGCTCCCTTCTCCAGGTCTATCTCAGCCAATCACAGCGCGTTCTTCACTCAGCTGAGACCAGGAAGTCTCTGAGCCAATCACAACGCATTCAGCCGAGCTAAACGCGCTGAGATTGGCTCAGGGACTTCCAGGTCTCAGCTGAGTGATGCACTGCCAAAAAAGACATTTTTATTATTGCAGGGGGGAATGACGGCCAAAATGGACGTTTTTTTTTTGGATGTGTGTCTATTTTGGCCGTCTCTCCCCCCCCCCCCCCCCTTGCAATAATAAAAACATCTTTTTTGGAAGTGCTTCACTCAGCTGAGACCAGGAAGTCTCTGAGCCAATCACAACGTTGTGATTGGCTGAGATAGACCTGGAGGCGGGAGCTGTGCCTTCTTCTTAGATCCCGATCACACACGGAGGGAGGGAGCCTGTGAAAGAGGAACTGCTGAGCCCTCTCTTGCTGTGGCTGTGCAGCTTCAGTCCAAGGTACAGGTTTTTAAAGTTTTGTTTTTTAAAGTGAAGCACGTCCATAAAGGACGTTCTTGGCATGCGCAGAGCAGCCAGCATAACGCTTGGCTGCTCTGCGCATGCTCCATGGCAACTGTTTACCAATGGAATAGAGAATGCAAGTGAGCTTACTCGATCCAAGATGGCTGCCGAACTAGACATGTGAGCATGAGCGCCAGAGTTTCTCTTGTGGGTTTATGTCACGGAGCGCTCCCCGGGAGAAATGGGGAAGAGGAAAGGAAAAGCAGCGGCTCATACCTCCTCGAGTCTTGCTGGTGGTCCCACCATGACACAACCCGCACTCGAGACCTTCGGAATCCACCCACCGGGACCAAGGGATCCTGCCACTGGAACCTCCGAAATGACGTACACGGAGCACAGTATAGAGGGCGCTACTTTGAGCCCGTTGGCAGGCTTGAGCCCACCACAACCTGGAAGGAGTAGCGGAACAGAGGAAGCGCTGATCAAATAGGCGTCCAAAGTGGGCGGACTATTGTCGGCGGTGGAGGTCCGTTTCTGGCTTGAACCCCAGGTACTGATACAGCAAGAAGGGGATATTCGTCCCTAGCCTTAACCCGAGGTAAATCTCTTAGGGTTAGGAGGTGGTATGGAAAAGCCTGCAATAATCACTATGGATGTGATTTGGGAGGCCATTCAAGGGGTGAATGTGAACCTCCAGCGAATGTTTAATTCCTCACAGACTGAAATAAGACAATTAAAGGAACGATCCAATCAGCTTACCACTAGAGTCGAATCCCATCAAGAAAAAATTCAGACTTTTGAATCTAATTTAAAATCTACGCAGACTACAGTGGTGGCTGTTATTAAAGAGAACAAAATCCAGGCAAAGAAATTGGAATATATAGAAAATCAAGCTAGAAGGAATAATCTTAGAGTACTTAACTTTCCGATTTCTTCATTTATTATTCCAGGTGAATTATTGAAAAAGTATTTTTTGGAAGTTCTGGACATTTCTGTTGAAAGTCACCCTTTGGTGTCTAAAATGCAATACATTAAAATAACCTATGCCTATAGACTCAGAACCTCCTCAAGACAATTTGACTGATTTTCTAGAACGTTCTGAGATTTCAGATCGAGCTACTTTACTTACAGCGTTTGCCTTGGAGTCAGATGAGAGTTTAATTCTGCGTTCTTATTTCAGAAAAATGAATGTTAATTTTATGGGCGGGAAAATACGCATATTTTCAGACCTAGCTAAAGAAACTCAAGTCAGGAGAAGGGAGTTATTGGCATTGAGACCAAGAATCCTTTCCCTGGGTGGAACCTTTACCCTTAGATATCCATCTAGATGTATGATTTCTTTAGACGGAGTAAATTATCTTTTTTTCTGTCCTATTAAATTAAAAGATTTTCTTCTAGCTAAGGAGGCTATACGTAACCCGTCTGTGATGGCCGTTCCCACATAGCTGTACTGTCTAGGCTGCAAGATCCTAACGTCCTTCTAGTTCAGTTGTGATATGTGTCACTTTATAAGTTGTTTTAGTTAGAATTTCCTAATCTTGGATCCCCTTGTTGTGGACAAATATGATAAGATTTTGTTTGTAATATAAATTCTTGAAGCTATGTACTGAATCTATACATTTCAATGTATGAGCATCGATGTGTAATTATGTTGAAAAAATAAATAATTGAAAAAAAAAAGAGAATGCAAGTGAGCTGCAACGATCAGCTCATTTGCATTCCTATTGCTTGATGCATGCCCTTCCGTTACCGATTCGTTAAGGGAATCGGTAAGGGTAGGGCTCTAACGATTTTTTTGTGCATCTTCCCCTTACTCTCTAATAGTTGTAAGTAATACTCTCTTATTGGAGGGAGGAGGGGGTACTCCCAAAATTCATCTGGCACTCTATTGTGCAAGCACTTGCTCTCACAGTAGTGGTGAATATGCTTGAAGTGGAGACAATGGCAGACAACAATCTCAAGCAGAGATTTAACCAAATGATTGGAAGAATAGGCTGTTAAACCAAGGAAGTCGGCGTTTAAATCCTACTTCTTCCACTGACTGTCTTTGTGACCTTTGTCGTCACTTCACCCTCCATTGCCTCAGGTACTGACTTAATTGTAAGCCCTATTGGACAGGGTCCTACTATGGGAAGCATAAGAAGAACATCCTGCAGGAGTCATCATAAAGAAGTTCAGCTAGTCATAGATTTGTTCCTATGCACTTATACTCTCTGATTTCCTAAAGAAAAGAAACATGATAAACTGTATGTATATAATGGGATAGGACTGGCTTACTTACATAAGTACATACGTATTGCCATATTGAGACAGACCAAAGGTCCATCAAGCCCAGCATCCTGTTTCCAACAGTGGCCAATCCAGGTCACAAGTACCTGGCAAAATCCCCCAAAAAGAACAATACATTTTATGCTGCTTATCCTAAAAATAAGCAGTGGATTTTCCCCAAGTCCATTTTAATAATGGTCTATGGACTTTTCCTTTAGGAAGCCATCCAAACCTTTTTTTAAACCCCGCTAAGCTAACTGCTTTTACTACATTCTTTTGCAACGAATTCCAGAGTTTAATTACACATTGAGTGAAGAAAGTTTTCTCCGATTCGTTTTAAATTTACTACTTTGTAGCTTCATCACGTGCCCCCTAGTCCTAGTATTTTTGGAAAGAGTAAAGAAGCAATTCACATCTACCCATTCCACTCCATTATTTTATAGACCTCTATCATATCTCCCCTCAGCCTTCTTTTCCCCAAGCTGAAGAGCCCTAGCCGCTTCAGCCTTTCCTCATAGGGAAATCTTCCCATCCCCTTTATCATTTTCGTCGCCCTTCTCAGTACCTTTTCTAACTCCACTATATCTTTTTTGAGATGCGGTGACCAGAATTGAACACAGTATTTGAGGTGTGGTCGCACTATGGAGCGATACAAAGACATTATAACATCCTCATTTTTGTTTTGCATTCCTTTTCTAATAATACCTAGCATTCTATTTGCTTTCTTAGCCGCAGCCGCACACTAAGCAGAGGGTCCTACTATGTCTGTTATGAAATGGAATCCTTTAACAACTTGCGATGGGGAGGATTTATTAATAATGAGAGAAATGGGAATGGAGATGAGGATTGAGGAAGCAGAAGAAAGTAAAAAAAAGAGGGGCATGGACAAGTTTTGTAGAAGAAAGAGAGGCAGGGAAAGACAATGCAGGAAAGAAGGGGAGAAGAAGATAGAAACAAAGGGCCCCATTTTACAAGCTGCGGCATAAGGGGGCCAGTGATGGTGTTGACGTGTGTTTTACACATGCACCGAGGCCCCCTTTTACCACAGCTGGTAAAAGGGAAGGTCTTGCTTTCCTCTAGGAAATGGCCAGGTGGCAAGTAAAGCACTTGCTGCGTGGCCATTTTGGCAGGGAGCCCTTACCGCCACTCATTGAGGGAAGGTGGCTCCCACGCTAACCCAGCAGTAACCAGGCAGCGCACGACACTGCCCGATCACCGCCGGGTACAGTCTGGCGCTACAAAAATAAATAATTTTTTGTATCACCGGAAAAGATGGCGAGGTAGGGGTGGGAAGTACTACCGGGCAGCTGCAGTAGCCCAGTGGTACTTCCGTTGTAGTGAGCGATAAGCCGGCATTGGGCTTACCGCCGCTTAGTAAAAGGAGCCCAAAGAGAGAGTTTGGAACTAGAAGGACAAAGCGGGTACCAGATTTAACCTGTGCTTGGAAGACCAAGAGAGTGCGAGAGAGAAAAATAAGGAAAACTGCTGACTGAAAATTGTGAAATTGTGAAAAGATTGTAGCAAAACATGGGAGTCAGTTTGATGATGCCTTAGGTAAATCAAGATGCAGGAAAAGCTCGCCTTTTACCACATCTTGATAACTTCCTCCAAAAGTCATAGCCCTATAGGGTAACAGCAGTTCTATTTTCTAAATTAAAGTTCATATTATACCTTCTTAAATAGAGCATAATGAGCTAACTGAAAGAATAAGTACATTGTTAACAAACACAATTTGCTCCCTTGGTCAAACAGAGACACAGGTGCTTGAATAAACATGCCTAAGACAGTAACAGATGTACCTGAGCTGGTATTATTGTTGGTTTGCTAATTTATTTCCTGTTGAGCAAATACAGATGGGGTTAACGTATTTACTAGGACAGCAGCAGAGGTGCCAAAGATATACACACCTGTTTATTAGATTACGGCTTATTTGCTTAGGAAAGCAGAGGCCGCCTCCACCCTCCCTTCCCGTTCTCCCGTGGTTCCAGGTTACATTAATGTTTTTCATTCTGCATGAGTAGTAGAGACCTAACCTTGTGTTTGGAGCAGTGGCCTGAGAACCCTGGAAGCCAAAGTTGCAATTCCACTTCTTCAAGTGATATTTCTTGTGACCTTAGAGCATGTTACTTAACCTTTCATTGCCTCAACTATAAATGTAAGGCTAGATTTATTATTAAAATATACTAAAATCATTAACACACATTATTTAATAAATAGGCCCTGTTGAATAAATGGGATCTGCTGTAAATTACACATGTTAATATGTGATAGCATGCACTGATATGGTAGTGCACTTTAGCAATTCCAGCCTTTTGATTACTAGAGAAATACCTACCACTCCTGAATGTAACTCTCCTTGGACTACAATTGAAAAGACATGAGCTAACATCTAAATAAAAAATATACAGACAAGGGTGTTTCCATCATTAACCTTGTAGTTGCCACACAGCATACCACATACTAATATCTTTTATTTTATTTTTGTTACATTTGTACCCCGTGCTTTCCCACTCATGGCAGGCTCAATGTGGCGGGCAATGGAGGGTTAAGTGACTTGCCCAGAGTCACAAGGAGCTGCCTGTGCCAGGAATCAAACTCAGTTCCTCAGTTCCCCAGGACCAAGGTCCACCACCCTAACCACTAGGCCACTCCTCCCCCTACTGCAGCATGTACCTTAGTTAGCAAATAGGTTGAGTTTGATTCTCCTTCCACTTGCCTTCTGCGTTGCTCCCAGTTCCAGCTAACCCAAGGAGCAGGAAATGGGCCTGAAACTTAATTGTGAGTCTCATGTGCTCTGCTGCTGAGTTTCTGGTTCTCATCTTTTTCAGTTAGTACCTCCGTATATTTGGAAAACCTGTTATCTGGGGCATGGAGAGGCAACTTGAGTTGCTTAAGGGCCCAGAGACTCAGTATAAAAGCCAAGATTAGAACCCAAATGGCATGATTCCATGTTCTACTGAATACCTCACCATTGTGAAGGTCTAGTTCTTTGGTCTTCCCTCCCAGACCTTAAGGGCTGCCAGTGGGTAAGGGTTTCAGGATATTCCTAATGCATATGAGAGAGATTTACATGCCCACTACCTCCATTATATCAATGACAGAATTTAAAAAGGCATAAGATAAACACAGAGAATTCATATATAGCAAGAGGATAGACTCAAGCAAAACAAATGATTTTCACCTTTCAAAAAAGGCATAGAAGGGTATAACCTGCACAGAGTGGCAAGTGCAACTTAAGCCAGCTTATTGGCCAGACTGGATTGGCCATACTTCATGTGTGCTGATGGTCTTTATCTTCTTTTGTTATTTGCTATGTTACCATCGGGCTCATTTTCGAAAGAGAAGGACGTCCATCTTTCAACACAAATCGGAAGATGGACGTCCTCACAGAAACATCCAAATCGGTATAATCGAAAGCCGATTTTGTACGTCCCCAACTGCACTCCGGCGCAGGGACGGCCGAAGTTCAAGGGAGCATATCAGAGGTGTAGCGAAGGCGGGACTTGAGCGTGCCTAACACTTGGACGTCCTTGACCCATAAAGAAGGACGTCCCTGACGAACACTTGGACGTTTTCACCCGGACCTGTTTTTATTACGACAAAGGCACAAAAAGGTGCCCGAAATGACCAGATGACCACCGGAGAGAATCGGGAATGACCTCCCGTTACTCTCCCAGTGGTCACTAACACCCTCCCACCCTCAAAAAACATCTTTCAAAATATGTCGTGCCAGCCTTTATGCCAGCCTCAGATGTCATACTCAGGTCCGTGACAGCAGTATGCAGGTCCCTGGAGCAGTTTTAGTGGGTGCAGTGCACTTCAGACAGGCGGACCCAGCCCCATCCCACCCTACCTGTTACGTTTGTGGAGGAAACAGCGATTCCTCCAAAACCCACCACAAACCAACTGTACCCACATCTAGGTGCCCCCCTTCACCTGTAAAGAACTGGTGTACAGTTGTGGGGAGTGGATTTGAGGGGAGGGGGCTCAGCACACAAGGTAAGGGAGCTATGTACCTGGGAGCAATTTATGAAGTCCACTGCAGTGCCCCCTAGGGTGCCCGGTTGGTATCCTGGAATGTCAGGGGGACCAGTGCACTACAAATGCTGCCTCCTCCCATGACCAAATGGCTTGCATTTGGTCGTTTTTGAGATGGACGTCCTTGGTTGCGATTATCGCAGAAAATCAGAAATGTCCATGTCTAGGGACGACCAA
Source organism: Microcaecilia unicolor (assembly GCF_901765095.1). Classification (NCBI taxonomy): domain Eukaryota; kingdom Metazoa; phylum Chordata; class Amphibia; order Gymnophiona; family Siphonopidae; genus Microcaecilia; species Microcaecilia unicolor. The sequence goes on along the minus strand of NC_044033.1, from coordinate 90,229,143 downwards.
ATCTAGGGGGCGACCAAATTTAAGGATTTGGACGTCCCTGGCAGTATTTTCGAAACGAAAGTGGCTCTTCAGGGTAAGAGTGATCCCCAGTCGCCCTTGCCCCCGTCAAATCTGCAGCCCAAATCACTGCTGAAACTTCCCATGACAGTCTCACGAGACTGCCACAGGAGGTCATTGTGGCCATTTTGAGATAGCTCTTGCTTGTGCAAGTTCCAGTAGTTTTGGTTTATTCTGTTTGCAGTCTAAAAATGGCCACCAGGCCCTCCTACAGCAGTCTTATGAGCGTGCCGCGGGAAGTGCCAGTGACCATTTTGGCTGCAGAACAGGCATGGCAAGAGTGACTGGGGATCACCCTTGTACTGAAAAGCTACTACACCACAAGGAAATTTAAAGGTAAACCCAGGGAGGGCCTTTGAGTGATGGGAGAAAGAGGGTGGGTGCCAAGATAATCGCTTGGGAGGCGGACAGTGGGTGCTGTGAGTGATCCCAGGGAGGGAGGGGGTGGAATTCAGTTTCAGCCAAAAATGCACTGCCATTTTTGGCCAAAACCTGAACCTAGATTTTGAGTTGGTTTTGGTGCTGAAAACAAAAGTCAGTCAGCCTCTAGGTCTAGTACAATGTATAAATACATAAGCGTATCAGTCACACAGCTGTACTGTCCTGTATGAAATGTATGACTTTTGTTAGACCCGGTTTTCAACAATATTGCCAAACCCTGCATAACAAAAAGGCAAGTTATATTTTGCATTATGACCAACAGGTGTGATTATTTCCCAGATCTCTATGCCAGTTGCCCACATTACTGGAGATATCTATTTTAACATTTATTTAGTTATTTCATTACACTTAATAGTTATCAATAGTTTTTAGGAGATCCTACAACTTAAAATTCTAATCTCAGAACTGATGGGTGCTTTCCTCTCATTTTATCTCTGGTCATTAGAAATGTGGCAAAATAGTTCTTCTACTTGTAGCATAGGAATTGCTGTAATATTCCAGAAACAAGATGATTGTACTACGGTACCCGGTCAAAATAGCCCCGACAAAAAATCTCCAAACAAAAAAGTTCCTGACATAATAGCCACTGTCAAAACGGCCTGCCCACAATATAGCCCTTGACAAATTAGCTCCCTGACAAAAAGCCTGATCCACTGCCGCCCAGAATATGGCACTGCATTTTTTTGTCAAGGGCTATTTTGTTACCAGATTGTTTTGTCAGTCCTCGAGGTCTGCAACCCAGTCATGTTTTCAAGATTTCCCCAATGAATATGCATTGCAAGCAAACAGTTCTTATGCATATTCACTGGGGAAATCCTGAAAACCTGACTGGATTGTGGACCTCGAGGACTGACATTGATCACCCCTGCATTAAAGGGATAGGGAAAGATACCAAAACAATAGTTTCTTTTTTTTTTAATCAGTTTTTTTTTTTTTAAAGCCTGGTGTGTTAAAACCATGAAAAAACTAGCCAATGTGTGTGTCAAATTAAAACTCATCAGGTGCTTTGTATTTAATCACCACCAGCAGTCCAGAGCTGATCCTGCATGTTTATTTATGTTTATATTGTTATTGATATTGTATTCTATCACATTTTATTTTCTTTTGACAGCTATCTGTTTTAAAATTTTATTATTGTAAACTGCTTTAAAACTCTTTTACTCATCAAATGTCTGCCCTGGCCAAAACCTGCTTCCTTTCTCTTCATCAGTTTAAATATGTTAGGCTCTATCTTGACTTCCTCACAGATAACACTTTTATATGCTCTCCTTGTTTCATGGTTAGATTACTGCAACACCATCTATTCAGGTCTCCCACAGCATGCTCTATGCCATCTTCAGACAGTGCAAAACACTGTTATTCATATTTTGACTCATTCTAGTAGATTTGATCGTGACACTCCCCTTCTCATTCAGCAACACTGGCTTCCCATCGCATTCCGTATCCAATATAGAATTTTAGCTCTAATCCACAAGGTCTTTTACTCCGGCATTCCATTGTACCTGTCTTCCTCTGTTATCCCTTATATCCCAGCTACAGCTCTTTGCTCCAACTGTTTGAGAATTGCACCCCTGAAGGAAGCCCACTATGTCTCTACTAGAGAACGTGCTTTCTTTTGGCAAGCTCTGTCACTTTGGAATACTCTTCCTTCAATAATCCTTCTTGAATGGGTTCTGATGGTTCATGGGGCATCCACTAGGCCACAATCTTATTTATATTATTTAGTTGTTTATTCTTTTTTCCTCTTTTTTGTATAATTTGATGGTGTTCCTTTCTAATTTTCCCATGTTTTATTGATGTACAATGCCTTGTTATCTTACTGAGAGAAGGTGATTCAGCAAGCTCTAATAAACTATAAACTTGCTGCACAGGGTCAATTTAATATTCAACTTTACTTTTTAGTAGAAAGAAAGGTCTGGATAAAAGATTATAATGTAACTGGAACTAAATATACTCAGGAGTAAGTTAATGAAATATCTGTTCACAGAAACAGGGCCTTTTGAAGGTTTGGGGGATAAAACTAGTATTATAATTTAAAAAGCATATGTGTAGCAGAAAGAATTCTTAATAGTGTCAGTGAGGATAACGCTGGACATCAAGTATGGTCTGCAGTATTACAAAAGGAAGGGAAATGGTCAGAACGAATGGCCGTAAGGGTTTCATCTGCCGTGATAGTCTGCTTCTTTGTACTTAGGTTCTGGTTGCAATTTGGGTGTTTGCCCCAGTACGTTGCCTTCAACATTCAGTTTTACTGATAGAATAAAAATACTTTCCACTCAAAAAAAAGGAAGATCTTATGCATCTTCTTATGGAAACATCCATGGTATATGTCAGTACTTCTCAAACCTCTCCTGGAGGTGCTTCTAGCCATTTGAGTTTTCAGGATCACCACAATGAAAATCCATAAGAAAGATTTGCATTCAATAGGTCTCCAGTTTATGAAAATGTATCTCATGTACTGTATGTTTATTGTAGAAATTCTCCAAACCCGTCTGGTTAGATATGTGCCTCCAGGAGAGGGCTGAGAAGCATTGTAGTATGTAAATGGAATGGTATTTAAAAATATATTTATGTAGTGCTATGTTGCAAATTGTTTTGAAAGAATATTACCATTTGGTTGTCTATAGGCATTACATAGGGATAGGTAAATGGTGGCATATCAGGACTATTTGACCCAGTCTGTCATATTTTGTGCTACTTAAAAATATATGTGTTATAGATGTATCTTCATTAGTGCTCTTTAAATATTTATTACATGTTAATTCAATCAATACACGCTAAAAATCTGTAACATTAAAAACATGTATTAAAATGAATCTGTGAAAAAAACTGAAAATTAATATATAGAGTCTTGCTGCCGTTTTATGTTGGCTGACCTTGCCTTCTCCTCTTAGAAACTTGAGTCATCCATTGGGCTTTTGTTCCATGTAATTTAATGGTTTTCATCTGCCATCAGGTTTTGCGTTTCTTTGTTTCTAACGTAGGTTTCTCTTCCCCTGTTTCTTCTGTTTCCTATTGTTTCCATATCTAGTGCAGAATGAAATGATATGGCAATGACCATGTGAGTCCACTTAGAAGGTGAATGCATTTGTGAACATGCATTCAGTTTGGGCACCTAAAAATTTTAAGTGTGCACAAATCGTTTGTGCATTTTCATATATATGAATTAACATGCATACAAATTAGAGAGTTGCATGGGGACAGAAATGTAACCCGTCCCCACCTATCCCCACAAGAATCTAGCCCATCCCTGCTGCAAGTTATCTCCATTCCTACACATGGCCCATCCAGCACCGCCCCTGCTCTCACCGCACCTCACTGTAAAGTCATCTTGACCCGCCCGCAAGAAAGCCAGATTCTGTAAATACTGGTAAAAGTAACATAAATGCATTTTCTTCCATACTCTGCTAAATAAAAATTTTTAAAGATTCACATTTCCAAAAAGCAAACATTCATGAGCAGCATGTCCCCATTTCCTTTCCCTCCCATCCGTGAGTAGCATATCACCCTCTCCTCTCCATCCCCTTCTATCCCTTGAGCTCTATTTCCGCTTTCCCTTCCCTCCTATCCATATATGCCCCCCTTACCAAAATCTTTTCCAACCCTCCTTCCCTCCCTTTTTACGGTCCCCTCACTCCTTCCCACCCACAGTTCCCCCCATGCATGACTCAATCCATCCACCCACCTCTTCCCTCCAGCCCTGGGTGCCCTCCCTGAACTTACCTCAGCACATCCTGGTGGTCTAGTGACTTCTTACAGGCAGGAAAGAGCCCCACTCTTTCCTGCCTACTGCCGCTGATCCTCTTGTTGCCGCTGTTTTTTTTAAATGACTGCAGAAACTTCAAGCAGTGGCCTCGCAAGACTTCAGGAAAGTGTGGGGATCTTTCCTGTCTGTAAGGGGCCACTAGACCATCAGGATGTACTGAGGTATGATTGGGGAAGGCACCCAAGGGGAGGGGAGGCAAGACTGGACTTACCTAAATTTCTGCAGGATCCCCGCAAGGTCTGGATCCATCCCCTTGGACCTTGGCCCATCCTGTGGGATTCCCACTAGCCCCACTCCTGTGCAGCTCTCTATGTGTGTAAAAATAACATTGACAGACGTTCAAATATTTGAAGGGTATTAATCTGCAAATGAACCTTTTCCAGAGATGGGAAGGTGGTAGAACTAGAGGACATGAAATGAGATTGAAGGGGGGCAGACTCAAGAAAAATGTCAGGAAGTATTTTTTCACGGAGAGGGTGGTGGAAATGAAAACGGTAACGGAATTCAAAAATGCATGGGATAAACATAAAGGAATCCTGTTAGAAGGAATGGATCCTCAGAAGCTTAGCGTGGATTGGGTGGCAGAGCCGGTGGTGGGAGGTGGGGCTAGTGGTTGGGAGGCAGGGCTAGTGCTGGGCAGACTTCTACGGTCTGTGCCCTGAAAATGGCAGATACAAATCAGTGAGGTATACACATAAAGTAGCACATATGAGTTTATCTTGTTGGGCAGACTAGATGGACTGTATAGGGCTTTATCTGCCGTCATCTACTATGTTACTATGTATTTAGGTGGGAAAAACATGAAAAACAATTCCCAAAAGTTGGGAAAAATATGTTTAAAATGAGCATGAACTGAACTTTTTGTCCATGCACAACTCTACCACGTACCCAAGGAAATAAAGGTCAGCAATTACTGGGATGACTTTATCCACTGGTCATTTGTCTACTAAGCTAATACAAAAGTATAATATACAACCTGTATCCTGTTCTTCTCAGCTTTTTTGAAATTTTGTTGATAAACAGAAGTCTTCGTAGGTTGTGATAACTTCCAAAAATACAGCAAAAACAGCCCTGAGGTTTCACAAGATCTTAAAAGGTTTTAACTTTAAATGGAGTATGTCAATACTAGTTCTAAGATCCATTCTTCAGAGCAATGGAACATATCTAACAGACATCAACTGCACCCTACTCTGGACACTCTGTTTACTTGTAGCCACTCCTAGTGTTATTCCAAATATCCCCATTGTGGTATAGGGATAAATTCAAGAGTAAAAATCAGTATTTAATACATTTTATCAAAGGTTCTTTGTTTGCATCACCCAACTCAATATTTTCTTTCCTTGCTTTCCAGGAATCTGAATTTCTTTGTTTGGAGTTCGATGAAACCAAGATTAACTATATTCTGAAGAAACTGTCGGAAGCTGAAGAGAGCATAACTGCATTGATTCACACCAGTTGATCTTCAAGATTAGCATTGTTTTTCTACTGGGGAAAGTGATTTAATTTGAAAGATAATACAAAATGCTTTTCAATAAACATGATTTTCTATGATATAAAATTGTTGCCTCTAGCTTTGAGCTAATCATCCTATATAATAATTCTCACCTCCAACAGGATGTGCTTGGGACCGTGCCTGCCGGTAGTGGTCTGCTAGGCAGGCACGCACTGACCTCAGTGACAGACAATTTGGCAAAGCAAAACAATCTGAGTGCTGGCCATTAGGACACAGGGTAGATAGGAGAGTTTTAAAAGACTGAAGGAAACGAAAGTGTTAAACTGGAGAAGGGGGGGGGGGAGTTGTGAATGACTGAAAGACATGCAAATTTGGGACAGGAAAACAATCTCAATGCTGGCCATTAGCACACAGGGTACATAGGACAGTTTGAAAAGACTGAAGGAACCAAAAGTGTTCAGGGGGGGGGCAAGTTCTGAATGAATGAAAGAAATGAAAATTTACGAGAGGAACACAATCTGAATGCCGGGCATTTGTACACAGGGTAGATAGGACACTTTTTAAAAGAAATTAAGGACGTGAAAGTATTACATCTTGGGGGAGGGGTGAGGAGGAAAGCGGTGGGGTATCCGGATACTGGGCGTTAGGGCCACTGGGGTACATAGACTTTTGAAAGCCTTAAGGAACCCAAAGTGTGGGAAGGAGGAGGAAAAGGAGGGGAGGGAACGGGGTGAGGGGCATTAGGAACAGGGGAGGGGGCCCTGTCACACACTCTCATTCTCACACACACACTGTCACACAGACAGTCTCACTCTGTCACACACCCGCACATTCACTCTGGCTCTCTCTCTCTCAAACATACACACTCCCAGGAAAACCTTGCTAGCGCCCGTTTCATTCGTTCCAGAAACGGGCCTTTTTTACTAGTATTATATAATTATATCTATAGCATTTGCATTTTCTTTGGCTTCTGTCTAGGTTCCTGTGGTCAACTATCTTTTATTAGTTTATAACAGTTAATTAAAACTATCACTCAAATATATTTCACAGCTGAAATATAGAGGTATCTTGCAGAGGAAATAAGGCGGATATATAGATTTATAATAAACATCTCATACTTTAATCTGTAATTAACAATGGTGAAAAATAGAACTGATTCTGTGGAACAGTGACTTCAAATACCTCTAATAGTGTAATAGACATCATCAAGTATCAATTCTTGTACATAAAGACAAATGAAACAAGCACAATTTGAATTCATTTTCATTTCATTTATTAGCATCTATATTGTGCTCTTATCCAGAACGAAGTACAGTGTAACATATAATAAAAAAATACATTAAACAAAAAACATAGAACAATATAGTTAGATTTAGCACAAAACTGTGTTCCCATTATACAGGAATCAGTTTGGAGCTTGCATCAACAAATGTCCATAGGACCGACTATGGAGTAAACTCTCCTCCACGGGAAAATGCTGCCAAGATCTAGAGAGAAAATACTCAAAATTTCCAATCAAAAAAGTAAAAAACAAAGCACTTCCAAAATACACGAGTTCTCAGAACGAAGTGCCCGTTTCGGCTGGTACCAATGAAGACAGTATGGTAAATATTGGGACGATAAACTCAATTAGCACTCTTTTCTATCACTTTTCTTTTAACAAATGTATTTCAAGATGCTTTACAATTGTGTATATTTTTATACAAAATCTATTAAAATATTGTCAAGCCTCATAACTCAGGCTGCAGCTTTTTACTGAGTGCTATAAGGGATCCAGATTATTTATTTAGATTTTGCTCACACCTTTTTCAGTAGTAGCTCAAGGTGAGTTACATTCAGGTACATGGGATATTTCTCTGTCTCAGGAGGGCTTACAGTCTAAGTTTGTACCTGAGGCAACAGAGGGTTAACTGAGTTGCCCAAGATCACAAGGAGCAGCAGTGGGATGTGAACCAGCCACCTTTGGATTTCAAGACCGGTGCTCTAACCACTAGGCCACATGATCTTCTAGGTTGCTTGGACCTAAGAGCACCGTGATAGCAGAACATGCAGTCAGGGAAAGAGAGGTGCCGGCTAGCACTACTATGACAGGTGCATGTCATCCAAATCACTCTCCAAACTCAGAACCACCTGGCATGCCATCTGGGGGAAAGTAGGGGCAGCAAAGAAAGAATATCCCAAAAAATCACCACACTATTTATTTTTTTTTAATATTGACACTCAAAGGCAAGGGCTAAGAAAGTGCTTCTCAACCCTTTCTGGAGGCACACCTAGCCAATCAGCTTTTTAGGATTACTAGAATGAATATGCCATAAGAGAGATTTGAATACAAGAGGCTTGCATTACATGCAATTTATCTCATGCATATTCATTGTAGATATCCTGAAAGCTTGACTGGTTAGGGGTGGGTGCCTCCAGGAGAGGGTTGAGAACCACTGGGATTAGGAATGAATTTTGAGCTGGAATTGAAAAGGAAAGCAAAACAGAGAGATACGAGTAGGTCATTCAAAATAAGGTGCACCACCAGCTGCAGATGGAGTATTCAATGAGACTGTAACAGGATGCTAGCCTGTTGTACTGGATTGTAGATCTTTTCTCTCAATCCAGGCCATGTTTTCTACTGAGCAGCCAGAAAATCTGCATGGAGAGCTCTAGATCCAAGTCCAGTTAAAGTGACGTAGAATTATATAACGTAATACAGACAATGCAAATAAAAAGTAAATTAAAAATTCAGTGACATTCAATTAAAGTCTATGGACCTTGCAAAGGTAAAAAGCAAACTCTTATTTTTAGCATGCGTATAAAGCCTGGCTACGTTAAACTAAAAGTCTAGCATTTTAATTAGTTTATATAATTAAAAGCCTGATCAAATAACCAGGCCTTTACTTTTTATTCCAAAAGACTTGGTAATCACCAATAAAATGGATATATCTTGGCAAGCTGTTTCAGAGCCTAGGAGCCAGACATATCTCTCTGGCTAGTGCACAGTAGCCTGATTTCACATAGGGAAGCACTAATAGCTTTTGCCAAACATAAAGAAAGCGAGTGTGTGTCTGATAAGATGAATCTGTCTCCTAATTAGAAACAGGTTGAGGGCTGCTACTGAAAGAAAAGAATGTAAAGAAAAGCAATTTGATTTGGACCACAGAATAGAGAAGGGAGGCAGGTCCTGCCTTTTCGAGTGGATGAGATGATGCATAGGTCGGAGCATATTGAACATATGAAAATGAGAGATTTGTGATTTTGAGATAGTAAAAAATATTGTGAGGTTTATCTCTACTCAAAAATATTTCTTGCAAGAATGTATGCGCTGCTGCAGGTGAATAAAGGTATTTGAAAATGCTGCCAAGATCTAGAGAGAAAATACTCAAAAATACGCTGTCAACTAAAGTGGGAAAAAGTAATCAATAATAACATCCGTCTTCTCCCACTTAAAAATTTGACAGCCCTGAAAACCTCAGCGGTGCACCTTACATACAATTTATATTAATGTAAGGATTTTCTGCACCCACCTCAAGAAGTTCAATAGGCAATTTTTCAAGAACTTTAGTGTTAATTTCTTAGCTTCCCCATGGATAGTATTCTTCATATAAACATTCTCCAAAAACAATATAGATCTTATAGCATACACTTATCTTGAGCAGAGCATATGTCAGACGGGGGGTACATCATCCGACACGATCATGTATCGCCCCCCAGGGCTGTTTCAAGAACCATCCCCTCAAACATCAATAGCGCCTACTTAGTTCCTGCGTATCAGGTCTTCCCTGCATTAATATAAATTGTATGTAAGGTGCACCGCTAAGGTTTTCTGGGCTCTGTTAAATTTTTAAGTGGGAGAAGACGGATGTTAAGATCTAGAGAGAGGCATACTTTGGAGCATCTTCATGAGATACTGAAGAAACTGATCTCTGATTGTGAGGTTTTCCTTGCTTCTTGTATGCTGATCTGCAGTGCTGCATGAAATTAAGACCATGTTCACTGAAAACTACTCAGAAGTTTAATAACTGCCTAGGGAAAATGGTATCTTGGCTAAAGATTCAAAGGCTTTCTTAAGCTAAATTGTACCAAGATTGAGCTACTGGGAGTGGGAAAATAAAATGCTGGAGGATCTGAAGGGCAAAGTGATCCTTGATGTGGATCATGGCTGTGGATGCAGGGAGGGGGGCTGGAAAAAAGATAGTTGAGGGGGACATGTTCATGGAGGGGTAAGGGAAAAGAGGGAAATGCAGCACATAGAAGGGGATGGAGAGGAGAGGGGGACATGCTGCTCATTGATGGGAGGGAAAGGGGGATATGCTGCCTATGGATGTTTTTTTTTTTAATGTACTTAGCAGAGTGCGGAAGAAAATGCATTTCTGTTATTTTTAACAATATTTTCACTGCTTATAGAATCTGGATTTCTTGGGAGATCTCCAGTTTTTGTCTGTATGTTATTTGTGACCCCCTATTTTGGATCAGTTGAGGGTCTGTCCATGTTCTGCATGTACGACAGGATTCTGCTAGCATGTAGTGTCTGTATAGGAGTCTGTAACAGTCCAGCTTGTTCCAGTTTCCCAGTAGTGAGTATATTGATATATAGGGTAAGAAATGATTTAATTATATCAAACTGTTTGGTTTTTGACACAGTATTATAACATTAAAGAATCTGCTGTAGGGCCGGATGCTGATCTGTTTGCAAGATATTTAGTTAGTAAGATAGATAAGATGAAGGAGACTGTGACATTCCAGGTTGGATGGAAGAAATTAGATGCAACTCCATTTGTTAAATCTTGGATGAATAGCAAACATAAGTTGGCTACATTTATAAGAGTGCAGCAGAAATCAAGCAAAACATTCTGTGAAAATCAATTGGTCGTAAAGAATATTGTTTGTTTTAATATTATTTGTAAATCGGTTGCTGCCTATACATATCCATTGTACCAATAAAGTGTATAATACAGTTGTACATATATACAGTTTTGGGGTTTTTTTGGAGAGCAAGCCCACTGGTTATTGGCTTTCTGCATAAGGCCTGACATTCTTCTCTATAATCTACTGCTAAAAAACAGAAATATTGATTTCATCAATGATGGCAAGCTGTCCAGGTCCTGCTGTAGCAAAGCAGTCCCACACCATGATACATCCACCACATGCTTATTAATTTTATTTAAAATAGTTTATATACTGTAAATCTGCATTGGCATGGATAGAGAACATAAAAACGAACAAAGATAACCAAAGACAACATGAAAAGGCCCTTTTTGCATAGGTCGTTGAGGGAAGAACTGAGAAGTCTAGGTCAGGACGTGCATAGTTCCCCCTGTATCTTACAAAAGGCTCTGCTGAATGCAGTGTTTTGTAAAATATCTAGGATGTGCAGGAGTGAATGTTTATTTCCCAGCATGTCCAGTGGAAACAGCAGTTTTACAAACTGTAAATGTAAAAAAACTGCACCCCATCGCCGGAAATTATACATTTCTGCAGTTAGGAACATGGTGAGTTCCTGGCTGTAGCAGCAGAATCTGGTTCCATGTCAGGCTGATATCTGAATAGTGGGGATTTGATTGGATTATGATTAGATTTATTTACTTGATATACCGCTTAGCACACACAGTATTAAAGCAGTTCTCCTCCCACCTCCGAACACAAGTAAGGCATTCCCACCCCGTGAAGGGCCCCAGACTTTACCTGGGGTTTCCCTGGTGGTCTAGTAAGGAGCAATCTCTAATTGATCCTGGTCCATCCAGTGCCCAGGTTCAAAATGGCACTTCTTGATCCCTAGTGACTTTGTGTCATGTGGGGTGGTAGAGGGGATCTGGGGGAGAGAGGGGGGGCTTTACTGGTGTTGGAGCTGGCTGCGGGAAGGGACAGAAGGGGTTCCTTCTGCCTTTGCACCTGTCTCTTCAAGTTGGTGCTTGTGCATGCCTTGGGGCAGGTGCAAAACTGCAGTTATTTATAAAACTAGATGTGGCTCCCCATTGTAAAATGTGAAGAATATTTATTTGTTTATTTATTTATCTATTTATGCATTCTTGTATCCAGGTTTTGGTTCAAAGTCGCTTACAATTTACATTTTGGTGAAGTTACAGTAGTACTTTGTGTTGTGGAGAGGGCATCTATAGTTTGTGTAGTTATTCAATACAGTTTTTGTGGAGATAGATTTGAAGAGGAAAAGGCAATGATAGCTTTTGTAGTTGTAGAATTTTTTAGGAGATAGTTATTCATATAGTTACATAGTAACATAGTAGATGACGGCAGAAAAAGACCTGCATGGTCCATCTAGTCTGCCCAAGATAAACTCATATCTTGAATTTGTACCTGTCTTTCAGGGCACAGACCGTATAAGTCTGCCCAGCAGAATTTCCTGCCTCCCAACCACCAGTCCTGTCTCCCATCACCCGGCTCTGGTACAGACCGTATAAGTCTGCCCTCCCCTATCCTAGCCTCCCAACCACCAACCCCTCTTCCCCCCACCTGCTCCGCCACCCAATTTCAGCTAAGCTTCTGAGGATCCATTCCTGCTGCACAGGATTCCATTATGCATATCCCACACATGTTTGAATTCCGTTACCGTTTTCATCTTCACCACCTCCCGCGGGAGGGCATTCCAAGCATCCACCACCCTCTCCGTGAAAAAATACTTCCTGACATCTTTTTTGAGTCTGTCCCCCTTCAATCTCATTTCATGTCCTCTTGTTCTACCACCTTCCCATCTCCGGAAAAGATTTTTTTGCGGATTAATACCTTTCAAGTATTTGAACATCTGTATCATATCACCCCTGTTCCTCCTTTCCTCCAGGGTATACATGTTCAGGTCAGCAAGTCTTTGGTCATATGTCTTTAGGAGAGGTGGATTTGAAAAGGAAAGGCAACAATAACTTTTGTAGTTAGCTGTAAAATCTTTTGAAAAGAGAGGTTTTCATTTCTTTCCTGAATTGAAGGAAATTTGTGATGCTTCTTATGACTTTTGGTATTGAGCTAAAAGATGATCCCAAAGTTACGAGCAGATGAGACAGGCCCGATGAGAGTGTTATGGGGGAATGGGGGAAGAGGAGAGGTTGGTTTAGCGGGAAAGATAAGATGCCCAGTCTTGGTCATGTTTAGTTTCAGATGGCGGTGAGACATCCAGGCAGCAACGTCAGATAGGCAGGCTAATACTTTGGCCTAGATTCCTGCTGAGATTTCTGGTGTGGAGAGGTAGATCTGGGACTCATCAGCATAAAGGTGATACTGAAAACCATGGGATGAGATTAGAGTACCAAGGGAAGGAGTATAGATGTAGAAAAGAATAGGTCCCAGGACAGATCCCTGAGGTACACCAACTGAAAGTGGGATAGAAGTGGAGGATGATCCACCAGAGTAAACACTAAAAGTACGATGGGAGAGATAAAAAGAAATCCAGGAAAGACAGAGCCCTGAAATACAAGTGAGGACAGTGTATCAAGGAGTAGGCGATGATCAACAGTGTCAAAAGCAGCAGATAGATCAAGAAGGATGAAGATAGAATAGAGACCTTTGGATCTGGCCAGGAACAGGTCATTGGAGACTTTAGCAAATGGTGTTTCAGTTGGGTAGATGTAGGAGTAGGTAGCTTCTGGTTTCTGCAGTGGCGTTCCTAGGGGCGCTGACACCCGGGGCGGATCGCCGATGCGCCCCACCCCCCGGGTGCAGCGCCCCCCCTGGAACAGCGCGACCCTCCCCGGCGAAAGAACCCCCCCCCCCGGGTGCACGCTGCTGGGGGGGGGGGGTGCCGCGCGCCTGTCGGCTCTTCGTTTCGGGGTAGAGGGAGCATGAAAACGAAGAGCCGACAGGCGCGTGGCACCCCCCCAGCGGCGTGCACCCGGGGTGGACCTCCCCCCCCTTAGTACGCCACTGGGTTTCTGGGCTTGAATTCCTTGGGAATAGTTCTATCATGTCAAGCATATATTTGGTTGCTGTTCTGAATAGTATATTAAAGATTAGGGTGCTTGCTTTGAAGAGTAGCCTTTCCTTGACTGGTAGCCAATGTAGGGAAAGGGAAATGGGACTTGATATACTGCCTTTCTGAGATTTTTGCAATTACATTCAAAGCGGTTTACATATATTCAGGTATTTATTTTGTACCAGGGGCAATGGAGGCTTAAGTGACTTACCCAGAGTCACAAGGAGCTGCAGTGGGAATCAAACTCAGTTCCCCAGGATCAAAGGCCACTGCACTAACCACTAGGCTACTCCTTCACTCTGAGAAGTGGAGTTGCCCTTTTGTATTTCAACTTCTTGAATATTAGTCTTTCTGCCGTGTTTTGGACTGTTTGCAGTGATTTTAGTGTGTTTTCCTTGCATCCTACATATGCTGCAGTACAGTAGTCTAGTTGCAATTGTATTGTTGATTGAACCAGTATCCGGAATGATTATCTAGGGAACTAATCTCTTACCCTTCTCAGTTTCCATAGTATTCTGAAGCATCTTTGCTACTGCTTATATTTGGTTTTCCAGTGTTAGATGTTTGTTAAGAATGATTCCTAGTATTTTTAGTTGTGTTTCGATGCAGTATGTTTGTTGGTTGATTGTGAAGTTTTGGTAAGAATTGGGGTTGTGTGGGCAGACTCCGCCCCTTCTGCCTCGCATCACCATATGCCTGGAACAGCCTTCCCGAGCCCATACATCAGGCGCCCTCCCTGCCCATCTTCAAGTCCTTACTCAAAGCCCATCTCTTCTCCCTTGCTTTTGGCGCATAACCACCTTCCCCACTCATTATACCTACACTGACTACATAGTTTGTAACCTTTAGATTGTAAGCTCTTTTGAGCAGGGATGGTCCTTCCCATGTTAAACTTGTACAGCGCTGCGTAACCCTGGCAGCGCTATAGAAATGCTAAGTAGTAGTAGTAGAATTTGGTTTTGTCTCTGTTCAGTTTGAGTTTGAAAGTTGTTGCCCATTCTTCCATGAGGTCCAGGCCTTTTTTTAACTTTGTCCAGTATGCTTGTGATACTGTTGTGAAAAGGTATGAAGATGGTGATGTCATCTGCATATATGAAAAGGTTGAAACCCATTAATTCCAAGTTTTTTACCAAGTGACACCATCATTATGTTGAACAGTATTGGTGATATTGGCCATCCCTGTGATACCCCAAACTCAGAGATCCATGAGGTTGATATCTGGTTTGACATCTTTACCATATAGGTTGTGGTCCTTAGGAAGCTATTGAACCACGTTGCCACTGCACTTCTGATTCCCATGTTGTCGAGCAGTGTCATTAGTGTAGTGTGGTCTACTAAGTCAAACGCACTTGACATATTGAATTGTGATAGCAGTATGTTTTTTCCTTAGCATATTAAGCTTCTGAATTTCATTATCAGAGTGGTTATGACCTTCTCAGTGCTGTGATGTGGTCTGAAGCCTGATTGGGAGTTGTGAGGGATTGAGAATTTTGTCAAGTATTCCATTAGTTGTTGTGTTACAAGACCCTCCATCGTTTTGGTCACTAGTGGTATTGAGGCCACTGACCTATAGTTTGTGATATTGCTGATCTTGCTAGTTGCGTTTTTGGGGATAGGTGTGAGTACTATGTTGCCTTTGTCTGTTGGGAATTGACTTCTTTCAAACATGTATATGATGTGATTGGTGAAGTACTTGATGAACCAGTCCAGCAGGTTTTTCATCATGTAGTTGGGGCAGTTGTCTAGTAGGCAGTATGCATGTGTATATTTTGTCAGTAGTGTCTTTAATGTGTTTAGTTGGGGTGGTTTGAAAGTGGTCCATGTTCTGTCTGCCACAGTATGGATGTTGTTTGTTTCGCAGTCTTGTAGGTAGTCTGTGATGGTTGTTTGTGGTTTTGCAAGATTTGATCTTGTGTTTGCTATTTTGTTTTTGAAATATTGTGGAACTCATCTGCAGTTGGTGGTGTTTCATTTGTTGCCAGTATGTTCTGGGTTTTCAGTAGTTTGTTCAGGAGTTTGAATATTTTTTTTTTATTGGTTTGTTTGAGGTTCATATATGTGCTTTAGTATTCTGCTTTCACTTTCTTTATGTTGTTTTATAGGTTCTTAAAGCTTTTCTCCATATGGTTTTGTTTGTGTCTCTTTTGATTTTGGCCCATGCTCTTTCAAGTTTCCTACACAGTTTTTTCATGTGTAGTAGTTTGTCATTAAACCAGGGACGTGGTTGTTTTTTGGTTCTTGTTTTGAGTGGTGCTATTTTGTTTAATGTGTTTTGACTTGTTTTATCCCAGTTTCTCATGAAGTGTTTATCCTCAGGTGATATGTTGCTATGTTCATTTATCGTTGTTGTCCAGAAAGTAAGGTGGTCCACTTTTTTTTTGTTACATTTGTACCGCACGCTTTCCCACTCATGGCAGGCTCAATGCGGCTTATATGGGGCAATGAATGCGTGTGGAATTCTTGGTTCTCTTTTCTTGCCGTTTTCTTTCCATTGTAGTGTGAAAGTGAGCTTGCTGTGGTCTGATCATAATACCTCTTCCCATTTGTGTTTTATTTATTTATTTATTTATTGCATTTGTATCCCACATTTTCCCACCTATTTGCAGGCTCAATGTGGCTTACATAGTTTTGTTATGACATTTACTAGTATCTGATTGTTATTTGTTGAGAATTTGTGAGCTAGTGTGTCTAATAGGTGTCCTTTTGTGTGCGATGAATCACCTTGTGCTGTTGTGAAATTCCATTGGTTTATGAAGTTCATTAGGGTTCTGGTTTTTGTGTTGTTTTGTTTTTCTAGGTGCATGTTTATGTCTCCTATTAGTAGGACATTTGGGTGATTGGTGCAGATGTTTGATACGAAGTCCATAAAATCGTTTTGGATGTTTGTCCAGCTTCCTGTGGGGCGGTAGAATAGTATATAATGCATAGTTGGTCAGCTAGTGTTTTGTCAGTGATTTTGCATGCCAGGATTTCGATTGCTGGGGATGTGTTTAGCGACAGGTTCTGTATATATATATGAGTGGCCTAGTGGTTCGGGTGGTGGACTTTGGTCCTGGGGAACTGAGGAACTGAGTTCAATTCCCACTTCAGGCACAGGCAGCTCCTTGTGACTCTAGGCAAGTCACTTAACCCTCCATTGCCCCAGGTACAAATAAGTACTTGTATACAATATGTAAGCCACATTGAGCCTGCCATGAGTGGGAAAGCGCGGGGTACAAATGTAACAAAAAAAAATTTTTTTTTTTTATCCTTGTGTGCAGAGGACTAGCAGTGCAGGGGCACCTTCGAGGTGCAGCCATGTTTCAGTTATGAGCAATAATCCAAGCTGTTCCATGTTTATTCAATCTCCTAGCAGTGCTGTCTTATTTACTGCTGATCTTGTATTTGTATAACCTATGGGTATCAGGACATACGTATCGTGCTTAATGTTGGTGTTTTTAACAAGTTGCAGTTGTCTGTGTGGTCTGTCCGTTTTGATGTTGTGGTTTTGTTGGTTGTTGTTCATGTTTGGTTTAATGTTGTTTGTTTGGCCTCTGTGTTGTTGCTTAGGTTGTGGTTAGGCTCTTCCAGTTGTTGAAATGAGCATTGTGTTCCTGTGATACGTACTGGTAGTTTGCTCTGTTCATTAGGAGTTGCTGCTGGTATCCCCATTATCCACATTGTTATTGTGTAATAAAAGACCCATGCCCTTAGATTGGCCATTTTGGGGATTACTTATGGTTTAGGAGTGTGTGCATGTGATTGTGTGTCTGTTTGGGCTCTGGGGAGTTTGTTTTTGTGTGTGTGGGGGGGGCTGGATAGTCTTTGTTCATCTGCCTGGGCTGCAGATATGTCTCTCAGTCATTTCGGTTTCTTGTGTTGAGTGATGTCGCTAAGTGGTGTGGTTTGCTACTTCCTGCGTGAAAGACCAGTACGTGGACGACGATCTGTGCTTCATGGGTCCCTTTGTCAGCTTTGAAAAAAACCTTACTCAGGGTTTTAGTCTGTGCCACCAATCCTTGTCCAGTCTGTCTCCCAGACAGATTGGAAAGAGCTAGAGCAGGCGAAATGTCTGAGGGGTCGGTGTCCAGCATGATTTGCAATAGAAGGAGTGACGTACAGAGGCCCGAGGGTAAATCCTAGCAGGCACCCTTGATCTTCTGTTTCTGAGTCCGTGCTTAACCGGACATTGGGGGCTATGGTGGTTTCCTTCTCTTTACTATCCAGACCAGCAGTGATTGCTTTGGATGCTCTATAGCAGGCCTTTTCAACCCAGTTCTTGGGGCACACCAAGCCCCATTCAGTTTTCAGGATATCCACAATGAATATGCATGAGGCACTTTTGCATACCAAGGAGGAAGTGCATGCTAGTCTATCTCATGCATATTCATTGTGGATATCCTGAAAACCCAATGGGACTTGGTGTGCCCCGAGGACTGAGTTGAGAAGGCCTGCTCTATGGGATGCTATCACAGGTTTAGTAAAAATTTGTGTGCCCCAATTAAATGGATTGGCTCAGAAAGTTCAAGTTGTAAAGTTAGTTTTGTTCCAGGCATTAGAATTGCAGTAGGTCTCTTCCAGGTTAGAAGACGTTGAAAAGACTATGAATCTAATAAGTAGTTGCATTCATCTATGACTAAGGATT
Organism: Microcaecilia unicolor; assembly: GCF_901765095.1. Lineage (NCBI taxonomy): Eukaryota > Metazoa > Chordata > Amphibia > Gymnophiona > Siphonopidae > Microcaecilia > Microcaecilia unicolor. The sequence continues at coordinate 90,210,899 of NC_044033.1, read as the reverse complement.
TTGCCTTCCTAAGGAATAAGGCAGAAAATTTGGAAAATGTTGTCAGGAGGGGAATTTGCAGTTTATAAATTTTCCATGCTTACTGACTGTGCCTCCACGTGATATGTTTAAGAAGTATTTGACTGAGGTTCACGCAGTTCTCTTGGATAAGCTACCTCCTTGTATAAAGGTGTGTTATTTATTTATTTATTTATTGCATTTGTATCCCACATTTACTTGGAAAGACTGATGATATATCACCCAACTCAATTATAGAGTTATTAAATACAATGTTGGAGTTAAGAATTGGACTTAGGGATAGATTCGATAAATGGTGCCCAAAGTTAAGCATTGGAAAAAACAGTGAGGTGGATCCAAGGAGGATAACAAACAAGTCTTTATTAGAAACAGCTAATAAAGACTTGTTTGTTATCCTCCTTGGATCCACCTCACTGTTTTTTCCATTGCTCAAAGATCACTGACAATGTTAACAGCCACCCTCTGGACTGAGTCCAAACTGTTTATATCATTTTGAAGGTACGGCCTCCAGAATTGTACACAATATTGTAACTGAAGTCTCACCAGGGTCTTACACAAAGGCATGATCCTTTTTCCTATTGGCCATTCATCTCCCTATGCACTCAAACAATCTTCTAGCTTTCACCGTTGCTTTTTCTACCTGTTTGGCCACCTTAAGATTATCATATATGATCACACCCAAGTCCTGCTCCTCTTTCATGCACAAACGTTCTTCATCCCCTAAACTGTACCTTTCCCTCGGGGGTTTGCAGCCCAAATGCATGACCCTGCATTTTTCGCATTAAATCTTAGCTGCCAAATTCTGAACCATTCCTCAAGCTTCCCTAGGTCCTTCCTCATGTTCTCCACACACCATCAAGGGTGTGTATCCTATTGCAGATTTTGGTATCACCCGCAAAGAGGCAAACCTTAACAGACAGCCTTTCACCAATATCACTTATGAAAATGTTAAAAAGAACTGGCCCAAGAGCCGAACCATGCGGCACATCACTGGTAGCATCCTTTTCCTTAGAGTGAGCTCCATTTACCACTACCCACTGTCACCTTCTACTCAACCAGTTCCTAACCCAGTCAACCTATTTGTGGGAATGCCTCTGATCTGCCCATGCCCCTCCCATGCCCATGCCCCCTTTGGAGTTGCATGCTATGAATTTTAGACATGCGTGTTGTAGGAAACCTCAGTTTGGAGTTTAATTCTCTCCCTCCCCCACCCCTGGCTTGATCTCTGATTTATAGGCCCTTGAACCAATTAGAAGGCTATAAATTTAATTAGGGCATCCCTATCAGTCAGTAACTAGCTCTTAGAAATAGTCTATTTAGGTTTACAGAGGCAAACTTACAAGTAACAATACAAATAATAAAAATCCCTAAATATTAGCACAGCCTAGAATATAACTAACAACAGTAAGGGGCTTCAATCTACAAATTCCTACTCCATTAGCAACTTATTTAAGAAATTATCAATAATAAGATAGAAGCAGCAGTCCAGCAGCGAGATGGGGGCTATCCAGTCTTTTGCACTGTGTCACGTTTTTATCTCCCAGTTGGTGAGAGATCATATGTGTGTACTCAGTGCAAAGGGCTCCTAGCACTCAGAGAATGGTTCTCATCCCTGGAGGCTAGAGTAGAAGACTTAGAGGAGCTGAAGCAGAGAGGTATGTATAAAGAGGGGGCCTACAGGGACATAGTAGAGAAGTCCCACCTCCAGTCTGGCAACTTCTGTGCTGCCACGGAGGAGGAAGCTCACCTGAAGGGATAGCATCACCTTGGAGAGGTAGGAGGTGATGCTGTACCTAAGACCTGCCCCCCAGGGGATGCAATAACCTCTCACACCGAGGATGTGTCTCCAGGAAGGAAGGGTTAGGACGGCCTTATTTGTTCAAGATTCAATCATTAGGCATGTAGATTGCTGGGTGGCTGGTGGATGTGAGGATCACTTGGTTATGTGCCTGCCTGGTGATTCATGCATCACCTAGATAAGATTTTAGACAATGCTGGGGAGGAGCCAGTTGTCTTGGTACATGTGGTTACCAACAATATAGGAAAGGGAGGTTCTAGAAGACAAATTTAGGCTCTTAGGTAGAAAGCTAAAAATCCAGAACCTCCAGGGTACCATATTTAGAAGTGCTCTCCATTCCAGGTGGAGGAACAAAGAGGCAGGCAGAGCTCCGAAGTCCCAATGTCTGGATGATAATGGTGCAGGGAGGAAGGGATTAGATTTGTTAGGAACTGGGAAACATTCTGGGGAAGGGGGAGTCTATTCCAAAAGGATAGACTCCACCTTAACTGGGATGGAACCAGACTGCTGGCACTAACAAAATGGGGAGGACAGCTGACAGTTGCTCAAAAGTGCATGGTTCAAAGTAAGGTATCCATGAAGGGTATTATTGTAACAGGACATCTAGAGAATCCCAATAGAATGTTTCAACAATGGTAAAAGAAAACCAGGAGTGTTTAGGGGTAGAACACAGCAAAGGTTGCAAATTATCCCTGTCAACGTCTAAGCAACTTGTAGATGCAAGGAAAAAACACACTTTAAAATGTCTGTATACAAATGCTAGAAGCCAAAAAATAAGACAGAAGTGTTAGAGTATATAGCACTAAATGCAGGGGCAGATATAATACTTATCTCAGTGACATGGTGGAAGGAGGACAATCAATGGGACACTGTGTAACCAGGTTATAAATTATATTGCAATGATAGGGTGGATCAAATTGGAGGGGGTTGTGCTGTATGTTAAAGAGGGAATTGAGTCAAACAAAATAAAAATTTGGCATGAAACAGCAATGTGGAATCCTTATAGATAGAAATTCCATGTGTGAAGGGAAAGAATATATACATAGGGCTGTACTAGCATCTGCCAGGCTAGAATGATCAGACAGATGAAAATATGTTAACAGAAATTAGAAAAGCTAGCAAATTTGGCAACAGTATAATCAATTACCCCAATATTGACGGGTTAAATGCCACATCAGGGAGTGCTAGGGAGGTAAAATTCCTAGATGTAATAAATTACTGCTTCTTGGAGCAACTGATCCAGGAACTGACAAGAGGAGGATATTTTAGATCCAGTCCTTAGTGGAATGCGAGTCTTAGTACAAGAGATAAAGGTTTAGGGTCCACTGGGAAACAGTGATCATAACATGATCAAGTTTGACTTAATAACTGGAGTGCAGTTGTCACAAAATGCCTAGCCACCCACCTGGGGTTACCCCGTGGCCACTTAGTTCTATCCCCAGTACAGCTCAGGTCTGCTTGCACGTGCTGCTTGTGCTCTACACTAGCACCCTCCTCTCACCGACTGGGTCACAACCACCTCTGGGTGAGTCTCCCGCTTTCAAAGTATCCCCAGTGATTTCTAGGATACTAGAGCCACACTCCCAGTGGTCCCACAGTTCTCAGCATGCACTCACTGACCAACACACAAACCACCAGGATTCTTTATCAGTCCAGACAAAGAGGCAATAAACTAAATTGTTTATTGTCTTAAAAATTGAACAGTGTAACATAAAAAGTGCAATCAGCAAACAATGACAGGTAACTGAAATATGGATCAATTATTACAGTAACTAAACATTTGTTTACTTTCTAAACTGGGACGATCAGGACATATAGCTGCTCACAAGTTATCAAATGTAACTGTTTACAGGGCCTTAACAAATAGATCTGTCTCTCTCTTCTTCCTGGAACAAAAGCCAGTATTCTCCAAATGAAAATGAGCTCCTGGGCCAATCAAAGCCCAGAACAAAAAAAATTTCAAAAAATAAACTGCTTCTTGCTTTCTGTTGTGCTAAAACTAAAGAGAAGAACATTAATTTCTCTGTAACAGCTTTACAGCAAAGAAACATCACCTGCTGGCCAAATAGGAGAAACACACTTCAGGACATAATTAATGCAGGAAAATATCCAATACATTCTACAGGTTTAAAACACACTGTTTCTTCACAGCAGTCACTAAGGGAAATTTACTGTAGCAGCATTTAATTTTCAAAATGGTAACTATGATAAAGGGGGTCTTGTGGTAGTGTTTTTAGTTCACGGTAGAAATCAGCTGGCGGTAAAAGCTGGGATGCCCATTATATTCCTATGGGCATCTTGGCATTTACCACCAGCTGATTTCTACTATGAGCTAAAAACGCTACCGCTATACAGAGATAGGACCAAACTCAGAATCAACTTAGCATTATCCATCTGCTGCTCCCACAAGCCACATGAGCTGCCTTTTTGCCATCCCATAAAAATTTGTAGCTGGACAGGTTCAAAAATATGTATTTCTCTGATTACCACTAACCACAAGACATTTACAAGGAAATCTATCAAACATTTTCAACCCAAGGGCTGATGCTTCCTGAGACATAGACAGAAATTTCTTCCTCTTATCTTGTGCAGCTGTAAGTAAATCTGAGTAAACCCAGACCGTTTGGCCCAGAAAAGCAACAGGTTTATTACAAAAATAAAGATGGAAAATTCAGTATATATCCTGCTGAAATGAGACACCACCAGCAGATCTCTCTAGCAGTGCTGACAATTTCAGGCTATCACTAGAAAAAATGAGTGCTCTTAATTCCTCTTGCCAAAATCTTAAAATCAAGTGATATTTGCTCTCAGGTGAAGCTGCTTCCCTTGGAATCTTAAGAATACCCCAAAATATTCTGTTGTCAAAAGGAAGTTACAAGAGAACGTGCAGAAAGTTCACAAATCTTAAACTAAGACATCTCTGCTAGTTCTCCAACAATTTAATTTACTGTGGGCACTGTAGCAGATAGTGTTCCTGGCTTCTCCCTGCTGTTCTAATCCATCCACTCTCTTAGACAACAGCCAATAGAACTCTCATGCAGACTTATTTGTAAGTCTAGCGTGGCAAAAAGTGAACTATCTAGAGCATTGTGATTCTGAAGCTTCCAACCAGACCAGGGCAGCCCAGAGGCAACCAGGGTTACAATCGGAGGTTTAATCAAAACACTTCCTCATGGTTCAGGTTGCCCAGAGATAATGTGAACAGACACCACTCCTACATATATATTCAGAACTGTCTTATAATATCTGCTTGTTATACTATTACCATGTTCCATAGGCGACCGGTATCGAAGGCTTGGGGAGGCTAAGCCTCCCCAGCCGCAGCGAGCCGGCTCCTCCCCCTCCCTCCGGATCCGGTCCCGTCCCTCACGTTACCGACCTGACTCTTCGGAGCTCAGCTGTCAGCGCTAACTCTCCCCCGCTGGCGCTGCCGGCGTTCACGCTTTAAAAATGGCCACCGAGACTTCCAGAGGCGGCCTCATGAGACTTCTGCTGAAGTCTTGGAGGCCGCCCTGTAAGTCTCGGTGGCCATTTTGAAGCGCGAACGCCAGCAGCACCAGCGGGGGAGAGTTAGCGCTGGCAGCGGGCAGGCAAGATTGCCTGCCCCGAAGAATTCGAAGAGTCAGGTCGGTGTGAGGGACCGGGACCGGATCCGGAGGGAGGGAGGGAGAATTCACCGTAGAACTCGGGAGGAGGTGGCAGGGGAGAGAAGGGAGTCACAGGGCATTTGTGGATGGAGGGGAGAGAAGGGTCGCTGGGTATAATGGGTTCATGCAGGGCAGGGGAGAGGAGGGTCACCGAGTATGGGTGCATGCAGGGCAGGGGAGAGGAGGGTCACTGCTGGACATGGGTGGATGGAGGGCAGGGGAAGGAGGGTTGCTGTGTATGGGTGCTTGCAGGGGGAGAGAAGGGTCACTGGACATGGGTGGATTAAGGGCAGGGGAGAGGAGGGGAGAGAGAAGAAATGCTGGACATGGATTGAGGGGCGGAAAGAGTGAGGAAGGAGATGAGAGGAGAAAAACTGCACATGGATGAAGAAAATAGGCAGAAGCTGAGGACCAGAAATGAAGAAGAAAGGAGGAAAGAAAGAAAGAAATGGAAAGGAAACCCTGGAAACGGAGTTAAGAGGACAGATAGCAGCAGAATCGGGCCAGCATGATCAGAAAAACAGTCACCAGACAACAAAGGTAGAAAAAAATCATTTTATTTTCATTATAGTGTTTGGAATATGTTCACTTTGAGAATCAGGTGCTCAACATTAAAAGTTTATATTTATTTATTTATTTACTTATGTATGGCATTTTATCCCACATTAAATATGAATTAGGATGTTTTGTGGCTCTACATGAGAATTGTGATATTATGATCCCTTGTTTCATATTGTTGACGGTCTGCATTTTCCGTATGGGTGGTATATTGGTGTATTAGGTTCTGCCCAGTGTAATATTTATGGTACAGTAATGTTCTGAGTGTGTTTTTGCACAAAGTTGTGCATAGTGTTTTGCAGTTGAGCGATTGTGGTTAGTATATGCTTTGAGCAACCACTTTATTCTTTGACATATGATACATATCTAATATCTATATTTAATAAAAGGTATTAATTGTGACTTATTTTTATTTATTTATTTTTTCTGTGTGTTAGACAATTATGGATTTAAGCTCCACGCCTGGCTCCACCCCTAACCCCGCCCCTTTTGCCTCCCCAAACAGTTGGGCCACCAACCGCCTATGGTTATGCCATGTTCTATCGTTATCTTGTTCCCATAATTCTTCTGTAACACTAAATGTCTATTTTCTAATATATCTTCACCATCCATGATGTGTTGTAAGCCACATTGAGCCTGCAAAAAGGTGGGAAAATGTGGGATACAAATGCAATAAATAAATAATATCTCAGGCCACTTAGATCTTACTGTGTCAGCAGCATTAGGTGGGGACATTAAAGCAGCTCCTCCTGCTTCCTCCCCGAGCGATATGGAAAAACATGTCGGCATGCTTCTAGATGCCCTGTGCCACTGTAACTCTTGTTGTGGGAGGTAAGAGGGTGCTTCTCATGTCCACATGAGCCAATCCTCCAGCAGCACAGCACCAGGTGCACTAAACGACAGAAGTGACAAATGACTAAATCAAGGTTTGCTTTCTTGGGTCAGATTTAAGAGGCTTGGGGACATAGCTTCTCACCTTCCCCTTGCACCTATAAGCCATTCAGAAACAAAAATAACACGTAATAATGTAAAGGTGATAAGAAAAAGCTCGAGCTGCCACCATCTTGGCCCCTAAGTCTCCTTTATCTAAACCTTGATGGAGGACATCTAAAGTAGATAACATTGATGTTTACACAACATGTTGCCAACAGAAACAAAGTGAAAAGGAATCTGAATACTGAATCGTCAAAAAAAAAAAAAAAGAATCACAAAGATGCCCTAGAACAACTTGTTCTTTCCCAAATAGGAAAGGAAGAGTTAAAGATGAGCTGAAAATGCAGGACACCCAGGATGAGGGTCTTAATTTGGAGCATAACATCTAAAGATCTGAAGGTATCCCCTGTTGGTACATTGACCATTGGGAAAATATGAATGGGATGATATTCATAGAAAGACAGATAACTGTAAATTGGCCTGTTAAGTTTTAGTGTTCAGAATCTGTAGGAGTGCATGATATTGTTATGCCCTTTAGTTCACAATTGTATTTCTGGTATAGTTTGTTTTTATTTAGTGTGGCTACAGATTATTTCATTTTTTATATGATTATATTATTATTGCTGTTCTTTGGTGACTTCTTAGCAAAAGGTGTAAGTAAGAAAAATGATAAATGGTATTTTCTGGTTTTTAATGGGTTTAATGTGCTCCTAATAGGAGGTTTTTATGTCTATGATTGTCTTAGTGCCAATATGGGCTTATGTCTGGGAGTTTTGAGGCTTTTCCTGCTAAAGTTCTTGATATTGAGTGGAGTTTAATAGAAAGTGTATTGTTTTCATGATGCACAGCTGAGAGACGAAGGCGACAGAGAAAACCAATTCAGAACAGATGCTGGAAACTATTTTTTAAGTTCAGGATAATAAATACGTGGAATGGTTCATGGAGGCCATAGTTGTAATTGGATTCTTTCCTGGAAGAAATGGAATGATTAAAAACAAAAGTTTGCAGTTTTGTAATTCACGGCATTGCTTTTTTGTGCCATAGATTATTCTCTTGAAATGCTTATATTTTACCATGTTTTGGAATCATAAATCAAAATAGACTTCATTTGCTAGTGCCTGGTACTTAAAGAAAGTGACACCAGGATCAAAACAATTTTCTAGCAGTACTACTGCCAGTTCCAGAATGGATGATTTAAATTGTTCTTTTTTTCTCATGCATCTCATACATTATGGTCACTATGCACAGAAAGACTTAATGACTGCCAACTTGGCAAGTCAACAGAAAAACCTCTCAAACCTAGCAATGTCCTCTTCCATCTAAAGAAAACAAACATGAAAACAGAGTCACCTATATTAAGTTGTTATTTCACCACTCCTCCCCCCCACATAGTCAAACCACCACTGAATGATGGTTCTAGAAAGATTAATAAAAATGTTTCAGGATTTTATGATGAACTCCTCTGAGTTCTGTCAGGTATGAATAAAGTCGATTAAGCTGATTCTTCTGTTTAAAAATTTCCAGCAAAGATGTTTAGTGAGTCCCATGAACATATCTGCAAGGCACTGAACATCAGAGAACAGTGTTCACTGCGTAATTTAATGCAATGACGATGAAAGAAATTTGTAATGTGGGATCTAAGCTTGGAAGGCACAGGTACATATATTGTACTTATTTTATAAAGGCAATATATGCACTTTTGTGCTTTTATAAAATAACCTCCTCGAAAGCTCCCTCACAAAGTCACACCTGCTCTTAGGTAGGCATATCTTTTCTGCATAAATTTAGGCATTTCAGACAAGGCAGGATTAAGACATAGGTAAACTTGGCATGTGCCTAGGGCACAAATGTGTAGGGGTCCTCTCAGATCTTTTAATTCAATGACTCCCAAGGCAGATTTTTGGCCTGGTAAGGCAGCTTGCGTCAGAAAGAAGAGTGCAGTGGAGAACAAAACCACCACTGCTTGGAGGTCTGTCCGTTCCCCTCATCCCCAATCCATTGTCCTACAATCTACAGAGGTTGATGAGATGACTTTACTACTTGCTGCTTTCTCTGCCAGTTTTCTTCTGCAGTCAGAATCCTGCAGGGCCCCATTTGTGTGAGTTTTAAAATATATTTATATACTAGAGAACCTAACATGCCTGCTTGCCTAGAGCCCACTAAAGAGTTATCCTGCTCTGACATCAGAGGATAGCTTTATATAGGACATTAAGGAAAGAAAATGGACATTGTTTAAAATGGCTGTCATGACCTGTAGCGGCAGCCTCGCAATATTTGGGTAGTACTAGAATATACACACTGTCCTGTACTTGAGTTCTTGTACCAAGTAGAGCGTTGCCAAGTCCAATGTAGCAAACCCGGGTTCCGCTTGGCGGCCAGGCAACCTCAAGGTTCACCTGCGGTGACCACCGTTCCCCGGAGGTTGAGCCCCCAGGTGCAGGGGGCCGGCAGCACTTACGTGGAGAGATGAGAAAAGGGCGCCAAGGGATTTGGCCAGGCGGTCAGCAGAAAGGAGAATAATCCCGAAGCAGGCAGCGTCATTAGGTAGGCAGCAGACGAGAGTAATCCAGGTATAGGCAAAGTCAATAGGCAGGCAGCAGGCAAGAGAGTAATCCAGGTATAGGCAAAGTCAATAGGCAGGCAGCAGGCAAGCAAGTAATCCAGGTACAGGCAAAGTCAGCAACGAGGGACAAGTAGATAAGAAGCAAACTACAGAGCAAGTAACACCTACCAAAGTAGAAGTCGAAGAATGGAGTCCAGGAAGAGCTCAGCTAATAAAGTGCTGGCGTCTGACATCAGCAGGAAGGAACCGGCAGGGAGAAGGAGCACAGCCATAGGATAAGAGCAGGAGGAGGAGGAGACCCATAGGAGAGAAGCAAGGGAAGACAAAGAATGTTCCTACCAGAACTCAGTCAGCACACATAGCTGATAGGGAAAGGGAAGCCAAGCAGAGAGAGAGAGAGCAGACAGGTGCACGGAAGCAAAGCAATCAAGGAGCCTGCAACCACCGTCTCTCTGAACCAACCCAGAGAAAAACTACACACACATAGCTCAGGGCTGTGCCAGTCAAGTGTGCATGTCAATGGGACCCCGCGCAGCCCGAGGACGCTGCTTGCGTTGAGGTAGGGGACATGACACAAATGTGCCAGATCTGTGTCTAAGCGCTATTCTATAACTCTCCAATGGCTTGTAGTTTGCAGGTAGGGTGTACACATGGGTGGGGGTGCAAAGTTATGTGCACACATGCCAGCTGTATGTTTGGTGTAAGGGCTCACATCTAAGCTCATACACACTATGAGGTAGATTCAGTAAATGGTGCCTGTAACATCGACACCGAAACAAACTGTTCAAGCATTATTCTATAAGCTGCGCCTAAAGTTCTGTGTGGTTTATAGAATAACGCTTAAGCATTATAGTTGCACTAGTAAAAAAGGCCCGTTTCTGACACAAATGAAACGGGTGCTAGCAAGGTTTTCCTCGTAGTGTGTATGTTTGAGTGTATGTGAGAGTGACTGTGTGTATGAGAGAGAGAGTGAATGAATGTGCGATTGTGTGTGTGTGTGAGAGAGAGAGAGAGAGTGAGTCTGGGTGCGAGTGTGTCTGTGAGAGAGAGTGTGTGTGTGAGAATGAGAGTGTGTGCAAGTGCCTATGTGAGACAGTGTGAGAGAGAGTGTGTTTCACACAGATACAGTGTGTGCGAGAGAGTGTGTGTGAGACACAGACTATCTGTGAGACTGAGTGTATGAGACCAAGAGAGTGTGTGAGTGACTGTGTGACACATAGAGAGTGAATGTGATACAGTGTGAGACATAGAGTGTATGAGAGTGAGAGAGAGAAAGACATTGACTGTGAGAGAGAGAGAGAGTGTGTGTGACAGAGATACCTCCCCCCCTCTCTGGTGTCAGGCCCCCCCTCTCTCTCTGGTGTCTGAGTGTTACTGTGCAGGACGCTGAGCTCTGGCTGTGCTTCAAGGAACTGACCAATACTATTTAATAGAATGCACCTCCAACATTCTGAAGCCGAGAAACCTCGTGTGGTTGGTCACTTCTGCTTGTGACGAACCCGGACGTACGTGATGTCAATTCAGGAGATGGATACAGAGAGCAGGAATGCCTCAGCCATGCAGTCAGCTTCAGAATGTTGGAGGTGCGTTTTATTATATAGGATATAAATTTAGGTACGATCATTTGCACCAATGAAAACATGGTGCAAATCCCTGCGCTTAAATTTACACGTGGAACACTGTTATTGTGTAATTACGTGTGTAACTCAAATCCATGCCCCATTCTACCCTAAAATGCCCGTGACCGTCCCCTTTCCTTGCCTCCCTTTTTAGACTGTGCATAAAGCTTAGGAGCGTAACACAAAATTAAATCTAATTAGTGTCAATAATTATTTGTTAAAAAAACAATTATTGGCACTAAGCTCATCATCCTATTAAATTGTACGTGCAAATCAGGCCACACCTAAATTTGCATGTGCAATTTTCAGTGACTTTTATAGAATTGGGGTATATACCAGTTATAGTAGAATTCTATAAAGGAAAATAGGCGCCTACCTCAAGTTGTAAGAATGTGTGCCATTCAGCTATCCTCTAAGCACCTCCATATAAGTACACAGTTATAGAATTACCCCCATTGTTGAATACTGTGTGTTGGCCATCTTGAAGGAGGCCAGATTTCAGAGAAGTACATGTTTAATTACCCATGTAACCAACAATTTCTCTTTGGAAACTTGGCAGAGTCAATAGGTAAAAGTATCTGCAGTCATTGCCCCACAGCAGTCTGAAAATTGCCCTCATAGAGAACAGAAAGAACATATCCCATGTTCTTAGCACACATAGCGGGAAATTCTATAATGGCGCTCAAAATTCAGCACTGAAAAAAGCGGCATTCTATAATGGGCATTCCGGGATCAATGCCCTTTATAGAATAGTGTGTTGCACCGGGATTTGCATTCAACTTTGGGCGCGGGGAGTTACACCAACTGAAACCAAGTGTAAATCCTGTGGCATAAATTGGGAGCAGATCCCCCAAATTCTATAACACTATGTGCATTTTAAGGGAATTCCCTTGGCCTTTTATATGTACAAAGAACTGTTTGTTTACATATATAATAGTATGCACTACTGATGCATAGCACATACTTTTATGAGAATACCTGTAGGCATTCCAAGGGACAGAGAAGGCGTGGAGCTGGGGTGGCAGCAACTTATAAAATAGCTTTGAAAATTGTCCTTCTCATATTGTGAATATGTAACTTGATAGATGACTTCTGAATTGGATTGCAATCAAAATTCTGTACCACCTCACCCTGTTTGCATAGCCTTTGAAATGTCAAAAAAGTATGCTAAATAAAGCAACCATTTGCATCCTACCTTAATAATCCCATACTACTGGCAAGAATTTCTAGTCCCATTTGAATCCCTTCTCCTCTCATTCTCTCTTCTCAGTAATGTCAGGCAAATAAAACAGAACATGGTATGATGAAAGAGAATTCAGGAAACTGAAAATGGATGCCCACCCTTCAGCACAGAGCACACCATTATTTTATATATGTATTTATTTAAGCTTAATATTCTACCATATTTACAGAAAGAGTGGTGGATGTGCGGAACAGCCTCCTAGGACAGGCGATAAGTAATATTCTCTCTTAGAGTCTAAGCTGAGCAGGAGTCCTCCACCCACATTCCTGCCATCAGTGGTGATGTTTCAATATTACATTTGTAATAACAAGGGACAGGCAAGTTTGCAGGACTCAAGAGGACCTGTGTGTCCCTAGTGATTGAAAACACAATATTGAAGCATCACCCCCCCCCCCCCCCGGCAGCAATGTAGTTGGAGTACTCCTGTAGAGTCTAGAGGGGACACTGGCATTGACTGTGTCTGAATTCAAGAAAGCATGGGACAAGCACAGAGGATCTCTGAGGAAGAGGGACTATAGAGCTGAACAATTGGTGTGGATGGACAGACTGACTAGGCCTTATGGTTTTTAACTGCTGCTGTTGTTTTCTGTATTTTTTGATTTTTAGTTGACTAGGGTTGATTATCAGTGCTAGCCACTTAACTTGCCTGCCCAAATCAAGGTGCTGCAATAGCAGGCCTAAATTTGGCAAATTAGGTGCTTGACAAATTTCCTCTTGAGCACCCAAATCCCCAATTCAGTAAAGGACACCCTTCCAGACACCTCTAACCCTTCTCCTGCCTAGCCAATCTCATTAAAAAAAAAGAGTTGGATCCTTGACAGCATGGCCAGATTACGGTTGTGCTTACCCATTAGGTGACCTTAAGTGCATCCTTCTCTTCTGAGGATGCAAGAGCCTGACTGGTGGGGGAGAGGGGAGGGAGAATTGAAATGGTACACCTCTAAAGTTGTACTGTGATAGAAGGGGTGCCTCCCCTCACTGAATGCTAGTGTCCCATTGTACCCCTCTCCTTAAGGGTTTAGAAGTGTGCTAGTGGTAATTCTATTTTATACTACTTATCCCACTGACCCAAGAGCCCCTGTACTTTTAAGTGAACATACCCAATGGAATACCGCTTCTCAGAAACTGTCGCAGGATAGAGGAGGAATTGCTTCTTTCACTACAGTGTCCTTAAGCAGCTATCTCCTCTGTTTAATGAAAAATATGTTTATTATAATTCAACTACTCCTGCCCCATAAAAGAAAAATTGCAGACTGTGCTGCCCCCACAATTCCCTCTCCCTCTTGAATGCTCTTAAAAAACACAACCTAACTGCTCTCTTGCCATTCTTCTACACTCTCAAGGAACCCCACTCAAATGCTCCCCAATTACAATGTCATCCACATGGGACCCTCATGCTGTTGTTACCCAGGTCTGGTGTTAGCTTTGATGTGTCAGGTTCTCAGGTTCAGAGCCCGCGGGGACGGGCTCTGGAGCAAACATGAGCCCTTGGGCTGCTGACGAGAAGCGACAGCAGCAGGCAAAACCCACCAACCAACACTGGGCTAGCACACCGGCACAGGCAAGGACTGCAGATGCAGACAAGCGAGCCAGAACACACAGACTGGAACACACTGGACCGGAGTACACCGAACTGGTCTGCACTGGACTGGAACACACCGGACTGGAACACACTGGACCGGAACACACCGGACTGGAACACCCTGGACCCGCTTCACCTGCACTTAGCCATCGTCCCCCAGGAGTTGAGCCCCTGGGTTCAGGCGGCCGGCAGGACTTACCAGATACCGGATAACACAGGGACTGGGACTATAGAGCAAGCTTAACCATCCAAGAACCAGGAATGCAGGGCCAGGATCAGATGGCAGTGCTCCTAAGCACAAGAAGGAAAGGCAGAGAAGCCCACAGGGGAAAGCAGGGAAACTCAGCAACTCAGAAGTGTTCCTACAGCGTAACCAGACTGAAGTGCTCCTAAGCACTAAACCAACAAAAGTGCTCCTAAGCAGTCCACTAACAGAAGTACTCCTCAGCACTAAACTAACAAAGGTGCTCCTAAGCACCAAGCTACAGCAGTGCTCCACAGCACTAAACTAACAAAGATGCTCCTAAGCACCAAGCTACCAGAAGTGCTCCTAAGCACTCCACTAACAGAAGTGCTTCTAACAGCACCACAACCAGAAGTACCGCAGAAAGCAGAAGTGCTTCCAACAGCACCAAAACCAGAAGTACCTCTAACAGCAAAAACAAAAGTGCTTCTAACAGCACCAAAAGGGAAAGCAGGGGAGCTACAAGGAAAAAGCAGGGAAGCTAAACACATAAGTCAAAAGTGCACACTGCACCAACACTAACCTGGACCTATAGCAAACGTTGCGGCCCTGAATGGAAGAACACCACTTCCTTATCAAGGCCCTGCCTGATGATGTCACAACTACCAGACACAGGCAGACAGCATACTGAAACACAGAGAGGCTTAACCCACACAGGTGCAGTATAGTGGGGTAATTAGAGCCACGCTGGAAGCAGCCTGCACACAGAGACAGAGCTAACTCAGGCAAAACAGAGGGAAGCCAGCTCAGAAGCTGACCGCCAGAAATAAGGTGAGTCTGGGAGGGGTCATGGCCACAATCATGACATGATGAAAGCTGCTGATCGTTTGGTATTGCTGACCCTAGGTAACTAAGGACTAGAAGGAATGTTTATGTTTATTAAGGTTGCTATACCGCCTTACCAAACTGGCAGATCCAGGCAGTTTACAGCCTAAAAACAATCATTTAAAACAATGTGAAAAAAGAACTATAGCTTATGATAGGAAAGAATACATTCAGTCAAGAGTCACATACATACCAGGGGCGAGAGAGGAAAGGAGTAGGGACAAAGATGAGCACGGAAGGGAAATAGAGGAAGGAGGGAGGGGGAAAGGTCAGGGGAAAAAGTGATGGGCAGTTGGTTGGTATTTAGCTGCTAGTTCAAGTTAGGTCAAATGCTTGTTTGTATAGCCAGGTTTTAATTTCTTGTTTAAAGTTCTTGAAGGAGAGCTCAGCATGTATTGAAAGTGGAGTAGCATACCAAAACAGTGCTGTAAAGAAAAAAGCATGGTGACCAGTGGGCTGAGAAGAACCAAGCAATAATCAATTATGGAATGTAGCAATTGGGTAGGAGAATAAGTAAGAACAGCTAGATAAAGGGGGCAGACCTAAACGATAAGCATTAAATGTCAAGGTAATGAGTTTGGAAATTATTCGCTGTTCAACCAGGAGCCAATGATAATTGTGCAGATACAGGGAAACAGTCTGTTCTATGGAGATGACACAAGAGGCGAATGGCTGTATTTTGGAGAGATTGAAGTTTCTTCAAAACTGAACGGGAACATCCTAGGTAAACAATGTTGCAGTAACATATTCTGGTGATTAAGAGAGATAGGATAAGAGAGTGAAAAGAATCAAAATAAAAAAAAAAATCTTCTAACTGAATGTAGTTCTCTCAGTATAAAGAATCCAGCCATGCACAAATTTGAGACCTGTGGGGAAAAAGTGAGATACTCAAATAACGGAATGATACCCAAATAATGGAAAGAGGGGACAAGTTGAACTGGATTATTGAAACGGGCCCCTTAACCCTCCATTGCCCAGAGTCACAAGGAACTGCGGTGAGGGGAAAATAAATAAATAACATGATTTAATTGCACAATTACAAATTTTTATCGAAATACAGCCTTAAAAAAATTAAAGAGTAATGAAAAGATAAGAAATACAAAAAACACATTGAAAAATTATATATTAAAGAATCTAAAAGTGCATGCAGAATAGCTATAAGAAGCCTTATAGTTTTCATAGCCTACATCAGAAAAGCAAGCCTATTTTTAATTTTACCATTTTTGACCATATTTCTAATTAATTTGTTATTGATTTATGCTCCATTTGGAACCTTTCAGGAACAGGACAGAATAAAAAAAAGCCTTGACTAGAATAGAATAACATGAGGTCAATGCAAACAAGGACAAGATGTCGATGCTAACCATCTTTTTCTATATTTCAGTCCTTGCTTGGTGTCATTTAAATATGTTTTCAAATGCTTATAGGGCTCTGCTCTGCAAGAAGCAATGAAGGAAAAAGCAGCTCGACTACATATATAGAAAACTTTGTAAATCCGGAGTCCTTTCTGAGGGAGCTCCTGGGGTATTTGTGGGGGGCTGGAACTCCTTGGAGTGCACAATCTTTCCAAAGGTACAGCATTCTTTACTTTCAGCTGATAGTTTTAATGAATTTTTATCCTGTCAGCCTCTTCTTACCCATCCCCACCCACATAAATTATCCCTCTCTCATCCTCCCAGCCTTTTTGAATCCCCTTCATCCTCCCTTCCCCATTAGGGTGGTGGACTTTGTTCCTGGGGAACTGAGGAACTGAGTTTGATTCCCACTTCAGGCACAGGCAGCTCCTTGTGACTCTGGGCAAATCACTTAACCCTCCATTGCCCCATGTAAGCCGCATTGAGCCTGCCATGAGTGGGAAAGCACGGGGTACAAATGTAACAAAAATAAATGTTGTGAAAGGGAATCCATGTGTTTCTGTGTTACCTGTGCTCTAGAACAAGGGGCCATAGGACATATGTGAAAGGAGTAACTTAAAGAAATATTTCTTCATGAAAAGAATGGTGTATTTATGGAGTGGCCTCCCAGTAAAAGTGTGTGAGACAAGAACTGTACAGTGAAACCTCGGTTTTCGGTGACTTCGGATTTCGCCGTTTTCGGTTTTCGTCGAATTTGTTTGCAAAACATTTGTCTCGGTTTTCGTCTGTTGCCTCGGATTTTGTCGGCGTGCCCACGCTGCTAATTTTGCGTTCTCCTGTGGCGATCTTCTGGGGCATTCTCCTGTGGCGTTGTTTCTCTTTGTGTGATCACTGCCTGCTCTCTTGGTTCAGTGCCTCTGCTGTGGCTTGAAGATAAGAATTTCGCCATTGTGCCCACACTGCTGATTTTGGATCAGTGCCTCTGCATAACTGACTGTTTCTTATTGCCTCGGTTTTCGTTGGTTTTGGATTTCGCCGATTATTTTCGGACGGATTATCGACGAAAACCGAGGTTTTACTATATCTCAATTCAAAAAAAAGTATGAGACAAGCACAGAGGATCTGTAAGGCAGTGCTTCTCAACCCCCTCCTACCCAGCCATTTGGGTTTTCTGGAGTCCTGCAATAAACATGCATGTGATATATTTGCAATTATTGGAGACCCATTATCCTCTATTAGTCAATTGGGTGCTAATACCCAATTATTGACGTTAATTGGAGTTGATTGGTTCTTAATTGGTACTAATTTGGATTTGCGCGCACATCTGCCTATGTGCTATTCTATAATGCTGCATGACCAAAATGTCTTGTGCACAACCCAAAAGGTGGCATGATCATGGGAGGGGAATGAGCGGGTCAGAGGCATTCCAAATATATATGCTCTGCCCCCATATTCATGCAGCAGGGTGAATTGTTATGTATATTTAATATGAGTATGAGTGGAGGAATGGCCTAGTGGTTAAAGTGGTGGACTTTGGTCCTGGGGAAATGGGTTTGATTCCCACTGCAGGCACAGGCAGCTCCTTGTGACTCTGGGCAAGTCACTTAACCCTCCATTGCCCCAGGTACAAATAAATACCTGTATATAATATGTAAGCTGCATTGAGCCTGCCATAAGTGGGAAAGCACGGGGTACAAATGTAATAAAAAATTGCATTGTTTGTGTAATAGCGCTGTGTACTGGGGCTTCCCCCCTTATAGTTTGCAGTATCTTGTGATTGATGCCTTGTGAGCTTTCCATATTGGCTGTTAGCTCTGAGCTGGGGCCAGCCCTCCTTTTTTGCCCCCTGCGGGCTGTGTGGAGAGAGCCCAGTCTTCTTAGCATGCCTGTGAGCTGTTTTAGGGGCTGATCCCTTCCTTCATCTACTGTAATTCCATCAAGATTTTTCACCATTTCCCCAGGTCATTCCCCTTTTATTTTCCTTGAATTGCTCCCCCTTAATCCCCTTTGAGTATTACAGCTTTTCCTCTCAGCTGGGCTGAGGTTCTGGCCATCTACTTGCCTCTGAGGTGGCTAGATACAGATTCTAACTGCAGAAGGCCACAATTCTTTTCTAAGCAACTGAACTGTACATTGGATTTTCTTTGTTTATTCTGAGTACTACAATAAAGAAGATTTGCTTAAGAATTGAGAGTCTACTGGTAAAGCTTCTATTTTGGGATGGTTTACGCTGGCTGTTTAAACTACACTATACTTTGCCTAGAACAGTACAATATAGGTGCAGTGTTATAGAATACCAGGGTTTTTTTTATTGACAGTTAAGCGGAAGGATGGCTTTGTTATTTTTCAGCTTGGGTTAAGGTTTTAATTCTGGCTTTTTTTTAAAGACTCATTACAGTTCTGTTTTTATACACTTCAGGTACAGTTTGTGATATAATTCCTCATTTTTGCTTATTTATTTATTAGGATTTATTTACCGTCTTTTTGAAGGAATTCACTCAAGGCGGTGTACAGTAAGAATAGATCAAACATGAGCAATAGGCTTATATTTTTATAGTCAAGCATACTCCTAATTGTAGCAGTAATTATTTAGACCACTCAGTACAATCAATTCGCTTCATGGTCGGCTTTTGGCATTCTTTAGTCATGTTTCCTTATTTTTCTTTCATACGTGCTCCTGCTGTTTAACAATCTCTGGTCATCAGTTACTTGCTTTTCATAACTGTTGTCTTTTGTGTTCACACATTTTCCATTTTGAATAGCAACGTCTCTATTTTGGAGGTTTGTTTAGTGGGAAGCACTGCCTTAAAGTTGTAAAGTGAAAGTGCGCTATGGCAGTATCCAGCTCCGTGGTTGACATCTCCCACACGTGAGAATATATGCCTGCTGTCCTCGGAGAACATCTGCTACAGGTAAGTAACTTTGCTTTATATGCATATCTATCTCATGCATATTAATTATGGCAATCTTGAAGACCAGACTGGCTAGGTGTGCCTGCAAGAGAGGATTGAGAAACACTGCTTAAGGGAATAGAAAAGATTATAGAGCTTAGTAGTTGGTATGGATAGGTAGACTAGATAAGCCGTATGGTTTTTCTTTGACATATTTGTCTATGTTTCTATGTAAAATTCCTGGTTGCAGGAAATTACCTACATGTGGAGTTTTAAAGGCTTGTTTTCCCAAATGTGGAAATTCACTTGAATAGCTCCCTTCAAATAAGAGTTTTCCGTGCATAACCTCTTCATGTATGCACAGTTATCATCAAGCACATAGGGCATTTCTACAGTATTTCACCATAAAGGATGCCTAAAAAGACTGCAATTAAAATTCTAACCTGGATTGATACATTTGTTTTAGCTGAAGAGCAAACATTTTAAGAAAAGTAACAAGTGAAAGGGCATTTGTCAGCATAGACAGAATAAGTCATGGAGTGCTTAAATGGATTCTGACATTTTTGATAAATATTTTGCTTTGTTTTACAGATGGATCTGGCTCAGACCATGAACTCCAGATTCTCATCAGTGCTATGTACAGGGTCAGATATGGAGCACTGAGGAAGGAAATGCCTGTTCCATATTCCCACAGGAGTAATAATAAATAAACAGACAAGGATGCAGTTATGATAAACGAGATTAGTAGTGAGCAAGAAGTAGCATAACCAAAAACTGAAGAATAAAGCCCATGGGGCTAAAAGAAAAGTAATTTTAGAATCACAGCATTCCTGAATGCAACATGAGCCAAATTCAGTCATAAATGAAGATTTTTGTACATTAATTTTGGGAACAATTCTTCCAGGAAACTAAGCAGAGGAAGCAGTGTGTAGAAGATAACTGAAGTTCAGATGAGATAGAATTATACCCAGCTCTGATCAAGCCCCTACATCACATCCTCTTGCTGTGTTTAAGATTTTTAAAAACAAATGCTGATCAATGCAGTCCAATTGATAACTTTTGTATATTCAGTCAGCATCATCCTTAGCTCACTTTTCATTGATCATGTAACTAAGTGCTTTGAAAATACGCCTCCTAATGAAGAGAGCATAACTTACCAAAGTTGGACACACATGATTTTTGGTTCAATTATTTTCCTAGAATCTGTTGGGAAATTTTTCAACTTACTATTTATCTAATATTTGGGGAATAGTCTGATTACTTCCTCATAAGGGAGAGGGGGCAAGGCCACCGAGACACAAAGCTAGGTCTTGGGCAAACAATGCACCCTCCGCCTGCCTGCTGCCATCGCCCCCACCCCTGCCTTCCCACTGCCGCCACCCCCACCTCCTGCAAGTCCACTGCCACTGCACCACAGCACCCCTGTCTGCCCACCACCGGCACCACTCCCAGTTCAATATCTCTCTCGTCTTTCCCTCCTTCCCTTGGCAGTGTTCATGGCTGCAAGCAGCATCAAAAAAGAAGCAACTTGCCTCTGGCTGATCTCTGAAGTGTTTCCTCTGCTGTGTCCCGCCTGCATGGACACATGAAGTTGTGTCAGAGGAGGCGGGACAAAGCAGAGGGAACATTTCTGAGGCCAGCCACAGGCAGGCTGCTTTCTTTTCTGATACTGCTGAGGGGAGGAGGGAAAGACGAGAGATACTGAACCAGGCGGGGGTGGGAGAATTTAATGCTGGTTTGCATTTAAAACTGGGGTGACAAAGCCTATTTTGTCACCCCATGCAATGCTTATGGCCTGGCCCCTCTTGGAAGCCGGGACTGCGGGGATCTTGCTCCCCTACCCCGTTTCAGCAGCCCTGGGGGTGGTATTTTTGGTTCTCTTATTGTGGAATTTGATTTGCATTATTAATCAATTTGATTTTTTTTATAGTACTGTTTGTTTTTCATACTTGTAATTATTGCTGTTTGCTATTATCTTTGTTTGTAGCATTCCATGTGCTGGACCTGAACCAAAATACTGCTAAGTGGTTTCTGAGTATTGTGATAGAGTCACATCCAGGATAGTTGGGCTAAGGCACTGTCAGTTTGAAATACAAGTCCCAGAAGGCATTGCAGGCAAGGAGCCAGGGGGTGAGATGAGGAACCCGAACTGGACTCCTAGCTGCAATAGGGGAAGACATGGGTGTTAGCTGGCAGGATGTGTAGATTGGCTGCCACTAAGGGGATAGAGAGATAGGAAACCCTGTGTGCAGGAGCTCATCATTAGTCTAATGCTTAACTCAGCTGGTATGGGTGTGGGGGAAGCTAATGGAAGGAGAATGATTGGTTGTGAGAGCAGAAGCCAGGGATTGATTAGGCAGGTGGGAGAAGTCCCAGGGGAGAGAAGCAAAGGGGAGAAGCAGTTGCAGGCTGAAAACCCTTGGGTAAGAGAGGTCCCTAAAGTACTGAAGCAGGCTGAAATCCCTTGGGTGTGAGGAAGTCCCAAAAGTATTTGCAGGCTGAAAATCCTTGGGTAAGGGAGGTCCCTAAAGTATTGAATTTACCGGTGAAGCTGATGCAGGGTGAAATCCCTTGGGTATGAGGAGTCCCTAAAGTATTGAACTCTCCTGAAGGTAAAGAGAGTAGAAGGTAGAAACTGCTGCTTTGTGATTTAACTGTGATGATGAATTGAATGAACTGCTTCTATTTGGAATTTAACTACTGTTTATTGTGCACTGGATAAAGAGCCCAGACTGGAGCTGACTGTGAGCCTGTATTGAATCCTGGTATGGGCTGATAGCCTACTGCTTAAAGGGGGACTATGTGCCACACACTTTCAGGTGGCTTACATGTGCTTAAGATTGAAGGTGAATGCTGCTGTTGGAACCGTGTATCAGGTCTACTAGAAACCTGCATGGAATAAAGTCTTTAAGATTGAAGTTGCTGGTGGACATTTATTTCTTGACTGTACCAGGAGCCTGTGGCTGGAAGAGATTGTTCTATCCTTGGCTGCACTTAGATGTACCTGGTTACAGTATAAACTTCAAAGCCCACACAATGATCCACAAGATCCTCCATGGCGAATCTCCAAGCTACATGAACAACTTGATCGATCTTCCAGCCAGGAACGGGTCCAAATCTTCTCGTACTTATCTCAATCTCCATCTTCCCAATTGCAAAGGCCTCAAATACAAAACCTACTATGCATCCAACTTCTCCATTATAGGTAGCCAACTCTGGAATGCAATACTTTGACACATCCGAACAACCAATGAACACCTACCCTTCCGAAAGCTGCTTAAAACTTACCTCTTCAGACAAGCTTACCCAAATAATCCAACTTAATTCTCAAACTCAAACCACACTACCCATACTCCAATCCTCTCCCACACACGTGGATGTTGTCTACAGATCCCCGACACAATTGGAGGAACTAGATAAAGATCTGATCGTAGATATTCAAAAGTTGGGAAAGAAGAGAGAGGTGCTGTTGCTGGGAGATTTCAATCTGCCGGATGTAGATTGGAAGGTTCCATCTGTGGAACCGGAAAGAAGTAGAGAGATTGTGGATGCTTTTCAAAGTGCTCTGTTCAGACAAATGGTGATGGAACCCATGAGGGAGGGAGCGACGCTGGATCTGGTGCTCACAAATGAGGATAGTGTGTCAAATATTCGAGTGGGTGCCCACCTGGGCAGCAGTGAACATCAAACAGTTTGGTTTGATATGACAGCTGAAGTGGAGGCAGGCTACTCAAAACTCAAAGTCCTGGATTTCAAGCATGCTGACTTTACTAAAATGGGGGAATACCTGAGGAAAGAGCTGATGGGCTGGGAGAGTGAACAAGAAGTGGAAGGACAGTGGTCCAGGCTGAAAGAAGCTATAAATATGGCCACAAACCTTTATGTAAGGAAAGTAAATAAAAGCAAGAGAAAAAGGAAACCGATATGGTTCTCCAAGCAAGTGGCTGAGAAAATAAAGGCTAAAGAGTTGGTGTTCTTGAAATACAAAAAAACTCAAGAAGAGGAACACGGTGAGGAATACCGGATGAAACTGAAAGAAGCCAAGAGATACGTCTGGCGAAAGCGGAAGAACAAATTGCTAGAAAGGTAAGGAGGGGTGAGAAAAATTTCTTCAGGTATATTAATGAAAGGAGGAAGACTAAAAAGGGAATTGTGAGACTGAAAGATGCTGCGAACCGCTATGTAGATAATGATGAAGAAAAAAGCAAATTTGCTAAATAGATACTTTTGTTCTGTTTTCACAGAAGAAAATCCTGGAGAAGGACCGCAATTGACTGGCAAAAGCACAAATGAGAATGGAGTGGATAGAGCACCGTTCACTGAAGAGAGTGTGTATCAACAACTGAAAATCTAAAGGTGGACAAAGCCATGGGACCGGACGGGATCCACCCTAGGATATTGAGGGAGCTCAGAGAGGTTCTGGCGGGTCCTCTTAAAGATTTGTTTAATAAATCCTTGCAGACGGGAGAGGTTCCATGGGATTGGAAAACAGCTGACGTAGTCCCTCTTCACAAAAGTGGCGATAGGGAAGAAGCTGGAAACTACAGGCCGGTAAGCCTCACTTCGGTTATTGGAAAAGTAATGGAAGCGATGCTGAAGGAAAGGATAGTGAATTTCCTAGAAGCCAATAAGTTGCAAGATTCGAGACAACATGGTTTTACCAAAGGTAAATCGTGCCAAACGAATCTCATTGAATTCTTTGACTGGGTGACCGGAGAACTGACGTGCTGTAGACGTAATCTACTTAGATTTCAGCAAAGCTTTTGACACGGTTCCCCACAGGAGGCTCTTGAATAAACTTGACAGGCTGAAGATAGGAACCGACGTGGTGAACTGGATTAGGAAATGGTTGACGGACAGACGCCAGAGGGTGGTGGTTAATGGAATTCGCTCGGATGAGGGAAAGGTGAGTAGTGGAGTGCCTCAGGGATCGGTGCTAGGGCCGATTCTGTTCAATATATTTGTGAGTGACATTGCCAAAGGGTTGGAAGTTTGCCTTTTTGCGGATGATACTAAGATTTGTAACAGAGTGGACACCCAGGAGGGAGTGGAAAACATGAAAAAGGATCTGCAGAAGCTAGAAGAATGGTCTAAGGTTTGGCAATTAAAATTCAATGCGAAGAAATGCAACATGATGCACTTAGGGAGTAGAAATCCATGGGAGACGTATGTGTTAGGCGGTGAGAGTCTGATATGTACGGACGGGGAGAGGTATCTTGGGGTGATAGTATCTGAGGAGCTCAAGGCGACGAAACAGTGTGACAAGGCTTGCTAGGCTGTATAGAGAGAGGTGTGACCAGCAGAAGAAAAGAGGTTTTAATGCCCCTGTATAAGTCGTTGGTGAGGCCCCACCTGGAGTATTGTGTTCAGCTTTGGAGGCCATATCTTGCTAAGGATGTAAAAAGAATTGAAGCAGTGCAAAGACAAGCTACAAGAATGGTATGGGATTTGCGTTACAAAACGTATGAGGAGAGACTTGCTGACCTGAACATGTATACCCTGGAGGAAAGGAGAAACAGGGGTGATATGATACAGACGTTCAAATATTTGAAAGGTATTAATCCGCAAATGAACCTCTTCCGGAGATGGGAAGGCTGTAGAACTAGAGGACATGAAATGAGATTGAAGGGGGGTAGATGCAAGAAAAATGTCAGGAAGTATTTTTTCACGGACAGAGTGGTGGATACTTGGAATGCCCTCTTGCGGGAGGTGGTGGAGATGAAAACGGTAACGGAATTCAAACATGCGTGGGATAAACATAAAGGAATCCTGTTAAGAAGGAATGGATCCTCAGAAGCTTAGCCGAGATTGGGTGGCAGAGCCGGTATTGGGAGGCGGGCTAATGCTGGGCAGACTTCTACGGTCTGTGCCCTGAAAATGGCAGATACAAATCAAGGTAAGGTATACACAAAAAGTAGCACATATGAGTTTATCTTGTTGGGCAGACTGGATGGACCGTGCAGGTCTTTTTCTGCTGTCATCTACTATGTTACTATCGGGTTCATTTTCGAAAGAGAAGGGCGCCCATCTTCCGACACAAATTGGGAGCTGGGTGTCCTTCTCTCACGGCTGCCCAAATCGGCATAATCAAAAGCCGATTTTGGGCGGCCCCAACTGCTTTCCGTCGCGGGGATGACCAAAGTTCAAGGGGGCGTGTCGGCAGTGTACCGAAGGTGGGACGGCGGCATGGTTAAGAGATGGTCATCCTCGGCCGATAATGGAAAAAAGAAGGGCATCCCTGACGAGCATTTGGCCGACTTTACTTGGTCCCTTTTTGTTCACGACCAAGCCTCAAAAAGGTGCCCAAACTGACCAGATGACCACCGAAGGGAATCGGGGATCACCTCCCCTTACTCCCCCAGTGGTCACCAACCCCCTCCCACCCAAAAAAACAAATTAAAAAACATTTTTTCCAGCCTCTATGCCAGCCTCAAATGTCATACCCAGCTCCATCACAGCAGTATGCAGGTCCCTGGAGCAGTTTTTAGTGGGTACTGCAGTGCACTTCAGGCAGGCGGACCCAGGCCCATCCCCCCCCCCACCTGTTACACTTGTGGTGGTAAATGGGAGCCCTCTAAAACCCACCCGAAACCCACTGTACCTACACCTAGGTGCCCCCCGTTACCCTTTAAGGGCTATGGTAGTATTGTACAGTTGTGGGTAGTGGGTTTGGGGGGGGGGGGTTCGGGGGCTCAGCACCCAAGGTAAGGGAGCTATGCACCTGGGAGCAATTTGTGAATTCCACTGCAGTGCCCCCTAGGGTGCCCGGATGGTGTCCTGGCATGTGAGAGGACCAGTGCACTAGAAATGCTGGCTCCTCCCATGACCAAATGGCTTGGATTTGGTCGTTTTTGAGATGGCCATCCTCGGTTTCCATTATAGGCGAAAACCGAGGTCGGCCATCTCTAAGGTCGGCGATCTCAACATTTCGGTCGACCTAAATGTTGAGATTTGGCCATCCCCGACCGTATTATCGAAACGAAAGATGGACGCCCATCTTGTTTCAAAAATATGGGATGCCCCGCCCCTTCACCAGGGTGCCCAGTTCGATTATGCCCCTCCACGTTACTATATGATTTTATTATAATTTTATATCTCACATTGGTATTCCTTGAATTATAAGGCAAAGAATCAAATTAGATCAAATAAATTAGTTGATTAATACAAATGTTCAACGTTCAATAGGCCAATATTACATTTTGCAGCTTATTTCCTGACCTTTTTTGGCCTGTTCAAAAGCATTTAGCTGATGCATATTCTAAGGGACAGGCTAAGCAAGTTCCCATTTACTCCTATCATTGTACCTCCTTTAGGGGCCCTTTTACTAAGTTACATTAGGCACTAACACATGCTTAATGCAGCTCAAAATGGCATATTGCGGGATATACTCAAGTGTTCTGGAGGGGGGCAGGGGAGAGACGAGAATCGCTGGGTGGCTGGACGGGGTGCAGGGGAGAGAGGAGAATTGCTGGGTGGCTGGAGGGGGGCAGGGGAGAGAAGAGCATCGGTGGGTGGCTGGAGGGGGGCAAGGGAAAAAGGAGAGTCACTGGGTGGCTGGAGGGGGCAAGGGAAAAAGGAGAGTCACTGGGTGGCTGGAGGGGGGGCAGGGGAGAGAGGAGAATCACTGGGTGGCTGGAGGAGGAGCAAGGGACAGAGGAGACTCGCTGGGTGGCTGGAAGGGGGGTAGGGGAGAGAGCAGAATCACTGGGTGACTGGAGGGGGAGCAGGGGAGAGAGGAGACACACGCACCCAGCGGTCTCACTCTCTCTCTGTCACACACACACACTCGCACATTCACTCTCTCTCTCTCACACACAGTCACTCTCACACACACTCTCTCAAATATACACACTCCGAGAAAAACCTTGCTAGTGCCCGTTTCATTTGTGTCAGAAACGGGCCTGTTTTACTAGTTTTTCAATATTTCCGCTAGCACTGGAAATGGCGAGTGCTGGGGATGGAACTACCGCCGGCACCCGCATTGGGCCAGCGGCAACCCTTTAGTAAAACAGCCCCTACGTTAACCAGGGAAGGAAGTAAAAGTATAGGATGGGAATAGAAGCTGGAGGGAAGGAGAAGTATAGCTAAAGAGAAAAGATTCTAGAACCCAATAATATGGGATCGTAACCAGCCTAAGGAGGAGGAAATGCACGGTCAAAAAGCAAAGTTTTTAAAGCAGCTTTGAATTTTTAAAGAGAAGATTCATCTTGGGCAGAACGAGGTAATGAGTTCCATATAAATGGAGCTGCAAAGTAGAAAATCTGATGCCTAGTAGAATCCAGGTGGGCCTGCTTAGGACCTGGTAGCACAAGACTATGATCATTTAAAGAGTGAAGTGAATGGGCTGGAGAATATGGAATTGTAAGAGAAGATAAGTACATGGGAAGATCTGTCTTAAGCGACTTGAAAGTGAGCATAAGTGAGCTTCATTTATCAAGAAAACTGAACAAGTCAAATGATTTCATATCACTTAACAGAAAACTCATGCTAATAGAATATCTGGTCCCAGTCACACAAACAGAACTCAGATACCAAATGCAGAATAAATGACCACAAACCCACAAACTACAAGTAAAAATATGTAGACAGAAATTAAACTGAAACCTCAACAAGAATCTTGCATTTAACACCCCAGACAAATAGAAAGAGATGCATTTCTCCCTATGTTGTACAAAATAAAAAGATAGCTGATATCAGGGATAGTGTTTGGGCGGGCTGGGGGGGGGGGGGGGGCGTGGAGGGGCAGTGCAACCACGCAACTGCTCTTGACCCTCTGGCCATTGAGGGCTCCAAGCCTGTCTGAACCTGAAGAATGCACAGCTTGGTAGTGGGTTTTGGGGCTCTCTCCCATTCCCAAAGTTCTTCCCTAGACTCCAGCAGGGTCTAATACCAGCTCTGACAGATGTACATTCCAAAAACTGATATATTCTAATCACTAAATAGAAAATAAAATTATTTTTCCACCTTTGTTGTCTGGTCATTTTTTAATTGTATTAGTCCTAGTCTCTTGTTTTTGCTTTCCTCTGTCTTCTCTTAACTCCTGTCAGTGTCTCCAGTCCATTGACATGTCTTCTTTCTCCATCTTCCCTCTGTGTCACTATGCTCTCCCCTATGTTCAGCATTTCCCATCTCTGTTTCTCTCTCTTCTCCTGTCCAGAATCCTCTTTATGTCCATATCCCTCTCCCTGTGTCTATCATTGCCCCTCTATATCCCTACCCCCCCCCCAGTGTCCCTGTCCCTCTGTGTCCATAACCTCTCATAAGTCCAGCATTGACCCTCTGTCTCCTTACTATCTTTCTGTCCAGCACCGACCCTCTGTGTTCATGTACCTATGTTCTCCCCATACCCAGCATCTCTCTTCTGTGTGTCCCTTTCCCTGCCTGTGTCCAGCTTATTCCTTCTTTCAGCATTCTCTGCCCAACATGATCCAGGATCTTTTCTATCTATCCCCCAACCCCCATATGGTCTGGCCTCTTTGTCTCTCTCCTCTCCACCCCTCCCCCATCTAAAATATTTCCCTCCCTCTGTGGGTCCAGTATATTTCCCCCTCCAGTAGCGTACCTAGGTTAGTTGACACCTGGGGCTGGTCATTTTTTAACACCCCCCTCCAAAATCCAGTACTAGACATACGAAGAATACAAAACACTCAGGACCTATAGAGCAAATCTACCATACCATAAGCAGTAATTTCTACGAGTTACACAAGGAAAAGGAAAGCATCTTAAACACTACAGTGAGCACTAGAACATCAATTCACCTATTGTAAAATGAAACCAGACAGAATAATACAGATTGTTGATCCTGCACAGTCAATGCCAACTGAAAGCCATGTCTTTTTCACAAACACAGATGCGCCCTAATCCACTATAGAATAAGTAATCATAAACTTTCTATTTAGACAAAAATTAAATGCAACACCACAGAAACAGAAAATGTCCCCTAGTACTGTGCAAAATATAAAGACAGCAGATGTAAATTTGAAAAAACTAACAAATACCAATCACCACTTTACAAATTAACAAATAGAAATAAAACAAATAATATAATTTTATTGGACTAATACATAGCTTTCAGAGGCCATAATCTCCTTCCTCAGGTCAATACAGTATGGTGCTGTTACAGTATCCTATCCTGACCTGAGGAAGGGGGTTTTGTTCTCTGAAAGTAAAATGTATTAAAATTAGTGCAATAAAAAGATTACCTTATTTACATGTTCTATTTATAAACATTTATTAACACAGCTACAATACTACTTTATCCTAAAGCAAAAAAATAAAAATAAATATTTTATTTACAGTTTGTTGTCCCTGGTTTCTGCTTTCCTCATCATCTTTTCACTGTCTTCCTTCCATCCAGCATCTGTCTTCGCTCTCTCTCTGCCATCCAGTGTCTGCCCTCTCTGCTGTCCCCTCCATCCAATGTCTGCCCTCTTTCCCTGCCCTTTCCATCCACTGTCTGCCCTCTCTTCCTTCCATCCACATCTGCCCTCTATCTCTCTTCCCCTTCCATCCACTGTCTGCCCTTTCTCTCTGCCCCTTCAATCTACCATTTGTCCTCCCTCTCCCCTCTCTCTCTCCCCCTTCCATCCACTGTCTGCCCTTTCTCTCTCTGCCCCTTCAATCTACCATTTGTCCTCCCTCTCCTATCCATCCACTGTCTGCCCTTTCTCTCGTTCCCCTTCCATCCAGGATCTGTCCCCTCTCTCTCTCTGCCCCCTCTTTTCAGCCCCCAGTTCTAGCCCCTTTATCCCACCTGCCCCTAGTTCCAGCCCCAGCCCACATCTCTCACCTGCCCCCCTTTTCAGCCTCCAGTTTCAGCCCTACTATCCCATCAGTCCCCAGTTTCAGGCCCAGTCCTTTTCTCCCACCAGTGCCGAGCTTCAGCCCCAGCCACTTCTCCCTGTCCCTCCCTTTTTAGCCCCCAATCCCCACACCAGTCCCCAGTTTCAGCCCCAGCCCTTTTCTCCTACCAGTGCCAAGCTTCAGCCCCAGCCACTTCTCCCTGTCCCCTTTTCAGCCCCCCCCAGTTTCAGCCCCTGCCCCTTTTCAGCCCTCAGTTCCAGTACTGGCCCCCTTATCCCACCTACCCTCCTTTTCAAACCCCCAGTTCCAGTCCCCTTCATCCACATGCTTTGCATTAGGGCCCCCCGTTTCAGCCCCAGAACCATTCTCCCTCCTGTCCCCTTCTCAGACCCGAGTTCCCGCCCCCTTCTCCCATCTGAGTCCCCCTTCCCCGACCCAGTCCCCTTCTCCCATCTGAGCCCCCCTCCCCGACCCAGTCCCCACCTGCTTACCAGCTCCGTCGCCAGACGACCCTCTTCTCCTGCCACCCGGCACCTGACCCAGCCTTAAAAAAAATCTATGAAGCGGCGGTGATTTTTCTTCCTTTACACGCAGAGCAGATGCGAGGCGCCGCACCACCGCTTCATAGATTTTTTTAAAGGCTAGGTCAGGTGCCAGGTGGCAAGAGAAGAGGGTCATCTGCCGACGGAGCTGGTAGGCAGGTGGGGACTGGGGCGCCAACGGAGCACCCCCCCACCCGCTGACACCCGGGGCAGACCGCCCCGCCCTTGGTACGCCACTGTTCCCTTCCTCCCTCCATTCCCTACACACTAACATCTCTTTCCTTCTCTCTCTCCCTCTCCAGATCCAACATCTTTCCCCTCTCTTCCCTGTAGTCCAGCTTATCTGTCTTTTACTCTCTCCCTCCTTCTGTATATAGTCTGGTATATCCCACCTCTGGCATCTCTCCTGTCCTTCCCCCTCTGGGTCCAGTATCTCTCTGTCCCCCTCCCCACTTCAGGTCCAGCATTTCTTCTGCCTCCTTGCCTGGATTTAGCATATCTCTCTCACCTTCTTACCTCCCTCCCTCCCCCCACCCATAGATCCAGCACCTCTTCCTCCCCCCAAACAGGTAGAGTGCCTCTTCCTTCTGCCCCTGAGAGTCCAGTATCTTTCTCCCTCTACTTTGTTTCCTCCCCTGCTCTAGGTCCAGTACTGCTCCTTTCTCCCCTCCCCCCATTGATGCAGTGCCTCTCCTACCCCCTCCCACAAATCCACACTTATCTTTTTCTTCCTCCCTCAGCCCTCCTTGGGTCCTTCAAACTTTGGCTCGTCATGGCAATGGTAACAATACTAATCTGCCTGGACTGGCATAGGAAAACTCTCTGCCATACCCTACCCCTTTTGACATAACTTCATGTTTACATGTGGGTGGGACATGGCAGAGGGAAGGCTTCCAGTGCTGGTTCAGGCAGTATGTTATTGTTATTGCTGCTGTGAAGAGCTGAGGTTTGGAGGGGGGGGAGCAAAGGCTGAGGGAAGAAGAAAGGTTTTGCTCTGTTAAGAAACTGCTGAGATCTCTAGTGACTCTACTTAAGATTGTATTTTGACTTTACAGACCTCAACAGCTTTTGGAAGACGGGGCTGGCTCTACAAGAGAGTATACCTATTGGAGGTAAACTGTGCTAGTATAAAAACTTAATCCAAATTTGATTCCTTTGTCTTTGCACCACTACTGTAAAGGGAAGAGGGTCTCTGGCTAATACAGCCACTGCAATGGAGAAAGAACAGTAATAGAGCCTATAAAGCTGCTGTACTTACCACAGGTGATAGCTGGAATGGGGAACAAGCTCACCACCACATCCTTTTAAGAAGAAAGGTACTGAAAGATCAAGCCTGAAGGAACTGGAGGAGACAAGAGGAGAGTCCCAGAAGATCTACAATTATGAAGAGCCCAAGCAGCTGAGTTCCCATTGGGGAAGGGACCACCTACTAAGGACTTTGTATCATAACATGTGCAGATATTCATGCTTCTCTCATATCTTTTTTAGATTACTGTAATTTGGTATATGCAAGTATTCCCTTATCTCAACTTAAATGTTTACAAACACTGCAAAATTGTGCTGCTAGGCTTCTTTGCAAAGCCAACAAGTTTGATCATATTTTCCCATTATTTATCCAACTATATTGGCTCCCTATCAAATTTTGGATTCTATTTTAAATTCTGTCTTTATTTATTTTATTTTTTATTTGTTACATTTGTATCCCAAATTTTCCCACTTATTTGTAGGCTCAATTTGTAGGCTCTTTAACACACAAAGCTTATTATCTGGGTGTATCCTCCTATTTATCTGCTCTGACCAGTGGTGTGCTGGAGCCGGCTCGCACCGGCTCGCAAGAGCCGCTTGTTAAATTTTGACAGCTCTTGCGAGCCGGTTGTTGTATTGGGAGAGCCGGCTCCACTGCACGAGGTAAGCATGGCAGGAGGGCGCCATGCTTACCTCCCCTCCCGCTTCCATCCATGTGTAGCGATGTCCTTCGCCCCCCCATCCTCCCCTGCCACTCCCATCCATCCGTTAATTACCTGCCTCGAAGCGCCGCGTTATCTAAAGCCTGCCTGCTGCCCATCTCCAGCTGTCTGCCTTCCCTGCTTGCTTCTCAGGAGTTGGTTCGCGCCTTAGTCCCGCCTTCTGACATCATTCTGACGTCATTTCCTTTTCCCGCGGCGGGACTAAGGGCGCGAACCAACTCCTGAGAAGCAAGCAGGGAAGGCAGGCAGCTGGAGACGGGCAGCAGGCAGGCTTTAGATAATGTGGCGCTTCGAGGCAGGTAATTGAAACGGATGGATGGGAGCGGCAGGGGAGGATGGGGGGGGGCGAAGGACATCGCTAGACCTGGATGGGAGCGGGAGGGCAGGGGAGGGAGGAGAACTGCTGGGCATGGATGGGCAGAGGGAGGCAGGGGAGAGAACTGCTGGGCATGGGTGGGCAGAGGGAGGCAGGGGAGAGAATTGCTGGGCATGGATGGGCAGAGGGCAGCAGGGGAGAGAACTGCTGGGCATGGATGGGCAGAGGGAGGTAGGGGAGAGAATTGCTGGGCATGGGTGGGCAGAGGGAGGCAGGGGAGAGAATTGCTGGGCATGGGTGGGCAGAGGGAGAGAATTGCTGGGCATGGATGGGCAGAGGGCGGCAGGGGAGAGAACTGCTGGGCATGGATGGGCAGGGGAGAGAATTGCTGGACATGGATGGGCAGAGGGAAGCAGGGGAGAGAATTGCTGGGCATGGATGGGCAGAGAGAGGCAGGGGAGAGAACTGCTGGGCATGGATGGGCAGGGGAGAGAATTGCTGGGCATGGGTGGGCAGAGGGCGGCAGGGGAGAGAACTGCTGGACATGGATGGGCAGAGGGAGGCAGGGGAGAGAATTGCTGGGCATGGATGGGCAGAGGGCGGCAGGGGAGAGAATTGCTGGGCATGGATGGACAGAGGGAGGCAGGGGAGAGAATTGCTGGGCATGGATGGGCAGAGGGAGGCAGGAGAGAGAACTGCTGGGCATGGGTGGGCAGAGGGCAGCAGGGGAGAGAACTGCTGGACATGGATGGGCAGAGGGAGGCAGGGGAGAGAATTGCTGGGCATGGATGGGCAGAGGGCAGCAGGGGAGAGAACTGCTGGGCATGGATGGGCAGAGGGAGGCAGGGGAGAGAATTGCTGGGCATGGATGGGCAGAGGGCAGCAGGGGAGAGAACTGCTGGGCATGGATGGGCAGAGGGGGCAGGGGAGAGAAGAGAATTGCTGGGTATGGATGGATAGAGAGGGGCAGGGGAGAGAGGAGAGTTTCAGGACATGGATGGCGGGGAGAGCAAGAGAAATTGACATGGAGGGAAGATAGAGGAAGGAGATTAGATGAGGGAAAAGGAAGTGAGGAGAGAAACTGCACATGGATGGAGAAAATAGGCAGAAGCTGGATCCACTGTACAGTCAAGTATGCGGAGGACCAGAAATGAAGAAGAAAGGAGGAAAGAAAAGAAATAAATGGAAAGGAAGCCCTGGAAACGGAGTCAAGGGAACAGATAGAGAGCAGCAGAATCAGATACTGGACCTGCATGATTAGAGAAACAAAGTCACCAGACAACAAAGGTAGAAAAAAAATAATTTTTATTTTCATTATAGTGTTTGGAATATGTCCACTTTGAGAATCAGGTGCTGAACGTTAAAAGTTTATGTTTATTTACTTATTTATGGCATTTTATCCCATATTAAACATGAATTAGATTGGAACCTGGGATCATTTAATTTTTTTTTCCTGGAGAGAGTAATGTGTTGGCCGCGGCCCCCCCCCCCCCCCTGGGTATAGCCAGCTCTGCAATTTTTTTGGGAGGGGCGCAGAGGTGGGTGGGGGGGCGCAGAGGTGGATGTGGGGGCGCCGAGGTGGACGGGGGGGGGGGGGGGTGCCGAGGTGGACCGGGGAGAGAGCCTGTTGTTAAAAATTTACCAGCACACCACTGGCTCTGATTATTCCCTACACGCCCACCTGTTCACTGCGTTCCCTTGACTTCCATCAATTGGTTCTGTCTAACCCCAAGAAAGCACCTATGAATCCACTAGACATTCAGCTTTTTATTTCTTATCCCCTAAACTTTGGAATGATGCCCTTACTCCACCCCTAATGTTCAATGCGAACATTCCTTTCCCAAAATTAAAACTTTTTTAAAACCCTTGGGGGCTGGAGCGATATGAGCAACTGGGATGATCTGCTGTATTTTGACTACTTGTGTGCTTGTTCTTGTCTGAATGATTATCTTTCCTGTTTAATTTACTGGCATTCTTTTCTATTACTTTTATAGATTGTACATCATTTAGATCCATTTGGCTGGTATATGCGGTATAAAAGAGTCCTTAGAAAACTGGTAGATTTACAGAGAAGCTTCTCTCTGGGGAAGGAGCTCTCAGAGAGGATAAAGCTGTAAAAAGATCTTTATCAGCATCCTCTATTGAGGAGAGTGTCCATAAAGAAACCTACTAGAGCATGCAGGTGTTGGAAATTATTTTTTTCTATCTCTGTAAATATTGTTATTGTTGAGAAGTTGCCCCATTGTTTGCCTGAATAATCCAAGTTTAAGTAAACCTTTTTATTTTGGGTTCAGAATAAAATTCTGACCTGAGTTGTCTTCTTGAAAGAAAAAGGAGCACTGCATGGGTGGATTATCTGTGCCAAATGCCTCCCAGCACAAGCTGATTCTGGCCCTCTCCCATCAAACTATTACAATTTACTAAAAGTAACCCTCTGATTCTCACTGGGTACGAAAAGATTACATCAGTATGAACCCTGAGCCTCCAGTTCTGCAACATATATTTCAGGTTTTTCAACATGGAGCTATGGCATTTCCCTTTACAACTGAACATATAAAACAAGCCTAGAGTTGTGCGACATCAACAAATACATTCTGTGATTCCATAACCTGCATGACTCTTGCTGTTGATTATGGGTGGCTATTGGGCTCATTTTCGAAAGAGAAGGATGCCCATCTTACGACATAAATCTGAAGATGGACGTCCTTCTCACAGAAACGTCCAAATCGGTATAATCAAAAGCCGATTTTGGACGTCCCCAACTGCACTTCATCGCAGGGACAGCCAAAGTTCAAGGGGGCGTGTCGGAGGCGTAGCGAAGGTGGGACTTGGGCGTGCCTAACACTTGGACGTCCTTGACCCATAATCGAAAAAAAGGACGTCCCTGACGAGCACTTGGACGTTTTCACCCGGACCTGTTTTTATTACGACTAAGGCACAAAAAGGTGCCCAAAATGACCAGATGACCTCTCATTACTCCCCAGTGGTCACTAACCCCCTCCCACCCTCAAAAAACGTCTTTCAAAATATGTCGTGCCGGCCTCTATGCCAGCCTCAGATATCATACTCAGGTCCATGACAGCAGTATGCAGGTCCCTGGAGCAGTTTTAGTGGGTGAATGCACTTCAGACAGGCGGACCCAGCACCATCCCCCCACCTCTTACGTTTGTGGAGGAAACAGCGAGCCCTCCAAAACCCACCACAAACCCACTGAACCCACATCTAGGTGCCCCCTTCACTCGTAAGGGCTAT
This sequence comes from Microcaecilia unicolor, assembly GCF_901765095.1. Lineage (NCBI taxonomy): Eukaryota > Metazoa > Chordata > Amphibia > Gymnophiona > Siphonopidae > Microcaecilia > Microcaecilia unicolor. Next base: position 90,174,743 of record NC_044033.1, on the reverse strand, counting down.
GGTAGTGGTGTACAGTTGGGGGTAGTGGGTTTTGGGGGGGGGGGTTGGGGGTTCAGCACACAAGGTACAGCTATGTTCCTGGGAGCATTTTATGAAGTCCACCGCAGTGCCCTCCTAGGGTGCCTGGTTGGTGTCCTGGTATATCAGGGGGACCAGTACACTACAAATGCTGGCTCCTCCCATGGCTTGCATTTGGTCATTTCTGAGATGGACGTCCTTGGTTTTGAAAATCACTGAAAATCAGAAACATCCATGTCTAGGGACGGCAAAATTTAAGGAGTTGGATGTCCCTGACGATATTTTCGACATGAAAGATGGACATCCATCTTGTTTCGAAAATACAGGTTTCCCCGCCCCTAGATTGGGACGTTTTGCAAGGATGTCCAAATTGAAACTTGGACATCCTTTTCAAAAATGCCCCTCCACATAGGTGAAACTGGGGCCATAGATCGTGACAGATTTTGGAGGTGGGAATAGGTGCAATGTGTGTTTGTGTGTAGAGAGAGTGGAAGTAGGCAGGCAAGTGTTTTGTGTGTGTGTGTAGAAGTGTGTTAAGGGGAGGTGTGATATGAAGTCTCACATTCTCTTGCATCCTCTTCATTCCATTCTACTCCATCTCACTTGACCCCATGATTTCTATCCCAACCCCATACGCCCATCTTCACTACCCCTTCCTGCAGTTTATTTGCAGCTGTTTGTAGCTGTTAGATGAATTAGCAAGAGTGCAAGGCTAATTTGAAAGGACAGGAGAGATTTGCCCAATCTGAATCTCATTTCTCACCTCTTCACCCACCCCCTGTCTTGATTTTCCTAGATTGTTTTGTGAACAAAGGCATGATATCTTTCACCTTTACCCAATTAATTAAAAACGATCTCTGTCCTCAATTCAACATCACCTATTAACCCACCTGTAAAACATTAAGGTGTCCTTTTAATAAATTGTTGTAAAGTTTAGCTGAAATAACCATGTGATAACTGTGAAGCCTCTGCGTTAACTGTTAGGGGACATTCCTAGCATTTGCCCATGCAGTTAACACAGATAAAATACATTTACTATGTGTTAAGTGTATGACAACAGATAACATGCATGCACTTAATGCCACTTTTTAATGATGGTATTAAGTGATCTTCATTATCTGCTGTGGTAACTGTTAACACATGGTAAGTTGCTATAGGTTAATTTCAAGGTACAGTCCACACTCATTTCCTACAAAGGAAGGGGGGGGGATGGGTGTTGGGTTCGATATGAAAATTTATACGTGCATTTACCCAATGTAGACAAATCACTGTGGGGCAGATAGGATGCTGGGCCATTTCGGTCTTTATCTGCCATCATTTACTATGTTATTATGTGAATTTATGAAACTGTTGGCCCAATCTCCATTGCCTGCCACATAGAGCCTGCCATGAGTGGGAAAGCGTGGGGTACAAATGTAACAAAAAAAAAATATTCAAAAACACTTATTGGTATAGTAGCAGCTGCTATATGGATAAGAGCCCTACTGATCCATTTCAGTGGCACTGTCGGGATAGTGCTGCTGAAAATTCTTAAAGATCGCCCTGGCACTTTCCAAATAATACAGGGTGAAGTGAGGGTGCAACACGGGCAATTCTAGAGCTAGTCGGTGATATTTATCTGCTTTCTGTATATCTTTGAGGATTAATGTAGGGCAGCAAAAAGGTTGTCCTCACTTAAAGCTCCTAGCTATATGGATAGCAGTTAAATATCGCCACTGTCCATGTATATTCAGCATTGTTTGCTATCCAGATAGCAGCACTGAGTGTATAGAATTTATTTATTTAATACATTTATACCCCACATTTTCCCACTAGATGCAGGCTCAATGTGGCTTACACAGAACTGTAGGGAAGACTACAGTACAGAAAAGTACAATTAAGCAGTGTAAAAGAAAGGTAATACCATTTGTAATTCTGTTAACCGGAAATGGCAATCGCCATTACGGCAAATGTAAGCCACATTGAGCCTGCAAATTGGTGGGAAAATGTGGGATAAAAATGCTATAAATAATAAACAAATAGGTATCATTTAGACAACGAAAATAGCAAAAGATAATACAAGGTTACAGGTAATAAGGTCCATGAATCTTGCTGAAACCAGGAATGGGGTAGCTTAGGTTGAGTCTGGAAAGTAAGCCTTCTTGAATAGGATGGTCTTCAATAATTTTCTGAAATTTAGATAGTTCTGAGTTGATTTTACGGATTTGGGTAAAGCATTCCATAGTTGTTTGCCTATGAAGGAGAAGTTGGAGGCGTAGGTGGATTTGTATTTAAGGCCATTACAATCAGGATAGTGTAAATTTAGATAGGATCTGGTAAGTCAACCAGATCCAGCATGTATTTGGGAACTTCACCATAAATGATCCTGTGAATCAAGGTGCAGACCTTAAAGGCAATATGTTCTTTGATGGGAAGCCAATGTAATTTTTCACGAAGGGGCTTGGCAGATTCAAATTTAGATTTGCCAAAAATCAGTCTCGCCACTGTATTCTGGGCAGTCTGAAGTTTCTTAACTAGGTGTTCTTTGCAGCCTGCATAGATTCCGTTACAATAATCCATATAGCTTAATACCATTGACTGTATTAAGTTACGGAAAACATTTCGAGGAAAGAAGGGTTTTATGCGTTTAAGTCTCCACATCGAGTAAAACATTTTCTTTGTGGTACAATTTATTTGGGTTTCTAGGGTTAGATGCCGATCAATTGTAACTCCAAGAAGTTTTAAACTATCCAAAATGGGTAGGGAATAGTTGGGAGTATATAGAGTGGTAGGTTTATATTTATTATGCTGAGACGACAGGATGATGCAGTGAGTCTTCTCAGTATTCAGTTTCAGCTGGAATGAGTTAGCCCATGCGTTCATTGTGCACAGGCCTGAACTGATGAGCTTGGTGAGTTCAGCCAAGTCCTGTCTAAAAGGTATATAGATTGTAACATCATGTTTATTTTCTCAGAATCTGCCTTTGCTAATCAGGCAGCGGAAGCAGTGGCCCGTCTCATCTCTCTGGGCAAAGTTACATATGCCCTTCAGATATCTAGCTTTCCCAACCTTGAATCTGCTCATGACAGTTCGGTACAGGCACAGCCATAGCTAAGTCTGTAATTAAAGAGGAACCCAGTTTTAATTAGTTAAAGAGATATAGTTTATTAGTATTAATTAGCATTGATACATTACCCAATAATGAAGATACCAGCAATTCAGTCAATCATACAGTGGAACAGAATCACACGACACATCAGCTCTCGGTGGTGCTCTGTCTTTCTCCTCCATCAGCATCTGCATCTTACACCTCTCGGGGTGCTTCCTTTATACTGTCTCAACCCAATGGATTCCAATGGGATCCAGCTTTGTCAGCAGAACTTGCTATCCCTTATCAGTTGATAAGAAACCGATAAGGGTGACTTCATTAGGTCCCAGGTTCTAACTATACACAAAAGGGGTGCAAAGCACAGCTGGCGAGATGACTTCATCGGTCACTCTGCTCTTCTCAGCTATTCTCAGCTCCCCCCTCCCTATGAGTACTCTCTAACTACGTACATCTACCCCTTTATCTACTTTCATTAGCCCAAAACATCTTTCATGACTCTTCACCGATGCCAGTCCCAGGCATGTTTATAAGAGCAAAGGACCCCCTCCCGTGCCAGCTCCCGGAGAACTCAGTTCAGCTTGTGCTGCAGAAAAATGTATTTTGTATCAGAGATGACTTTGAATTTTTAAGAGAAGCCTAGCTCTTATTATGAGCCATTTGCTTGTAGAGGCCTAGCTCTTTAGCCTGAGCCATTGACCTGTATTTTACTGAGAGCAAGGGTGGCCATATATATACAATCATCAGCATATATGAATGGATTTAGACCTAGTTTGGAAAGGGCATTAGCCAATGGGATCATCATTATGTTAAAAAGCGTGGGGGAAAAATGGCGAACCTTGAGGAACTCCATAAGCTGCATTCCATGAAGATGATAAAATTGAGTTCTGTTTCACTCGGTAAGATCTGAATAAAAGAAAACCCTTAATCCATCTAAGTACACTTCCACCTATCCCTAAGTAATCAAGAAGATGTAGTAGGATTTCATGGTTAACCATATCAAATGGACTAGACATGTCAAATTGGAGGAGAAGTATACTTTTGCCACCAGCGATTAGTTATTTGAACTTGGACATGCGGGTAACTAGAACCGTTTCAGTACTGTATAAAGATCTAAATCCGGATTGTGAGTCATGTAGAATGGAAAACTTGTTCAAATATTCCATGAGTTGTTTAGTCACCATGCTTTCCATTAGTTTAATTACCAATGAAATAGAAGCAACTGGACGGTAGTTTGTGATATCATTGGACTTTTTCTTGGAGTCCTTAGGTATAGGAGTAAGAAGGATGTTCCCATAGTCCTTTGGGAAAAAGCCAAATTTAAGCATGAAATTTAGATGTGATATGAGGTCTTGAGTGAATCGTGAAGGGACAAGTTTGAGTAGGTAATTAGGGCAAATGTCCAGTTTGCAAAAAGAGTTGGAGAATTTGGAAATAGCTTGAGTGACTAAGTAATTGGAGAGAGGGGTTAAATTGCAGCCATATACGGTCTGCTTGGTGGTCTTCAGAGGTAGACTCGAGAAAATTGAAGACGTGATCAGTGTATAAGTTCTTCCGAGGAAGTGAATTACGTAATTTTAGAATTTTATCATTAAAGTAATTGGCCAGTGTATCAGCAGATGGGGTATCTATGCTTGTTGTGGTAACTGAGTTGGTTTCAAGGAGTTTATTAACAACATAAAATAGTTTCTTTGAGTCTGTATAATCATGCCCGATTTTAGATTTATAATAGGACTTTCGTGCGTGTCTAATTGTGTATTTATATTTTCTGATAGCTAGTTTCCATTAATTAAGCTTGTGTTCGTTTTTTTCCTTTTTTGTTCCATTTTTCTAGTTTGCGTCTTTAATTCTTTTAGTTCGTCATTGAACCAAGGTGTAGAATTAATCCTTTTTAGTGGTTTGACTTTTAGAGGTGCTAGATCATCCAGTACACTGTTGCATCTTGTGTCCCATTTGGAAAGGAAGTGTGTAGAATCCGTATTTGCTGACCACTCGTCATATATCCTGGACCAAAATTCCGTAGGATCTATTTGACCTCTTGTAGTAATAGTAGTATGATGTTGGTTTTGGTGGGGACCATTTCTCTGCCATAATATGGATAAGTTAAGTTTAAGGTGATCGGTCCATGGGATCTCAGACCAAACACAAGTCAGTTGTTTGGAAATTTCGGTCTGATGCCATTCTAAATGAACAAAGGTCCAGTGTATGACCTTTAATGTGGGTGGGTTCGCAAGTTGGCAATGAAAAATCCAAAGATTGAAAAAACTCTTTACATTCTTGTGTTGAGTAAGATTTCGAGTCTTCAACTTGAGTGTTAATATCACCCAGGATAAGTATATTGGCATTGGATACACACATATTAGAAATAAAGTCTGAGAAGATAGGATAACTTTCGTTCCAATTCCCAGGTGGACTGTAAAACAGGATGCAGGTCAGATGATCAAGTAAGGTTTTGTCCTGGATCCTTATAATATATAATATCCTTAGAATATATTTAAAAGTCATGATTAGTATATTTTCTTTAATTTTTCTAATCAGCTTTGGGCAGTCTTTTCAGGCTGAATAGGTAGAGCATAAGTAGACAAAGAGAAGCAAGTTACACTTTTATCCAGAGCCACATTATGATTTCTGTGGGCCCTGGACACTTTTGCCTTCTTAAGCCCCTTCCTTGGTGGCATTTAATATATGACTGAGCTTTTAATTTGAATTATATGTATATTTTATTTGTACTTTATGTATTTATATTCTATTTATTGTGTATATTTTCAAGGCTGAAAGGAAAGGCATAAAAACAAATAACTCCTACTTCATTTTTATTCTTTCTGATTAAAAAAATTAAAACATTTTTGTGGGACATAGGCACTGTGCCTATTGTAAATACACAATCAAACATTCAACGAGGAGTGAGGGACAAAAATTCTCAAAACAAAAAATAAAAGACTCCACTAGAATAAGGTGAAAATAATATCAACCTAAAGCGGAGGAAAAAGCCTCAGAGTAACAATGAAGCACTCATACGTGCTTCTCAATTTCAGTCATCGGCAGAAAAAAATCTCCGTAGAAGGTCAACAATGCAATGTGCAGGGTAACTCATTATATTCAAAGCTAAAGGTGCTTAAAGTGTCCCTAAGGTTCCAAAAATATTCAAACTTATCTGCACATAGTAACTGCAGGAAGTTCAAGTGTGCTATATCATGGTAACTGGTGCTAATGAACCCAATGGTCTAAGTGCTCCATTGTTACTCTAAGGCTTTTTCCTCCATTTTAGGTTGATATTATTTTCACCTTATTTCTAGTGGAGTGTTTTCATTTTTATTATGAGACTGTTCCTTATGGACAAATTATTCCTTATTGTAAGAATTTTACTTGATCATAGCATACGTGCTTTATCTTCACAGCTTCAACAAGCTAACATTTTGGTCTATTCAGTAAGCTTTCAAAACATCAAATAACATATGGAATAAAGTTGTGTCCAGCATCCTTAGGAAATGCTTCCACTAACAGTACGCATAATTTTTCCATTGATGTCAAAGTGCAAAGTAGATGAAACCTGGGCAATTAAATCTTGAAGATCCTCCTTGTGAAAAATCCTAAGAACTGAAGAATCCTCACCAGGGATCAAAGAATCCATATCCGTCTCTAAAGAAATAGAAGGATCTTCAATAGAGTCTGCTTGGGGTAAAGCCTGGTCTTCTAAACAGGGCATGGCAAAATCTGGCTCAGAATCCAAATCTTCATCAGGCTCACAAGATCTTCTAGGCCTTTTGGCAGATAGCTGCTGACTCTTCCCCAGTACAACTGCTGGAGTGGAAGGAGGATCTGATTGCCTCAATAAAAATGCCTTATACATCTGCAAAATGAACTCTGGGGGGAAACCCTCCCCAGAACCCGCAGGCAGATTGGAAACGCTGGCAGGCTGAGACTGCACCGGTGGAGGAGAGCGGGAAATCAGGAGATCAGCTGATGGTGGCAAAATGGCAGCGGTTCCCGCCAAAATGGGAACCACCGAACTGACAGAGGGAAGCACAGCATCAACTCCTCCCGAATTAGTTGAACTTGCTGCCGTGGGAACCGTGACTGGAGCGCTCTCTACACAAGTGCAGAACTTACAACGGCCCGTTTTGTCCATGTCCCGGCACTGACAAACGGTGCAGCGCTTAAGCTTTTCAACCATGATAGGAACAGCAATGGCGGCTTGTACACCTGGTTCCCTGGAAAGCGTGCTTTTTTTTTTTCAATGGCAACCGCCACCTGGAGAAAGGCCGTCAGGCAAAGAAATCTAGCAGGGAAGAACAGAGCTGCACTGACCGGTCCCAGAAGTGCTTTTTTTTTAAAAAGTAAATACAGCTGCCTCTCCCAGAATCTCTTTCCCCAAAGAGTCTGAGCCGCCTAAAGACCCACAGAGTGAGCTTACAATGGGCAGGGAGGACTAAGGGGGAGGGACCCGGCTACCCGGGTGTAACACCCCTGAGGAAACTGAAGGCCTCCACAGACCACTACCTCCACAAGGTTCCCAACCAGTAGGTGCACAGAAAAAGAAGGAAAGAAACTGAAATTAACTTAATTATTAATTGCCTTTTTTTTAACACACAAGTAGAGGAGTGTGGTAGCCGTGTTAGTCCACTCTTAAGGTTATCAATAGAAATCAAACAAAATAAAACATGGAAAAGAAAATAAGATGATACCTTTTTTATTGGACATAACTTAATACATTTCTTGATTAGCTTTCGAAGGTTGCCCTTCTTCGTCAGATTGGAAATAAGCAAATGTGCTAGCTGACAGGTTTTCACTTATATACACTGTCAGCTAGCACATTTGCTTATTTCCGATCTGACGAAGAAGGGCAACCTTCGAAAGCTAATCAAGAAATGTATTAGGTTATGTCCAATAAAAAAGGTATCATCTTATTTTCTTTTCCATGTTTTATTTTGTTTGATTTCTATTTTTAACACAAAGAAAGCAAGAAGAGAGACTGACAGGGCTCACCACCTTCCTTCCACCTGCTGGAGACTGAGATTACTGGACTCCACTATCTGGCAGGGGCTCTTATTGGCTATCTCTGATGAGTCAGAAGTCTCAGTCTCCACCTGCTGGAAGGCGTGCACAACCCATCAGTCAATCACTGGGCCAGTCCGGAGGGACGCTAAGGAAGGTGTTCTTGGGGACAGAGTTTGGACTTGTGCACATATCATTGGATTTTCAAGGAAAAGCTACCTGCACAAACTAGTAGGTATAAATGTGTGTCTATAAATTTGAGAAAATATTGTGCACACAAACTAGCAGGTATAAACTTGTTAAGGTTTTCAAAATCTTGCCATGATGATAATGAATTAGAACTTCTACCTTCATCTAACAAGGATGAATGTTGTAAAATTAAGCCTTCCTGATCAGCTGAGTAACTAAATTCTTCAAGTGATGTTTGAGCCATGTGAACATAGGACCAGTCACTCGATAAATCACATTGACCATGGTTGTCTATAACTTGATGGTGGGAATAACTATCAATAGTTAAACTGAACCCAATGCTGTAACAGTCACATGGTCTAAGCTTTAGCCAATCAGAGAAAGCTACATCAGGGAAACCCAATCAGTTTCTAAATTAAGACCTGCTGGGGCTATTGTATTTAAAGTAAAAATCCATCTCTGCTGCTTATAATTTAAAAGTCACTTGAGATCACCACCCTCCCACCCCAGCTCAGTAATCAGATGTTTTTTCTCCAACCCATGTGTCACCAGGAGGTGCAGTTGACAGCCAATTCTATTTTTGGGCCAGGGCCATCAGCTTTGTTTTCAAATGTCAGCCACTGCAAATGAATTAAAATCTGGATATTCAATGCCAGCAGTGGGGATATTTGTCCTACTATCCAGATAGCTACTAGAATAAAGAAAGGGCAGCTTCTTTGATATCCTAACTTTATTCAGATAGTTCTGGTTAGAGGACTGAAGGGGGTTGAGGGAAGCTATCAATGTGGGCTACCATTAAGACATGTTATTTTACTGTCTCATTGCATAAAATAGAACCTGTGCTAAAATAGCTCAAGTTAAAGATAAAATAACTCATCTTAATGGTAGCCCACATTTATAACTATGACCTAAATATCACCATTAACAAGATAACTGCTATCTCCACCCCAACTTGACACCAGGATTCCTCCAGCACTTCAAAGGTATCAGTGGCACTATGCAAATAGAGTCGCTGAATAACTGGACATAGGCCTAGCTATGGCTAACAGCAACTGTTATAGATAAGTGCCATTGAATATCAACTTGATACGTTTTTTGCTTCAAATAAATGAAACAAAATTTTAAAAAGTAACTCTGTGCATCTCTACTGCGTTTGACAGGGCTCTGCACCCAGGGGGAACACCAGTAGGAGGTCTTAACCAGTGTGTCCTGCCAACGGATTCTCAGAGGAGGAACCACAGGAGTGAAAAAGATCTCATTCATGTGCAGGAAGAAGGTGCCCTTTATGAGAAAATCATTAACTGAGATCAGGTACCATAAGATAAGATCAATACACAACAATAGAAATAATTAACCTTAAAGATATCTGTAATAACAACTGTCCGTTTTCACATTCTGTCCTATATATTATTAAACTTGTTACATGAACAAGACTTCAATGTTTTACCAGTATTTGTATGTGTATATATCCACTTTGTTTTATGTAATCAGAACGCCTTGTCAGTTCTGCATTTGTTATCTTTGTGAGCCACATTGAATTTAAATTTCATTTGAGATAATGTGGGATATAAATGTCATAATTAAATAAATAACATACCAAGAAAGGAAACTCCAAAGACTGGGAGGGGTCCCTAAGGAGTATCTTGATGGAGTTCAGGGAGGCAGAGGAATCTCCTGCTGTTGTTGATTGTGAACTATAATTTTGTGACTGTTAACCCTTTCTGGATAGATGCCACTAGAAAAAGGTGTATTTTTTCTAACTTATCACCCTTTCACATATACCTCAATAAACTTTTGTATTTTGGAACAGTCCCAAACTTGTATGTCCACATTGTTGGTGCAAAAGATACTGAGAGGTCCAGAGTCACAAATGCATTAAAATAATTATTATTTTATTTATATACCACCTCAAGGCTGAAGGCTATTGAAGTGGTGTACTCAGATACTGCAGGTAATTTTTTTTTTTTTTATCCCTGAAGGGTTCACAATCTAACACCCCTGTTTACTAAGCCATGCGGCAATGCTGACACAGCCCATTCAAAATGAATGAGCCATGTTGGCATTAGCGCAAAGCAGCCACTAGCGCAGCTTAATAAACAGGGGGATATGTTTGTACTTGAGGCAATGGAGGGTCAAATGATTTGCCCAAGATCAAAAAGAGCTATATTGGAATTTGAACTGAGCTCCTCTGGTTCTCAGCCAACTACTCTAATCATTAGCCTACTTCTCCAATCTCATCTCAGCCCTATTATCACCTGTCAGAAGGAGGAGCCCATAATTGTGATGGCCCCATAACTTCCTGAACTAGCCCCTAGTCCTGATTGTGAAAGAGAAAGAGAGAGAGAGTGTGTGGAATTAGTCTGCTACATTCAGCTGGATAACCCTGAAAATCAGCACCAGCCAGCTAGAGTTCTTCTAATCCTGGCATCACCCAAATTTGAAGAGCTAAAATATATCTGCATAGTTGTATTTATTTATTTGGATTTTGCTCACACCTTTTTCAGTAGTAGCTCAAGGCAAGTTACATTCAAATACACTGGGTATTTCTGTATCCCCAGAGGGCTCACATTCTAATTTTGTACCTGAGGCAATGAAGGGTTAGGTGACTTGCCCAAGATCACAAGGAGCAGCAGTGGGATTTGATCCAACCACCTCTGGATGTCAAGACCAGTGCTCTAACCACTAGGCTACTCCTACACTTCATTTAATGTCATATATGACATTTAAAGCCCCAAAGAACACAGAAATAGAAATTAAGGCCTCCAGGTTGGGGCATGCCAGGTTCTACTAGTATTTTAGAACTGAATCTGCCAACATAGAACCTGTTGTAAAATCATGCCGAATAGACATGGGCTCCGGCTACATGCAGTGGGAGCATCCATTTTACAAGTGTCAACATCTAAAATATCAACAGGGCCACCACATTAACATATGTGCTGGCACATAGATGTGTGTCTGCTATTTTAGAAACCTACACATCTAGTTTTCCCCAAGCTGTCACAAAGCCAGTTATTTGCCAGTATCACTTTTTGTGAGGAACAAAAAACACTGAGGGGATTAAGGAGGCTACATCCCCTAATCCTTCCAGTAGAGGTGCACAAAATAAACACCTTTACAAAACCTAGACATCCGCTGTAAACAGTGGCGTAGGAAGGGGGGGCAAAGGCGGTCTGCCCCGGGTGCACGCCGCTGGGGGGGGGGGGGGGGGTGTTGGCTCCGCTGGTTCCCTGCTCTCTCTGCCCCGGAACAGAGAGAGCAGGGAACCAGCGGAGCCAACGAAGCTCCCAGTGACGTGCACTCTGGGCGGAATGGACCTCCCGCCCGCCTGCCCCATTTTCTATGGTAGTGGTAAGCGCTCCGGGAGGGGAGGTGCAAGTGCTGAGGGGGGGGGGGAGTGCGCCGTGCTGCACAGCGGCGACCCGTCCCAGGTGTCAGCCGCCCTCGCTACGGCACTGGCTGTAAATCCCGATATTGATCTCACAGGATATAGATGTGCATTCCCCTTCTGAAATAGGGAATGCATATGTATATTTTCAGCCAGCCCTAGTCCCATGCAACCTATGCCCAGACAACACACCCTTGCCCTATGCCCATATTTGTGATTTGGACATTATATATATCCCAGCTATTTTATTTATTAGAATTTATTTACTGCCTTTTTGAAGAAATTCATTCAAGGTGGTATACAGCAAGAATAAGTCAAAGATAAATAGACAATTGCAGCAGTAAAAATATTCAAATAAGAGTACATAGTATGGCATAGTGTGCTACTTACAATGTCAACACAATAAAATGCAATATACATGTTTAAATGTCGGTTTATGACCACCCTAATCATGAATAGGTCTTCTAAAATAACCACCTTAGCTACTCAGTGGAGGGATGAGCTTCAACAGCAGAGTTTAGATAAACCATATGAAAATTGATGCTATAGTACTTAGTCCATAAATCTCTAGATTCTACCAGGTGAATATATGTAAACCGAAATAGAGAACAAAATACTAGAATAAAACATCTGGCAATTTATGCAGAACATTGCTATCAGACTCCATACTTTTGCCTGGAAACTTGATCATGCAGCCACTTTAATGGCCACTCACTGCTGGCTTCCTGTTAACTATGAGACCAAGTTCAAAATTCTGATCCTAGTCTTCAAGGCACATTTTATCATCCACCCTAAACACTTATTAATCCCTTACTGTCCATCCAGATGCCTCAGATCCTCTCAGTCCTCCAGGGTTGCAATTTGTCACCCCTGGAGTGGGGGTAAGGTATTTATATATTGATTAATTAAAATGTAATACTCCTGCCCTATCCAAAACAACTTGGTGTGAACTACAGTAACATCACTGAATATATATAGTCATACAACATACATTAATAAAATAGAGATCAGATAGGTTATAAACCAGACTAAAAGGTATGATTAAATAACCAAGTCCCTAAAAAGTCAAAAATTCGATCTAAGCCAGCACTCTAATGGGACTGAATCCCACAAAGTCAGGGCAACACAGCTAAATACAATTTTTATGGTCACCAGCAATCTCACATTCCCTGGCTCAAATGGCTACAGCAAAGCTTGCTGTGATTAATGCAATTTATAACAGGGAAATATACTCAACCAAATGTTTTGCCAGCTACTAAGGGGATAATTTGTGCAAAGTTCTAGAAACCAAATATAAAATCTTAGGGGCTGTGGTAGATCCTGTCAACTAATACTAACATTGACTTTAGTGTTTTGTTTTTGTGTGCTGCCTTTCTGTGTACACATCAAAGTAATTTAATAACCATGAAGAGCACCATAGAAAAAGAAATAAAGTAACAGGAGACAAGAAGGCAGGAAAAGCAAACAAAAAGTGAAAGTTACAAATGTTGATGAAGGGAAAATATGAGAAGAGTCTAAAATTAAAATGTAAACATTTTAAACAAGGAATGTAACTGGAAGGAACCAGGTGTTGGGATGAACAGTACAAGTCTGAAATCATAGCCGAAAATTCAACAGGTTATTCCTTGCTAAAATGATCAGAGTTCTGGGTTCAGCACCAGTCAAGGATTACAAAGATAACAACTGAATGTTTGAGTGAGAAACCATTCTTTCAAGCCAGCCCAAAAGGTAGAAGTACTTCATTTGAACCTTAATTATTGAGGCATGGAATTCTATAAAAACAGAGATGGGAATGTTCAAAGCAGGTAGTGCTGAAACTAACTTTTGTAGTGCCCAGAGCATTGCTGTAAACTGTAGTGGCATGGGGCCCTTCCCTTCTCTGCACAGCAGTGCCGTAAGCACTCTAAAACAATATGATGCCCAGGGCAATGTCCCAGTTATCTCACTCTAGTTCTGGCTCTGTAAGTTACACGCGCCCTTGCCGCATTTAAGTGCCCACAGTAATATCAGGTCTGTGGCAGGTGTGACTTAGAACACATAAATACAAGGCACCCCGATGCCAGGCTTCACTAACATTCTATAACAGAATCTGGGCACCTAGATTTCATTTGGAATACACAGTTAGCCAAGACCTTAGAGAAAACGAAATATCTTATGTCCCACTCACAAACGGTCACCTTGATTTTCTCCAGAGCTGTGGATCCTTATGTGAAGGACAGAGAAAGGAGATGATGTAATTCTCACCTGGATGAAAGGCTAAATAGTAGGAAGCACACGACAAAGTACCGCCAAGCCTTAACAGTATCCAAAAAATCAATGCATTTCACTGGCTGCCAATTCAACCAAGCAGCTGTTCAGTATAGTAAGCAGCCTACTGCAATCCCCACAATAGAACTGCATTAATGTTGCTCCATACTTTGCCAACAAAATTAAGTTTCTACCAGGATTTACAGGCAGTACCTCCCAGTCTCCAATCTGCTAACCAGGAGCGCACAAACTTGCCCCCTCCTGATACAGACATAAAGGACATTTTTAACCCAATAACAGAGGAGAGCCTTAACAAAACCCCAAGAGACCTTCAACCAACTACCTGCTCCCTCAACCCCTGCCCATCAAAGATAGTACAGCAGGTAAGTATGGGCCTCATAGAAGTCACCACAAAAATTGTGAACTCTTTCTAATGGGCAACTACCAACAGCATTAAAAAGGGCAGTGGTGCACCCTTTGTTAAAGAACAACAACCTTGACCAGGACAAAGTCGAAAGTTACCGGCCAGTATCTAACATCCCATTTCTTACAGTCTATGTTCAACTCAGTGATTGGCTAGAAGAGAGAAACTGGCTGGATCCATGTCAATCTGGATCCATGTCAATTCAGACCCAGTTATAGAACAGAAACAGTCCTCATATCCCTACTAGATGATCTTCACAGAAACTGAGACAGGGGATTTGCCTCGGTGTTAGCACAACTGGCAGAAACAGGTATCAATGGAACAGTACTTGCTTGGTTCAGATCCTATCTATCAGACAGGCAACAGTCCATAATGTTTGGCAGCACCTTATCGCTATCATGGGCACTGACATCTGGGGTATCACAAGGATTGATACTGTCACCTATTCTGTTCTATATCTATATCTAATTAGCAGTTACATGCATAATTGATTTACGTCCCTATTCTGTACACTGAGCACCTAACGACAATAGTTCACAACTGCAAAGGGGGTGTTAACATGGGAAGGGCACAGGCATGCTATTCTTGTGCACACTTTATAGATCAAATGCATTTATTTATTTATTTGGATTTTTCTCAAACACCTTTTTTCAGTAGTTGTTCAAGGTGAGTTATATTCAGGTACAGTAGGCATTTCCCTGTCCCTGGAGGGCTCACAATCTAGTTTTGTACCTGAGGTAATGTTTAGGTGCCCAACTTCTGATTTTAGGTGCCAGTCATAGACATGGTGCAATGGTCATGTCTAAAGTTTACTGCCTATCTGCAGACACACTAGTATTCTTTAACAGATTTAGTACATAACTCTGCCATTATAGAATACTGGCTTAGCACCCATTTTTTGGTTCCTTTTAGCACCATTTATAGAATCTCCCCCATCTTTTATGCAGCTGTGACAATTTTATAAGAAGACATTTTTGTGCATCGACCAATTTTGCCATGCACTACAAGTTTTTATTTTCCTTTCTCAATGACTCCAGTACAATTTCTCTTTTTGACACTGACTTTTCCCAATCTCTTTCTCCATCTGAAACCACTGCATACCTCAGGACTACATTGGCCACCTTCTGCTTTCATCATTTCAACATCCCTTTTGTCTTCTCCTTTCTTCTCAGCTCTCAAGCTTCAACATTTTCTTCCTTTCATTCAACTATCTCCATTCCATCCGAGTGCATCTCATCTTCATCGCTGTCATCATCTCTCCTACTCTTTTCTGTACTTTCTTGCTCCTTCCCCTGCTGTATGCTGGGGATATTAATCCCAATCCTGGTCCTCCAAATCAGCTTTCATCCTAATCATGCAAGTCACACCACAATGTCTCCAGTCTTATTTCTGTTCCTCTCCTTTCCCCTTCTTCTCTGCCTTTCCCGTGTGCCCTGTGGAATGCCCACTCTGTCTCCAACAAGCTTGCCTACATCCTTGACCTCTTTATTTCTCATACTCTCCATCTGCTTGCACTAACTGAAATTTGGCTTTGCCCTGAAGACTCTGCTTCAGCGGTTGCCCTGTTTCATGGAGGTTAACTGTTCTCCCATACACCTCACACAGTTGGCCATGGAGGTGATATTGGGCTGCTACTCTTATCCTCTTGTAGATTTCAACCTCTTCTTCTACCTCAGTCTCACTGCTTTTCTTCCTTCAAAGTCCACTCCATCTGTCTATTCACTCCTCTACTTCTCTGAGTAGCAGTCATTTATCGGCCCACTGATAAGTCTCTTTCTTCCTTTCTCACTAACTTTGACTCCTGGCTTTCCTTCTTTTTTTACCCTTCATCTCCTTCCCTCATTCTTGAGGATTTTAACATCCATGTAATGACCCCTCTGACTCTTATGCCTCTTAGTTTCTCTTTCAATCTTCAACTGTGCTCTACTACCCCTATTCACCAGAATGACCACTGTCTTGATCTTGCTTCTTTTCCAAATGCTCACTCTCCAATTTCTGCACCTCTGTTCTTCTCCCTTTGACCATCATCTGATAACTTTCACACTTAATCACCCTCCCCCCCCCCAGTCAGGTCCAATCTCTACCAATACATTTAGGAATCTTCAGGCTATTGGCCCTTGCACTCTCTCCACCACTGTTTCATCCCTCTTCTCAACCACTATGCTATCCAAGTCTGTCAATGAGGCTGTCTCTTCCTATAATACTATCCTCTCCTCTGCTTTGGATACTCTTGTCCTCCCATTCCCTGTTCTGTAAGGCCTACCAAACCCCAGCCTTGGCTGACCTCTAGAATCTGCTATCTACTTTCCTGTGCCCGATCTGCCAAACACATTTGGCTGAAATCCCGTGTCCATGCTGACTTCATACATTTCAAATTCTTGCTGACCTCCTTCCAGTCTGTTCTTTCACTTGCAAAACAAGACTACTACATCCATTTTACAAACTCTCTTGGCTCAAACCCTCAACGTCTCTTTGCCACACTGAACTCTCTACTCAAAGTGACATCACCTCTAACCCCTCTTTCACTGTCTCCCCAGACTATGGCTGAGTATTTCCATAACAAGGTTTGCAAAATTAACCTTGAGATCTCAATGAAGTCACCTCCACCTCTCCTTCTCCCAGTCCATTGTCAACTCTCCTTCAATCCTTGCCACCTTTTCTTCCTTTTCTGAAATCACTGAAAAGAAAACCGCACATGTTCTTTCCTTCTACAAACTGACTACCTGTTCCTCTTTTCCTATTCCCACCCATCTACTCAGCACTATCTCTCCTACTGTCATCCCTTCTATCTATCATATCCTCAAAATTACTACCTGTTCCTCTGTTCCTATTCCCACCCATCTACTCAGTACTATCTCTCCTACTGTCATCCCTTCTATCATATCCTCAATCTTTTACTTTCCACTGCAACTGGTCCTGATGCTTTCAAACATGCCATAGTTACACCACTTCTCAAACAAAACTTCATTGGACCCTACCTGCCCTTCCAACTATTACCCCATCTCCCTCCACCCTTTCTTATTCAAACTACTTGAATGTGCTGTTCACCACTGCTGTCTTGACTTTCTTTCATCTCAAGCTATTCTTGATCCACTTCAATCTCGCTTTCGCCCTCTACATTCAACTGAAACAGGCCTTGCTAAAGTCACCTATGACCTGTTCCTGGCCAGATGCATAAATCTCTATTCTATCCTCATTCTTCTTGATCTATCTGTTGCTTTTGACACTGTTGATCACCACCTACTCCTTCATATGCTGTCCTCACTTGGATTTCGGGGCTCTGTTCTTTTTTGGTTTTCTTCTTATCTCTCTGATCACACTTTTAGTATATACTCTGGTGAGTCCTCCTTCACTCCTATCCCACTATCTGTTGGTGTACCACAGGGCTGTCTTGGGATCTCTTCTTTTCTCCATATATACTTATTTCCTTGGTGCTCTGATCTCCTCCCATGGTTTTCAGTATCATCTTTATGCTGATGACTTCCTGATCTACTTCTTCACACCAGAAATTTTAGCAGGAATCCAGGCCCAAGTCTCAGTCTGCCTGACATTGCTGCCTGGATGTCTCATTTCCATCTGTTACTAAACATGGCGAAGACTGAGCTTCTTATCTTTCTCCCTAAACCCACCACTCCTCTTTCCCCATTCTCTATCTCTGTGGATAACACTCTTATCCTCCCTGTCTTATTAGCTCATAACCTTGGGGGTCATCTTTGATTCCTCTCTCTGCACATATCCAACAGACTGCTAAAACCTGTTGTTTCTTTCTCTATAATATCGCCAAAATTTGTCCCTTTCTTTCTGAACACACTACCAAAACCCTTATCCATGCTTTTATTACCTCTTGCTTAGACTAGTGCAACCTGCTTCTCACAGGTCTCCCACTAAGCAATCTCTCTCCGTTTCAATCCATTCAAAATTGTGCTGCATAACTTATATTACACCAGTGTTGCCACGCTCACATTAGCCCTCTCCTCAAGTCACTTAATTGGCTTCCTATCCATTTCTGTATTCATTCTGCAGCTCCTCAGTACCTCTCCACCAGAGATGGGGTTTTACTTTTGAAAAATATTTAAATAAAAAGTAAAAGTACTGGCTTCAAAGGTAGTGAAGTAAAAGTGGAACATCTTATCTAAAAGAAAAACACAAGTAAAAGTAAAAAAGTACAACTTTTAAAACAATTTTTTTATATTACAAAGATCACAGAATCCAGTATGTTTACAAGCAATATTGTATTGTGATTATGTACCTATAAACTTGTAATCAGACTAGATCTCTGTGAGTACAATGCAACATAAACATAATAAAATAATTTACAATTTTAAATGAATACCTTTTTAACAAGCTTGTTAAATTTATTTGTGAGAGGATGGAGGAGGGAGGGGGTTTTGTGTTTTACATTTTCAAATGATTGCCGCTATACAATTTTTAATAGCTATATGCACAGAATTTTTAAATGTAGATTAAGTTTTTGTTTGTAAATGTTTTGGCTTTGACATCACCATGATGATAGGCTTCCACATGAGAAACTCCAGCAAGAAAGGGTGGGAATGGGAAACCCTATCCAAGAGAACAAGGTGAAAAGCCACCACTGCCCACTGCTCCCCCCCCCCTGCCTCCTCTGCACCCTAAAGAGGTCAGACAAGCCAGGAATGGTACCTGCAAATATCTAGTCGACTCTCTCTTGGCTCAGTGGTGGGCTGATTGCTTAGCTTGCTATAGCAAAAAATAATACACCTGGCCCGGTACTGCTGCAGAGTGCAGAACAGACACAGTGAAGACTCTGAGACTGAGAGCTAACTACTAGTTAGCAGCAGTGACTAATCTACCATTGCAGGCAGCGGGTGAACAGCGCTACTACCACCTGGCTGCACTCAGCAGTCTCCACACGCACAAACCAGTAGTCAGGTGACCTCTGATGCTGCTGGCCCGTATGTCATACAGTTTGAGCTTACATCAGCCTGGGCAGAGAGGGCTTAGTTCCGGGGAGGCTCTCCCTGGAGACTGATTGCAGACTTGCAGAGCAGTGCCAGCCCATCTCTATGAAGGAGCTGCACCAAATCCTGCACCCCTGGCAGCTGGAGATAAGTGAGCAGCACTAACGGAGGGGCTATGGGCAACTTGATTAGGCTGCAGGACCAAGAGTTCGCTGAACACAACGTGCACACGTGATGACTTCAGCGCATAGGTACTGCCTCCTCCAAGTCCTCCTCGTTTCAATCACGCAGTCACATTAGTTTGTTGCTAAATTAGGAATAGGAGGCCATCTTGGATGAGTCTGGGTAAGTGAGAGGCCAATCTTACTTGGAGAAGGGGGTGGGACTAGGGTTTCCAAGTGATGTCAAATGTCGGCTTGCATCTGATTGGGCCTGGACTTCTAGTTCCAGGTCAGCTGTTTTTGGAACCAGAAGTTTGGTATGAATCAGCTGCAAGCCGGGTCTGACATCACCTGTAGAGGGAGAGAAGCAGAGGTACAAAAGTACAGCTTGTAATGAGTTAGAAATAAAAAGTATGGCAAAAAAAGCAATTCAATACAAGTAAAAGTATTGCCAATTGTACTTAGGTACTGTAACAAAGTGCTAATATTTTGTCACTACCCATCTCTGTTTTACAATCTTATCTCTCCTTTTACTCCTCCCAGGAACTCTGTTTATCAGGTAAACCTCTCTTATCTGCAGGGCTTAATTTGTAAACAAAAAGGAAGTGGAACTGGGGTGGGGCCAGGGCCAGAAGTGAACTTACCCCTATATACACAATGCTTCATTGGTGGATTAAAAGGCAGCTGGTACGTACATATACAAGGAAAATTCATATATTTAATTTTTAAAATGTTATTACGGAATATCATGCAAAAAGCAGAGGAAACCAGTATCCGCAAAACTGTAAACAGAACCAAAAAAACAGCGAAGATAACAACAAAATATATAAAATATAAAATAGACGCTTCAGTTAAAAATCCAATGAAATATTTTAATAAACAAAAAAGAAGGTGAAATAAAATACAATAAAATGGTCGGTGAGCAAGACTCGACACAGCTGTGTTTCGGCCTATCTGGCCTGCATCAGGAGTCTATCAGGAAACAAACATATAAATACTTTGAAAAATATATCATATAAAACCATACAGAACATTTTTAAAAATTGTTAAAAAATGTTGACAGTAAGCAAACTTAACGTCTCCATATATAAGGGAACGATAAATTTCAAAATTGTTAAGTAAATGGAACATATAAACAAATTGTATACATATAATATATATATATATATATATATATACATATATACGAACGGATCAGGTATGTATAAATCATATTCCATTAAATAGAGATAGGCTAGGAAATTCATAATCATACATTAAAAATCATGAACAAAAGACATGAATAAAAATTAGATAAATAGAAACAATAATATTGAGAACAAATGATCACACAGAAATAACTATGATCGTTGACATCAAGCATATATATGAAGTCGTGATCAATTTTGACATCTGAGTAAGCATTTATTTATTTATTACATTTGTACCCCGCGCTTTCCCACACATGGCAGGCTCAATGTGGCTTACATAGTTACAATATGAAGAATTACAAAGCGTAAAAAAGAATATACATTTTGTAGTAAACGCAATGTTAATGGGGTTAACGGATAAGTAAATCAACATAGGAGGAAATGGGTGCAGAAGGAAATGAGCGTTAGAAGGTAGGCATAGGAGGATGGAGAGGAATGGATATGGGATAGCAATAAGGATAATGGGAAACATGGTCAATGTATAACAATCGTCGATAAGAATCATGTGGGCGGAGGTCACGTGATGCAGTGAGCGGAGGTGGATGTGAGTTACATCGCCAGCTCCGAGGGCAGCCTCTAACTCGATACCAGAAGCGCCCCCAGGCCTGAAACAGTGGAAAAAACGAACTTACTATCAATGTAAGAGTGTATGGACAAATTCCTGGTGAATAAGGAAATGTCGGTGGCTGCAAAAGTAACGAAACGGAAAGACGACTGACTCCGCGGAGCAGAAAACAAAATGGCGCCGGCTTCACCGCCCCTGTCCCCACCCCATGCGGCAGCGGAATTGCTGGTAGAGCTCACAAAGGCGGTTGTACGCGCGCATCTACCAAATAGGTGAGGCTCACATCCATCTGAGAGAACCCAGGAGGCCCAAACATCCCATCATTGATTTTGGTGCAAATATTACAATAAAAGATTTTTGTAGGAAATAACTGTTAAATAAAACATACAAAGGACTCTTTAAACACTGGAATATACATAAATAACTATAAAACATAGTAGACACTAATGAAATATGTTACAAACATAAAAATAATTTTACGTTTTACCTTTTTGCAATCCAAAAGGTCACTTTTTTGATCTTTCACCGTATAATGTGATACATTTTTCTCTGGAATATAAGTGTATAAAACAGGGCTTTTTTTTTTGTACTGGCACCTTTTTTCCCCCGGCGAGTCCTGCACCCTTTCTCTCACTCGGATCACTCGCCTACTTACTATTTTTCTAGGACTTGGCAGCACGAATGGTGCAGGCAGCGATTAAGAGAGGCTGGCAACGTTGGAGCTTCCCTCTGCGAGTCCTGCCTATGCGGAAACAGGAAGTTGAAACAAAGTAGGCGGGACTCGCAGAGGGAAGCTCCGACGCTGCCAGCCTCTCTCAATCGCTGCCTGCACCATTTGCGCTGCCGAGTCCGACGCTGGCAGCCTTTCTTTATTGCTTCGTAGCAGGCAGGCAGTGGAGGAGGACAGGCTGGGGAAAGAAGAATCGATAGAAGGGGAGGGCAGGGGAGAGAGGAGAATCGCTGGACATGGATGGGAGGGGAGGGCAGGGAAGAGAGAAGAATCACTGGACATGGATGACAGGGGAGGACAAGGGGCAGAGAAGAATCGCTGGACATGGATGGGACGGGAGGGCAGGGGAGAGAGGAGACATACTGGACATGAATGGAAGGGGAGGTCAGGGAAGAGAGATTCGCTGGACATGGATGGGAGGGCAGGGGAGAGGAGAATCGTTGGACATGGATGAGAGGGGAGGGAAGGGGACAGAGGAGAATCGCTGGACATGGGAGGGGGGGCAGGGGAGAGAGGAGATGCTGGGCATGGGTGGAGGGAAGACAGGAAGGAGATGCATATGGATGGGAGGGGAGGGGATGGCAGGGAAGAGAGGAGAAATGCTGGAAATGGATGGAGAGGAGAGCAGGAGATAGAGGAGAATTGCTGGACATGGATGGATGGAGGGATTTGGGGGGAGAGAGGAGAAATGCTGGACTTGGATGGAGGAGAGGGGAGAGAGAATTATTGCTTTATGAATACAGGGGAGGGAAGAGAGGAGAAATGCTGGACATGGATGGAGGGAAGGAAAGAAAAAAGAAGAAGATGCACATGGATGGAGATGAGGGAAAGGGAAGAGAGGAGAAAAACTGCACATGGATGGAGAAAATAGGCAAAAACTGGATCCACGTTATACCTCCTCCAGTTATTCCACGGAGGACACAGCTTTTACTTATGAATGTAGGGCAAGAAACGAAGAAGAAAGGAGGAAAGTAAAGAAATAAAAAGGAAGCCCTGGAAACAGAGTTAAGAGAACAGATAGAGAGCAGCAGAATCAGAGACTGGGACCAATATGGATAGAAAAACAAAGTCACCAGATAACAAAGGTAGAAAAAATTATTTTATTTTCATTTTAGTGTTCGGAATATGTTCACTTTTAGAATTTACATCTGCTGTCTTATTTTGCACTGAGTATACTGGAGCTGTAACAGCTTACAGAAATGATTTATAATGAAAAAAAATCACGTTTTCAATGTCTGTTTATATGCGCCATGGCTGGTGTAAGGGGTGTGGCTAATGTGGGTGTGGCTATCACAGGGTGGAGCCATATGTGGTGACCCCGCCCATAATGAGTACCGGCACCTTTTTGTCTACAAAAAAAGCATTGGTATAAAAACATATAAAAATGGAGACTGTGCCAGTCTAATAAATTTAGAGTTCATAGTGTATTGTAACACAAAACGGGTTTTATTGGGAAAGAAAAACTATTCTATATAGATCAGTAATCTAAAATAATTGGATAGATTATTTAAAGTTTATACTTCTGGCGCAATGGAAAAATATATAAATGATCAACTCACTCGTCTTCTTAAAGTTGAGCTTATAGTTGTGCTGTAGCGTCACAGAGAGCAACTTCTTGGATTTCAAAACAGGGAAGTATGTATAAAATAATATTTATATAGATAACTGTGATTCAAGCAAATAAAAATGGCTACTCAATGGGCTGTGTTGTATAATTATTACTTTCTAATCTATTATTTGGTAAAAATTTTGAGTTAGACACATACGGAATATCAGCCACAGTAGTACAAATTTGCAACCTTAACAACAAAATCTTGGACTAATCAGTGTTTTTCTCAACATTTACACATTTGATACTACAGTGTTCTCCTCAGAAATTTTTGGCAGCTGGGTGGCATGAAGGAGTAGTGCCCTGCAATGGCAAAAGGAAGCAAGTGTCTAATTTAATTGAAGCACTTGCTTCGTTTTGCAATTGCAGGGCAGAGTAGCTGGGTTGGGGCAGAGGAATGCTTAACTTTCCAAAGACCTTTGGTCTGGCACACTATAGCAGTTCTTATGAGTTAAATGTAAACATGCTCTGAATGCACAAAAATTCTACATCTTCCCCAAAACAGGTAGGTCATTTCTCCTTGGAAGTCACCAAAGAAAACATATGCTGAGCAACAGCAACATAAATCTTTCCAATACCAGGCACACTATGAAATACAAAACCTGAAAAAAAAATCCAACTCACCATACATGTAAGCAAACCTGACATACAACATTAGCATTAATTCTTAAGATTCAAATAGCAACCCTACATATGAATAGGCAACACTAAAAATATTACACTGGGCCATAGAATATCAGTACACCTACTACTGGTAGGTGCGATTTCTATAGATATCTACACAAGCTACATACCACACCTTGGTCACAGGCAAAACACAGTGACAGACAGACACCCTCATCAAACAGAGATCACAAATTAGAAATAGAAATATGAAAAGTTATGGTCAAAGTGAATAACATGGCAAAGTTCAAAAATGTTTTGGCCAAGTTTCTGAAGTAAAAGTCCATGAAAAATTATTAGCCAGATAGACTTGGAAAAGCATTCACATATTCATTGAAGTGAGCTATGAGAAATCTGATCTACTTTTTGGGATCTGCCACATAGTTGTGACCCGAACTGGCCACTATTGAAAACAGGACACTGGGTTTGATTGTGATCTGACTTCACTGTGGCTTGTCTTATGTTTTTACAGTCGACGTTAGGCCTACCGCCTTCCCTACATAGCCCAAGAAGCTATGGAGAGCTTGCCTCCTTCCCTTTTTTGCTGTGAAGGGCTGTAGGAAGATTGGTCTCTCACCCCACCCCAAAGAGCTCTGGGAACACCTGACTCAGATTACCTGGTCAAAATAGCCTTGACAAAAAGGCCCAACCACAAAATAACCCTGACAAAATAATAAAACCCAGACAAAAAAAGCCCCTGGCAAAAGGGACTGCTCACAATTTGGCCCCTGACAAATAAGCCACCCCAACCAAAGGGCCTGACCCCCAGGTATTTTACCTGCTCTGTTCCTGCTGCAGCAACTTTGTGTCTTTCTGAGACCTGCTACTGCTTTGAGCCAAGGTATGTCTCCCCTTTGCCACCCCAGATTCAGTGCTGTCTGGAATGTCTCCCTCTTCCTGCTGCCTGCCCTGCATGGTCTGGTATCTCCCTCACCCTTCCCCCCCCCCCCCCCCCCTAGGTGATCCTCCAACATTCCTGTGAACCTCCAGCAGTGTCAACAAAGAAAACAAGCTGCTTCAGCTGGCCCTGAAAGTGTTTCCTCTGTTGATTCCCACCTCATGATACAACCTCCTATGTCCACATAGGCAGGACACAAAGAGAACACTTTCAGGGCCAGCCAAAGCAGCTTGTTGACACTGCCGGTGGCCCACAGGAATATTGAAGGATTGCCAGGGGAGGGGGGAAGGGTGAAATACGAAGGGTAGACAGGAGGAAGGGGAAGAAATACTAGACTGTGTTGAGAGGTGAGTGGGAAGGAAGATGTTGGGAGGTGAGTGGGAAGGAAGATGCATTTCCAGACCATAGGAAGGGAGATGCCAGAATGCAGGAAAGGGGATAGTAGGACAGAGATGACAGAACATAGGGTGGGGAAAGAAAGATGTTACACTGGAGAGGGAGTTGAATGAAGAGACAGCTCAAATGAGGGAGTGGGGGATAGAGGGGAAGAAGAGATGCTGGATCCCCAGAGGGAGGGAGACAGTTTTTCTATACATATTTTTGTGAAGGGCTATGGGCTATTTTGTTACAGATGCTATTTTGTCAAGATATATTTTGTTACGGGACTATTTTGTCCAGGCTATTATGTCAGGGTGTCCTGATGCAGCAACAGAAAGGAGCTATGTACACAACTGGTGCTGGGTATCTGTCTGTAGTGCTCAAAGGTACAGGTATGTTGTGAATGCAACTCCTCAGGCAGCCCCCCTCTTATGGTTTCTGGGTAAGGTGGAATCAACTTTTATTATTATTTAGATTGTATTGCCTACCATGATGCAAAAATGTATTCTATGCACAACAGCATCAGAAAAGCAGCCTGCTAGCAATATACGGTGAAATCTTTTTGTAATAGTTTTTAAAAAAGATAAGATTAAGTCTATAAGCTTGGTGGCTGTGATAACTGGAATATCTTTTGTCTGTGTCCTTTTAAGTAGGAATTCCTGGCATGCAATGAAGTCATCCTTATGGGGTTTGCCAGTACTGTATATACAGCACTGCATCCATGGTGACTCCAGCTTATCTGTACTAGTCCTTAAGGACAATTCTAAAAACAGCCAGGAAGACAGACATGAGAACTGAAATAAATATATATTTGTACCAGTTTCCTGAGGGAGATTTGGTCTGGGCTTCTTAACCAAAGGACTTGCTGCTGCAAAGGCTGAGCTAGCTAGAGAAAGTGGGATTTAAAATGGGCTAAATTCCAGGACTGCTGTGAATAAAGGCCCAAGGTGCTACTGATTCAGCCCATTTTTATAACATCTAAAAGGGATGGGCAGATTCCAAATTGGCCAAAAGCCAGAGGAGTAGGAGGGAGGCTGCCAGGTCAAAAAACAATAACAAAGAAATAAAGTTATAGTAACAAAAAAGAACAAAACAGAACTAAGAAAGAAGCAATTGTTAACTATCCTACTGTTCTACCCCCTCCCCCACTTTACTGTCACGATTGTAGTTCTGCCCTACTATCCTTTCTTGTGTCATGTCTATTAGTCCAGTTTTATCTTGGTTTTTCTCCTATTTTATTAGATTGTAAACAACCCTATAATAATGTGCATAACTTAAATGGTTTAACAAGTTAATTAGCATTGATAACAGCACTTAACAAGCAATAATGAGCACTAATTGGCAATTAGAATTTACATGTACAACTTGCTAAGCATATTCTGTAACTCACTGTGCCTAACTTTTAATGTGCACAGACAAAAAAGGGCATGGTTATGGACGGGGAAATGAGTGTTTCATGGGCGTTCCAAAATGTATGCACTTAGTTATAGAATATGACCCTCTGTGCCTACATCTATGTGCTTGGATTTAAGCCATGTTTTTGTAAACGGAGATGCGTAGTTTTAGGTGCTGGGATATGAACTAAGTGTATTCTATATACCACTCATAAATCTAGGTGCTACGTATAGAATACGCTTAGGCAGGAATGTTTTCTGCTTGGATTTTTTAGGGGCCTTATATAGAATCTCCCCCCCCCCCCCCCCATAGTCTTTAAAAGTAGAAGAAAAATTATCAGAAATTCAATCCCAGGCTAGTGTACAGCAGAAATGCCCTATGAGAATGTTTAAACCCTACCTCACCTACGGAGCCCAACAGGGTGCACTGAGTCTAAAAAGTCCTGATATGCTTAAAAGGCCAGTTTCAGAAAGAAAAATACCTTCAAGAAGCATCCATCTCTTCACCCCTTCCTGTGCTAACTGAAACAACAACCTAAAGGTACATATCATAATTATCCAAAAAAGTGCACATCATAATTTACATTGATATCTCCTCTTATACGCTATCAAATGTATCCCATTACTCGTATCATTTTATCAACCTTTCCAAACATATTCCCTAGCATAGTATCATATGTGGGCCGACATCATAACTCTTAAAATGGCAACTAACAAATTGCAATAAATCACATTTCTTGTTGTCAATACAATTTTCTTCCAGCAAAAACCTCTACTTACATAATTCCTTCAACACAGATTTTCTTCAAGGATGGTGGTTTAACTCCTATGTCCCCCAAGCTCCTTTATAACTTCACTCCACACATTTCAAAGCATAATTTTAAACCTCTGACATTGTGAATTAAATTAAACAACAGTGCACAAGAAAATCATTATGAGTTAGAAATCTCCTCTGTGCCCATATCTGTCTAAGCATCCCAACTCCACTGTCGGTGTAAATATTTACAGCTCAGGCTCTTATTAAAAAGAACAGTTCAGATAGTTGGGAGCAAGCGAAAGGTAACGTTCCTGTTTCCAGGATGCTATCCTGGGTACACACAGCATATCCCACTCTTAATGTCCCTTGTTGGTCCCACAGTGCGTGTGGATCCACCGGTATACAGAGTCAAGTCAACATTAACTAAAGGAGTGGGAGAGAGGTCTGGCTGGGGTTTAGTTTCTAAAACTATCTGTTGCATACAATCATGATCTTCCTCAGCTGATCCATTTCCTTCCTCAGAAGGAAGCAAAGTTGCAGGATTAATTTCTTTGACTGGGTGACCAAAGAGTTGGATCAAAGGAGAGCACTAGATGTGTTGTATTTAGATTTTAGCAAAGTCTTTGACAGGGTTCCTCACAGATGACTAATAAATAAACTGAGTGCCCTCGGTATGGGCCCTAAAGTGACTGACTGGGTTAGGAACTGGTTAAGTGGAAGGCGACAGAGGTTAGTGGTAAATGGAGCTCATTCTGAAGAAAAGAATGTTACCAGTTGTGTGCCGCAAGGTTCAGTTCTTTTTAACATTTTTGTAAGCGATGTTGCTGAAGGGCTATCTGCTGAGGTTTGCTTCTTTAAGGATGATATCAAAATCTGCAATAGGGTAGACACATCTGATGGTATGGATAACATGAGGAAGGACTTAGCAAAACTAGAGGAATGGTTTGGGATTTGGCAACTTAGATTTACTGATAAGAAATGCAGGGTCATGCATTTGGAATGCAAAAACCCAAGGGAACAGTACAGCTTAAGGGGAGACAAACTTTTGTGCATGAAAGAGGAGCGGGACTTGGGTGTAATCTTATATGATTATCTTAAGGTGGACGAACAGGTAGAAAAGGCGACGGCAAAAGATAGGATGCTTGGGTGCACAGAGAGAGGAATTACCAGTAGGAAAAAAGAGGTGATGATGCCCCTGTATAAGACTTTGGTGAGATCTCATTTAGAATATTGTGTACAATTCTAGAGACCACACCTTTAAAAAGATTTAAACAAGAGAGAGTTGGTCCAGAAGGCAGCTACTAAAATGGTCTGTGGTCTTCATCATAAAGCATATGGGGACTTAAAAATCTCAATAAGTATACTTTGGAAGAAAGGCGTGAGGGAGAGATACGATAGAGACATTTAAATACCAATGCGGCATAAATGCACTGGAGGTGAGTCTCTTTCAACTGAAAGGAAGCTCTGGAACGAAGTAGGATGAAGGTGAAAGGGGATAGACTCAGAAGTAACCTGAGGAAATACTTCTTCATGGAAACTGTGATGAATTTGTGGAATGGCCTCCCGGTGGAAGTGGTGGAGACAAAAACAGTATGTAAATTCAAGAGTGCTTGGGACAAGTACACAGGATCCCTAAGGGAGTGATAGGGAGAATAGATGGGCTGACTGGATAGGCCACATGATCTTTATCTGCCTACATTTTTCTCTGTTTCCATGTTTAATTATTGCCAATTAAGTGTTCTTAACTCCAAAAATTGATTGTTAGTGCCTAATTGACTAATTACTTTATGCGCATCTGGGATCCGTGCCCAAATGTGGGCAGCCTATGCAGAATCTGGGGGTAAGAGGCATTGGACATACTTTATTGAATAGCGCCTAGCACTTACACGCATAAATGCCAACTTATTGGCGCCTCTGACATGCATAAGTGCTAACATTCCATAAACTATGGTTGCACTTGATGTTTAATAATAAGCGCTACGTTATAGAATGAGGAGGCTATATTTTGTTGAATTATATAAGTTGCACATAGAACTGTAAACTTAACAGATATAAAACTGTTTGAACAACCAGAGCTTATCCAGGCTGGAGGGCAGCTGAGCTGGCCCTTAGGGGAAAAGACCTCTTTCTGGGGCAAATAAACAGTGAAGAAAGAGGACTGCTGTGTTTTTGTTGAGACTGGTTTGATTCAATGGACTTTTTATAAAGAACAAGCTGTTTTTCTTAATGATTCTATCCCGAACTTTAATTTCTATAAACTCCTGAATTGAAGAGCTGTTCTGGCTCCAAGACTGGGGACTTTTTGTAAACATGTAAGCTCTTTGAGCAGGGACTGTCTTTCTTCTATGTTTGTGCAGCGCTGCGTTCGCCTTGTAGCGCTATAGAAATGCTAAATAGTAGTAGTAGTAGTAGAACATATCTGTGTGAAGTCTTCCTACTGAGGCGGGGGAGGGATCAAATCTGACATTACACCAAGAATAAAGCCAGATCCTCTCCTATAGTGTGTCTCCATGCGCGGTGTGACAGCATATACACACTTGATTAGTGCAGATATGGAACAACTATGTTTAAAAAAAAACTCAAACATAAAAGAGAGAGGAATGCAGAATGCATAACTATAGCCTCTGGTCTTTGAGCTCTCTCTTGTTCTTTTTGTTTTTTTGGAGTAAAATAATGGAAGTGCCAATACTATGAATTTTAAGATATGGAAAGGAATTGTGTGTGCTGGGAGAATGTTCCCTAGTCCCTACCAACTCACTGAGCAGTCAAAAACATACAACAAAACATCACTTGAATGAAGAGCGCTAATTAAGGATTGCAAGGTGCTCAGAAATATTTCTAACATATGATGTAAACTGCAAACAATACTGGAATATTGTCCCCCCCCCCCCCCCCCCCAAGATGTGTATAGGACAACTCATGCTACAAGGCAATTCCTGGTTATGCATGAAGAATATTTAGTTTTTGGTGCAATTTTTTCTTAATTTTCCTTGTAAATGTGTGCTGAAGTTTGTGAATGAGAGATATATCTCTACTGACCCTAAACACAGAGTTAGCTACTTGGATGCTTTAAAATATATAAAACAGCTTTGGTTTGTTTTTGCTTTTTTTTTTTTGTTATCTCTCCCTCTTGTATGGTGGGCTGAGAATCTATTGTATACGATTTTGAGTGATATATTGCATGAATAAAAGTTGCCTCATTGCTTTTGCAGTGTTACCCAATTTGTATATTGAGGTTTTGCTTGATCTTCATTCTAAATTGAATATAGGAGGAGTCGGAAATGATTCATAGCTTCCTTGTATTTAAACATCATGTACTAACTTAAGGCGCTATCTATCCCTGAAGGTACTATGATGTACTATGTGGGAGAATATATGCAAATAGTTTCCCCTAGCTGGAATGACATGGAAAGAGACTGAAAAATTTGATGATGTCATGAGAGTACATAACCTAATGAGTGGGAGGGATCTTGCTTGTGAATTGTATTTTAGGTTCCAAATATTGGATTACCTAGAAGAAAGGAAGCCTCAATGAGTCAAAAAGATACAGGAAAAGAAAAGATAAAAGCTTCAAGACAGAAGACAAGAGACCAAAGATTCCAAGCAATATTAGTTTGATTCCTGTGAACTGTATTTTGTCCATTTCTGAGTTATCACCCAGTTATGACTCTACCTTTTTAATCTATCTCAGTTTAATTTGGAAGAGTGAGTGCTGAGAGAAGGTGTCCGTTGTATACAAAACACTGGAGTTAAAAGACACCCCCATCCCACATGAAACTGAAGGTAAAAGACTTCCCCTTCAAATAAACAGATATGCTTGGTTTCACTTATTAGTAACTAGTAAAAAAGGGCCCGTTTTGGAAACAAATGAAACGGGCGCTAGCCAGGTGCTTACTGAGGGGGGGCAGCGGGATCTCCCAGAAGTGCTGTTTTGGCACCGCATCTCTACCGGCCTGCCCTCGACGTCATAATGTTTTGACGCGAGGGCGAAGCTACAGTTCCCTCTCTGTGTTTTATTTTTGTTTTGGGCTCGCCGCTACTCCGCCGTGTCACCCGAAATTCGGAGGGGGGCTCCAGGATCTCCCTCGAAGTCCTGTTGGTGTTTGTTTTTTGTTCTGTCCTCGTCGCTACTCCGCTGTGTCACCAGAAATACCGAGGGGGACTCCGGGATTTCCCTCCAAGTCCTGTATCAGCGCCGCTCTGTCTACCGCCCCACCCTTCACGTC